>NW_027596215.1:0-585956 GCF_964194155.1 Cetorhinus maximus | reverse complement strand
AGAGCAAAACAGAGCAAAACAGAGTTATACAGAGCCAAAACAGAGCCAAGCAGAGCCAAACTGAGCCAATGATAGCAAAGTAGAGTCAAACAGAGCCAAGCAGAGGGAAAATAGAGGAAAACAAAGCCAAACAGAGCAAAACAGAGCCAAACAGAGCAAAACAGAGCCATACAGAGCATAATGGAGCCAAACAGAACCAAACAGAGCCAAACAAAGCAAAACAGAGTGAAACAGTGGGTAACAGAGCAGCACAGACCCAGAAAGAGCAAAACAGAGTGGAACAGAGCAAAACAGAGCATAAGAGAGCGAAACAGTGGAAACAGAGCAAAACAGACCCAGACAGAGCAAAACAGAGCCAAACAGAGCTAAACAGACCCAGACAGAGCAAAACAGAGCCAAACAGAGCAAAACAGAGTAAAACAGACCAAAACAGAGGGATCCAGAGCAAAACAGAGTGAGACAGAGCAAAACAGAGCAAAACAGAGCCAAACAGAGCAAAACAGAGCAAACAGAGCAAAATAGAGTCAAACAGAGCCAAACAGAGGGAAAGGGAGTCAAACAGAGAATAGAAGAGCCAAAAAGAGCATAACAGAGCCAAATAAAACCACAACAGAGATATACAGGTCACAACAGAACCAAACAGAGCCAAACAGATCAATACAGAGTCAAACAGAGCAAAACAGAGGTAAAGAGAGGAAAACAGAGCAAAACGGAGCGATACAGAGTCAAACAGGGCAAAACAGAGCCAAACAGAGCAAAACAGAGCCAAACAGAACCAACAGAGCCATACAGAGCATAACAGAGCCAACCAGTGGGTAACAGAGCATAACAGAGACAGACAGAGCAAAACAGAGTTAAGCAGAGCAAAATAGAGCAATACAGAGCCAAACAGAACAAAACCGAGCCAAACAGAGCAAAACAGAGCGAAATAGAGTAAAACAGAGCGAAACAGAGGGAAACAGAGGAAAACAGAACCAAACAGAGCAAAACCGAGCAAAACAGAACCAAACAGAGCAAAACAGAGCATGACAGAGCCAAGCAGAGGAATGCAGAGCAAAACAGAGCCAAACAGAGACAGACAGAGCAAAGCAGAGTGAAACAGAGCAAAACAGAGCCAAACAGAGCCAAGCAGAGCCAAACAGAGCCAAACTGAACAAAACAGAGACAGAGAGAGCCAAACAGAGTGAAACAGAGCAAAACAGAGGCAAACAGAGCAAAACAGAGCCAGACAGAGCAAAACAGAGTTAAGCAGAGCAAAATAGAGCCAAACAGAGCCTAACAGAGCAAAACAGAGCCAAACAGAGCCAAATAGAGCAAAACAGAGCCACACAGAGCCAAACAGAGCAGAATGGAGCAAAACAGAGCCACACAGAGTCAAACAGGGCCAGGCAGATCAAAACAGTGTGAAACAGAGCATAACAGAGCCAAACAGAGCCAAACAGATCCAAACAGAGGAAACCATAGTCAAATAGAGCCAAACAGAGTCAAACAGTGCGAAATAGAGCCAAACAGAGAAAAATAGAGACAACCAGAGACAAACAGAGGGACACAGAGGAAAAGAGAGCCAAACAGAGCAAAACAGAGTCAAACAGAGCAAAGAAGAGCCAAAAAGGAGCATAACAGAGCCAAACAGAGCCAAACAGAGCCAAACAGAGCCAATACAGAGGGAAACAGAGAAAAACAGAGCCAAACAGAGCCACACAGAGCAATACTGAGTCAAACAGAGCCATACAGAGGGAAACAGAGGAAAACAGAGCTAAACAGAGCAAAACAGAGCCAAACAGAACCAAACAGGGCCAGACAGAGCAAAACAGTGTGAAACAGAGCAGAACACAGTCAAACAGAGCCAAACAGAGCCAAACAAGCAAAACATAGTCAAATAGAGCCAAACAGAGTCAAACAGTGCGAAACAGAGCCAAACAGAGCAAAACAGAGCCAAACAGAGCAAAACAGAGTCCAACAGAGCAAAGCAGAGGGATCCAGAGCAAAGCAGAGTGAAACAGAGCCAAACAGAGCGAAGCAGACCCAAACAGAGCAAAACAGAGCCAAATAGAGCCAAACAGAGCAAAAATAGAGTCAAACAGAGCCAAACAGAGGGAAACAGAGTAAAAGAGAGCCAAACAGAGCTAAACAGAGTCAAAACAGAGCAAATACGAGCCAAAAAGAGCATAACAGAGCCAAACAGAGCCAAACAGAGGGAAACAGAGCACAACAGAGACAAACAGAGCCAATGCAGTGCAATACAGAGTCAAAAAGAGCCAAACAGAGGGAAAGAGAGGATAACAGAGCCAAACGGGAGCAATACAGAGTCAAACAAGGCAAAACAGAGCCATACAGAGCAAAACAGAGCCAAACAGAACCAAACAGAGCCATACAGAGCATAACAGAGCAAAACCGTGGGGAACAGAGCATAACAGAACCAGACAGAGCAAAACAGAGCCAAACAGAACAAAACCGAGCCAAACAGAGCCAAACAGAGCAAAATAGAGGCAAACAGAGCCAAACTGAGGGAAGCAAAGGAAAACAGAACCAAACAGAGCAAAACAGAGAATGACTGAGCCAAACAGAGGAAAACATAGCAAAACTGAGCCAAACAGAGCCGGACAGAGCAATACAGAGTGAAACAGAGAAATACAGAGCCAAACAGACCCAAACAGAGCCAAACAGAACAAAACAGAGTCAAAAGCGCCAAACAGAGTCAAACAGACAAATACAGTGGCATACAGAGCATAACAGAGCCACACAGAGCAAAACAAAGCCAAACAGAACCAAAGAGAGTCAAACGGAGCATAACAGAGCCAAACAGAGCCAATACAGAGGATAACAGAGCCACACAGAGCCAGACAGAGCAAAGCAAAGTTAAACAGAGCCAAACACAGCCTAACAGAGTCAAACAGAGCAAAATGGAATCAAACAGAGCAGAACAGAGCCAAACAGAGCAAAACAGAGCCAAGGAGAACCAAAGAGAGCCAAACAGAGCAAAACGGAGCCAAACAGAGGCAGACAGAGCAAAACAGAGTTATACAGAGCAAAACAGAGCAAAACAGAGTCATACAGAGCAAAACATAGCCAAACAGAGCAAAGTAGAGTCAAACAGAGCCAAAAAGAGGGAAATAGAGGAAAACATAGCCAAACAGAGCAAAACAGAGACAAACAAAGCGATACAGAGCCAAACAGAACCAAACAGAACCAAACTGAGCCAAACAGAGCAAAATAGAGTCAAACAGAGATAAACAGAGCCGAACAGAGCGAAATAGATCCAAACAGAGCAGAACAGAGCTAAACAGAGCAAAACAGAGCCAAACAGAACCGAAGAGAGCCAAACAGAGCAAAACGGAGCCAAACAGAGCCAGACAGAACAATACAGAGTTATACAGAGCAAACAGAGCCAAACAGAGGCAAAGAGAGCAAAACAATGTCAAACAGAGCAAAACAGAGCAAAACAGAGTTATACAGAGCAAAACAGAGCCAAGCAGAGCCAAACTGAGCCCATCATAGCAAAGCAGAGTCAAACAGAGACAAGCAGAGGGAAATAGAGGAAAACAGCCAAACAGAGCAAAACAGAGCTAAACAGAACAAAACAGAGCCATACAGAGCACAACGGAGCCAAACAGAACCATACAGAGCCAAACAAAGCAAAACAGAGCAAAACAGACCCAGACAGAGCAAAACAGAGTGAAACAGAGCAAAACAGAGCATAAGAGAGCGAAACAGTGGGAAACAGAGCAAAACAGACCCAGACAGAGCAAAACAGAGCCAAACAGAGCGAAACAGACCCAGACAGAGCAAAACAGAGCCAAACAGAGCAAAACAGAGTCAAACAGACCAAAACAGACGGATACAGAGCAAAACAGAGTGAGACAGAGCAAAACAGAGCCAAACAGAGCAACACATAGCCAAACAGAGCCAAATAGAGCAAAAGAGAGTCAAACAGAGGGAAACAGAGCAAAACAGAGACAAACAGAGCAAAACAGAGTCAAACAGAGCAAAACAGAGCCCAACAAAGCGATACCGTGCCAAACAGAACCAAACATAACCAAAACTGAGCCAAAAAGAGCAAAATAGAGTCAAACAGTGATAAACAGAGCCGAACAGAGCAAAGTAGAGCCAAACAGAGCAGAACAGAGCTAAACAGAACAAAACAGAGCCATACAGAGCACAACGGAGCCAAACAGAACCATACAGAGCCAAACAAAGCAAAGCAGAGCAAAACAGACCCAGACAGAGCAAAACAGAGTGAAACAGAGCAAAACAGAGCATAAGAGAGCGAAACAGTGGGAAACAGAACAAAACAGACCCAGACAGAGCAAAACAGAGCCAAACAGAGCGAAACAGACCCAGACAGAGCAAAACAGAGCCAAACAGAGCAAAACAGAGTCAAAACAGACCAAAACAGACGGATACAGAGCAAAACAGAGTGAGACAGAGCAAAACAGAGCCAAACAGAGCAACACATAGCCAAACAGAGCCAAATAGAGCAAAAGAGAGTCAAACAGAGGGAAACAGAGCAAAACAGAGACAACAGAGCAAAACAGAGTCAAACAGAGCAAAACAGAGCCCAACAAAGCGATACCGTGCCAAACAGAACCAAACAGAACCAAACTGAGCCAAAAAGAGCAAAATAGAGTCAAACAGTGATAAACAGAGCCGAACAGAGCAAAGTAGAGCCAAACAGAGCAGAACAGAGCTAAACAGAGCAAAACAGAGCCAAACAGAACCGAAGAGAGCCAAACAGAGCAAAACGAGGCCAAACAGAGCCAGACAGAGCAAAACAGAGTTATACAGAGCAAAACAGAGCCAAACAGAGCCAAAGAGAGCAAAACAGTGTCAAACAGAGCAAAACAGAGCCAAGCAGAGCGAAACTGAGCCAATCATAGCAAAGTAGAGTCAAACAGAGCCAAGCAGAGGGAAAATAGAGGAAAACAGACCCAGACAGAGCAAAACAGAGTGAAACAGAGCAAAACAGAGCATAACAGAGCGAAACGGTGGGAAGCAGAGCAAAGCAGACCCAGACAGAGCAAAACAGAGCCAAACAGAGCAATACAGAGTCAAACAGAGCAAAACGGAGGTAACGAGAGGAAAAACAAACCAAACGGAGCAATACAGTTTCAAAACAGGGCAAAACAGAGCCAAACAGAACCAAACAGAGCCATACAGAGCATAACAGAGCCAAACAGTGGGGAACAGAGCATAACCAGAGACAGACAGAGCAAAACAGAGTTAAGCAGAGCAAAATAGAGCAATACAGAGCCAAACAGAACAAAACCGAGCCAAACAGAGCAAAACAGAGCGAAATAGAGTAAAACAGAGCGAAATAGAGGGAAACAGAGGAAAACAGAACCTAACAGAGCAAAACAGAGCAAAACAGAACCAAACAGAGCAAAACAGAGCCAAGCAGAGGAATACAGAGCAAAACAGAGTCAAACAGAGCCAGACAGAGAAAAGCAGAGTGAAACAGAGCAAAACAGAGCCAAACAGAACAAAACAGAGACTAAGAGAGCCAAACAAAGTCAAACAGAGCAAAACAGAGGAAAACAGAGCAAAACAGAGCCAAACAGAGCAAAACAGAGCCATACAGAACTAAAGAGAGCCAAACGGAGCATAACAGAGGCAAACAGAGCCAAAAAGAGGAAAACAGAGCAAAACAGAGCAAAACAGAGCCAGACAGAGCAAAGCAGAGTTAAACAGAGCCAAGCAGAGCTAAACAATGTCAAACAGAGCCAAACAGAGCCAAACAGAGCAACACATAGCCAAACAGAGCCAAATAGAGCAAAAGAGAGTCAAACAGAGGGAAACAGAGCAAAACAGAGACAAACAGAGCAAAACAGAGTCAAACAGAGCAAAACAGAACCCAACAAAGCGATACAGTGCCAAACAGAACCAAACAGAACCAAACTGAGCCAAACAGAGCAAAATAGAGTCAAACAGAGCAAAACAGAGCCGAACAGAGCAAAATCGAGCCAAAAAGAGCAAAACAGAGCCAAACAGAGCAAAGTAGAGGGATCCAGAGCAAAACAGAGCCAAACAGATCAAAACAGAGCCAAACAGAGCCAAACAGAGCAAAACAGAGCCAAACAGAGTAAAGAAGAGGCATAAAGAGCATAACAGAGCCAAGCAGAGCCAAACAGAGCCAATACAGAGGGAAACAGAGCAAAACAGAGCCAAACAGAGCCACACAGAGCAATAATGAGTCAAACAGAGCCATACAGAGGGAAACAGTGGAAAACAGAGCCAAAAAGAGCAAAACAGAGCCAAACAGAGCCAAACCTAGCCAGACAGAGCAAAACAGAGTGAAACAGAGCAAAACAGAGCTAAACAGAGCCATACAGAGCCAAACAGAGACAAACAGAGCAAAGCATAGTCAAATAGAGCCAAACAGAATCAAACAGTGCGAAACAGAGCTAAACAGAGCAAAACAGAGCCAAAAAGAGCAAAATAGTGCCAAACAGAACCAAAGAGAGCCAAACAGAGCATAACAGAGCTAAACAGAGCCAAGCAGAGGGAAACAGAGCAAAACAGAGCCAAACAGAGCCAGACAGAGCAAAACAGAGTAAAGCAGAGCAAAACAGAGCCTAACAGAGCAAAATAGATTCACACAGAGCCAAACAGAGGGAAACAGATGAAACAGAACCAAACAGAGCCAAACAGAGCATAACAGAGCCAAAGAGAGGTAAATAGAGGAAAACAGCGCAAAACAGAGCCAGACAGAGCGAAACAGAGTGAGACAGAGCAAAACAGAGCCAAACAGAGCCAAACAGAGTCAAACAGAGCGAAACAGAGCCAAACAGAGCAAAACAGAGCCAATCAGAGCAACACAGAGCCAAACAGAACCAAAGGAGCCAAAAAGAGCATAACAGAGACAAACAGAGCCAAACAGATGAAAACAGAGCTTGACAGATCCAAACAGAGGAAAACATAGCAAAACAGAGCCAAACAGAGCCGGACAGAGCAAAACAGAGTGAAACAGAGCAAAACAGAGCCATACAGAGCCAAACAGAGCCAAACAGAACAAAACAGAGTCAAAAAGAGCCTAACAGAGTCAAACCGAGCAAAACAGAGGCAAGCAGAGCATAACAGAGCCAAACAGAGCAAAACAGAGCCAAACAGAACCAAAGAGAGCCAAACGGAGCATAACAGAGCCAAACGGAGCCAAAAAGAGGAGAACAGAGCCAAACAGAGCCAAACAGAGCCAGACAGAACAAAGCAAAGTTAAACAGAGCAGAACAGAGCCAAACAGAGCCATACAGAGCAAAACAGAGCCAAACAGAGTCAAACGGAGCAAAATAGAATGAAACAGAGCCAAACAGAGCAAAACAGAGCCAGACAGAACCAAACAGAGCCATACAGAGCATAACAGAGCCAAACAGTGGGGAACAGAGCATAACAGAACCAGACAGAGCAAAACAGAGTTAAACAGAGCAAAATAGAGCAATACAGAGCCAAACAGAACAAAACCGAGCCAAACAGAGCCAAACAGAGCAAGATAGAGGCAAACAGAGCCAAACTGAGGGACACAGAGGAAAACGGAACCAAACAGAGCAAAACAGAGCATGACTGAGCCAAACAGAGGAAAACATAGCAAAACAGAGCCAAACAGAGCTGGACAGAGCAAAACAGAGTGAAACAGAGCAAAACAGAGCCAAACAGAGCCAAACAGAGCCATACAGAGCAAAACAGAGTCAAATAGAGCGAAACAGAGTCAAACAGAGCAAAACAGAGCAAAACTGAGGCAAACAGAGCATATCAGAGCCACACAGAGCAAAACAGAGCCAAACAGAACCAAAGAGAGCCAAATGGAGCATAACAGAGCCAAACAGAGGAAAACAGAGCCAAACAGAGCCAGACAGAGCAAAGCAAAGTTAAACAGAGCCAAACTGAGCCAAACAGAGCAAAACAGAGCCTAACAGAGTCAAACAGAGCAAAATAGAATCAAACAGAGCAGAACAGAGCCAAACAGAGCAAAACAGAGCCAAACTGAACCGAAGAGAGCCAAACAGAACAAAACGGAGCCAATCAGAGCCAGACAGAGTAAAACAGAGTTATACAGAGCAAAACAGAGCTAAACAGAGTCATACAGAGCAAAACAGAGCCAATCAGAGCAAAGTAGAGTCAAACAGAGCAAAACAGAGCTATACAGAGCATAACAGAGCCAAAGAGAACCAATCAGAGCCAAACAGAGCATAACATAGCGAAACAGTGGGTAACAGAGCAAAAAAGACCCAGACAGAGCAAAACAGAGCGTAACAGAGCGGAACAGAGCCAAACAGAGCAAAACCGAGCCAGTCAAAGTGAAACAGAGCAAAATAGAGTCAAACACAGCCAAACCGAGGGAAACAGAGGCGGTTGTACAGCCAAACTGTCAAAGGCCTATTGAGGCCTTTAAGAAAGTAATGAAAGTAGTTCAGAATGCTGCCTGTCCAACCTTAAGGTTGGAGGGCAGGCAAAGAGTCCAGGTGGCCTTCACATTTTTCATAAAACCTCATCCATGGGCGGGATTAGGTTTCATGAAGGGTTTATTAATTAAATTAAACATTTTAAAACATTTGATAAACACTGTCTCATGAGGGGACATGTTGAAATAATTTTTTGTGTCTTTAATAAAAACTTTCATTCCACAATTAATCTCGGTGAGGCCGCTCTGTGCCTCAGGGAGATTTCTGTCTCTGTCACCCACGCATGTGTGAAAGATAGCAGGGCCCGACTCAGGGAATCCCCCCTCCCCACTCCCGCTGCCCCCACAGGGAGTGTTCAGCGCTTCGGGGGCGTGCGTCACGCTGGGTGGGCTTTAATTTTCCGGCCCACGTAAAATGGCGGCACAGCCTCGATCTGGGGCGCCCATCGGGATCGCGCCCGACCCCACCCAACCCCCATCCCTTTCTGCCCATGATTTTCCTTTCACAAAACCATGCTGACTCTACCTGATTACCCGAGTTTTTCTCAGTGTTTAGCTATCACCCCCTTAATGATCAATTTTAACAACTTCCCCACCACAAATACCTATAGTTTCCTGTTTTGTGCCTCGCTCAAGGTTTTAAAGTTTCGGGTTATTTAATTTCAAAGTCTTAGTTATTTTTATTTATAGATCTACCTTAACTCCCACACCAGCCTAAGCCTGCACACTGTCCCTCCCACTGGGCACTTACCGGCCAATCAACGCACTGGCTTCCTGTGACGTCACAATCGCCTTTTCCCCACACTGCTGCCTGACAGCAGCTGAAACGGTGCATTCCTCAGCTCCCGACTGCCCCCTGCAGCTCCGCTCCCACTCCCAGCAAGGTCGGCCGCTCTGCAATCCCTGGTCTTTATTTGTAGGCATTCCTCAGCTCCCGAATGCCCCCTGCAGCTCCGCTCCCACTCCCAGCAATGTCGGCCGCTCTGCAATCCTTGGTCTTTATTTACAGGCGCTTCTCAGAACCTAACTGCCTCCTGCAGCTCTGCTCTGTCTCCCAGCAAGGTACCAGACTGTGGAATTATGTTTATAATAACTGCATGTCTGATGCTGTAAAGTATTATGATTATCAGTAATAGTGTCACTAATAAACACTGCACATTATCATTACTACAAGTATTAGTGTTATTAATAAACACCACGGATTTAGTCTGATTCATGAAATGTTTCTGCCTCTGATCTCCAGCCGGATAGTAACAGCCTCACTTATTCATAGCTCCCCTCTCAGCACAATTCGGGCACTGATGAGCCTGGACCTGAGTTACGACAAACTGCAAGATTCAGGAATAATACCTTCAAAACTCATTTAAAGTCATTCTCATAGACATGAATCAGAATTAAAAACTGGACAAAACGATTATTGCTTCTACAATTCCCATGGTGGAATTTTATGGTCCCTCTCGCCAGCGGGATTTTCCAGACCCCGCCGAAGTCAATGGATTTTGAACGGCCCATCCTATTTTACAGCCCCTCCCGTGCAGTAAAATTCCCCCCCATATTGTATTCTTACATTTTTAGCTTAGCTTAATTAGACATTCACATTATAGATCTTTAAACTAGAAAGCTTCTCAGTTTGTAATAAAAGTGTAAAACATTCACAAATATATTGGTAAGGCAGATAATAAACTATCAAAATGCTATCACAGTCTGTGGCTCCCAATAACCCAACAGTAAAATTCAGAAACTGTGTGAGATGTTGTTTCTGATAACAGGATGTCGAACTCTGTACGGTATAATTAGTATCAGTCATGGTGTCATCAACAACAACATCAACTTTCATTCATATAGCAGCTTTAATATAGTTAATTGTCCCAAGACACTTCACAGGAGTGTTATCGAACAGACTTGGGCAGCGTGGAAAATGAGATATTAGGACAGGCAACTAAAAGCCAAGTCAGGGAGGAAGGTTTTAACAAGAGTGTTAAAGGAGAAGAGAGGTGGAAGGAATTAGGAAGGGAAATCCAAAGCTTGGGGCTGAAAAGCTCAAGGCGCAGCTGCCAATGACAATAATTTCCATATTTAATAATCTGAAACATAAACACGTTGTTATTATTAGTATTGGGAATAGTGTTATTTAAAATAAAACTTATTAATAGGCACATAATTAGCTTGGCAGTGAAGTTAAAGCCCAAGTAATAAAAGGGACTGTGACAGCATGGATATAAAGTTGTCTGAGTGACAGGAAACAGAAAATAGTTGTTAATGGTTGTTTTTCAGTTCGAGGAAGCAGACAGTGGAGCTCTCCACCGGTTGCTTCAGGACGAGCAGTATTACATTTCTTGATATATGCTAATATATCCTAAATATAACCTAAAAATGAGGCGCCAAACTGGTGAAGCTACAACCCAGGACAACTCGCAGGCCAACTAATGGGAGAAGAACATGATCCCACAACCAACCGATAAGATCAAAGTTTTGTACACCTGTCACATCCAGTGGTGAATGGTGACGGGCGATTAAACAGCTCAATGGAGGAAAAGGCTCCACTAATATTCCCATCCTCAATGGGGGATGCCAGACACGTCTGACGGTTATTGGCTCAAACAGTCCAATTTAACTGGGTCAGACCCATTCTTAGAACATTAAAGTTGGCTTTCCCCATATTAATTATTCTTACTCAGAACTGTTCTTTGTTTTATCCCATAGTCAGCTTAAACCTTATGATACAGTGATCACTCCTTTAGACTTGATCCACTTGGCCCATCTCATTCCAAAGAATCATGTCAAGCTGTGCATCCTCTCTCACACTGGAAACACGCTGCTGTAGAACAATTTCCTGATCACTCTAGGAATTCTGGCCCCTCCCTGCCTGTCACATTAATACTATCCCAGTCTATATTTGGAAAATTAAAGTTCCCCATTATAACTACTCTATAATTCTTGCACCTCTCTGGAATTTCCTTGCAAATTTGTTCTTCTCCATCTTTCCCTAGTTGGTAGCCTAGAGACTAGCAATGTAATTTCACCTTTTTTGTTCCATAGATCGAGCCATATAAATTCTGTCCTTGTCCTCTTTGGATCATCCCCTTTCTCCAGCACTGAAATATTCTGCTTAATCATTCCAACCACCCCATTCCATTTTCTCCCTTTCCTATCTTTCCTGAATACCCTATATTCAGACCAATCTCATTTACCACACTCCATGCATTCACAAACATGCTCTGTAACGCTGATTTAGACTTTAGTGTCTTCTCCCTTACTCTGTACAGACTTAATAACTTATTATTTCCTACTCTAGTGCTATATATTTCTCGCAGTATTCCTTGGTATTCCTCTCTGTTATTACCTGCTGGTTCCCACACTCCTGCCAAGTTAGTTTAAATCCACCCCAATACCAGGAGCAAATCACCAGGAACTCAGCTCCAGCTCTGTTTCGGTGCAATCCATCTGGCCTGTAGAGGTCCCACCTCCCTCAGAGCTGCTTACAAAGTCCCAGCAATTCTTAATCCCTTTTCCCTGCACCATCTTTCCAGCCACTAATTCATCTGCTTACCCTCCTATTTCTGTGTTCACTTGTGCGGGATACAAGGAGTTATCCAGAGATTACTGCTTTTCAGGCTGCGCTTGCTAATTTCTTACCTAGCTCCCTAACTTCTGTCTGCAGGGAAACAGTCTCAGTATAGGCTACTGAACTTTAAAGACTGATGCTTCACTTAAGGGGTTATGAATCTTTCGAATTCTCTATCCCAGAAGGTTGTGGATGCCCATCGTTGAATAAATAATTCTAAGGCTGAGATGGACAGGTTTTTGGTCCCTCATGGGATTGAGCAACATGGGGAGTGGATGGGAAAGTGGAGTTGAAACCCTCGGTCATCCATGATCATATTGTCTGAGCAGGCTATTCCGGCTCCTATTTCTTTGTTCTTGTGCAGCAAGACCAAGAGAATTTGTAGGCTTGGCCTGATAAGTGGCAAATAACAAATGCACCACACAAGAGCCATGCAATTACCATCTTCAACAACAGAGAATCTAACCTCACCACCACTCCACCACCACCTCCATCCACCTCCCAGCCCATAGAGGCTGGGAATTCTGCAGTGAGTAACTCACCTCCTGACACCCCAAAATCTCTTAACTATCTAGAAGGCCATAAGTCAGGAATATGAAGGAATGCTCTCCAATTGCCTGGATCAGTGCAGCTCTAACAACAATCAAGAATCTCGACACCATCCAGGGTAAATGAGCATGCTTGTACAGAATCCCATTGACCATCTTAACATCCATTCCCTCCACCACCGACCCACACTGGGGGCAGTATCACACCAAGACTCCTTCAACAGCAAATTCCAAAACCGTGGCCTCTACCACCTGGAAGGACAAGGTCAGTCGATGCATCAGAAACTGCAAGTGCCCCTCGAAGTCACACACCATCCTGACTTGGAACTATATCCCCGTCCCTGCACTGTCACCTGGTCAAAACGTGCAAGTGAAGCTTGAGATTCAACATACAGACGTGTTCCATATGAGTCTTTACTTAGACACCCATTTAACATAATTAATCTTCCACCTTGTGCAGCTCTGTTGCTGTTTCTTTGAATGTCTTTAACATTTCCCTTGAACCGTTAGCACATGGGGCAAAAATGCTGGAAATGAATTGAACTTATTCTGTGTTGTCCTTCCATTGTCACCCTTTGCAGGAGGCAGTGAACTGTTAAAGGCCCAGTAATGTCCTTAAAATAATGGTGAAAGATTTATTTTGTGATGCACCATCTTAAAATTCATTGAAGACACATACACAGCAAGGTGATATGTCACAATAAAATATAACCCTGTGAAACCCAAGTGCAATGAGATGAACCTTTTAAAGTGATGATGGGGGCTCCTACATTGCACTCCCCCTGCGCTGTCAGCTGAGGTGGAGGCAGGGTGCTGACCTTTCTCCTCCGAGGATTTCAATGACCATGGTGGTTGTCCTCTGGTTCCCTGAGGTCTGGAGGGCCCCAGCATACTGAGGGCCTCCTGCACAGGTAGGCTCTGTTATCGTGGGTTTGTGAGGTGCTGGTGTTCCGGTCAGAGCAGTGGAGGACCCGCTGCCAAATCCAGGAGCACTCTGAGAGGAGCCCCCCAGATGCTGCAGGCAGTCTCTCCTATACACTTTCAGGGCACATTGGACCCTCCCTGCTCACCTGAGGAGTCCGAGGACTTGGTGGTGACTCCAGTCACCTCACCCCCTCTCACCCAGCCATTGATCATGGAGGTGGTGATGAGATGCAGGTCAGTGTGTATCTCCAATCGTTGGTCTGCTGGATTGACTGTCCATCAAGGTCACCAATCTCTCAGTACAGGATGCCTAGGGCACTCATGCATGGGACAAAGCAATACTCATCGCTTGGATTAACTCCTACAGCCTTTGTGTCTGGTTACACACAGCTTCTTTATGTTAACATACCTCATGCTGCAGTTCCAACATCTGCTACCTTGTTGAAGATGCTGGTGACATGTCATCAGCCTGAAGCTTGACATTGCCTTTCCCTCCCAGAGCCCTCCGAGTATGAGTGACCTTGGCTATTACCGTATCCATCAGCTGCTCGGGCGTGTCTGTGCTGTTCACCAGATTGTGACTCCTTTACTAATGGAATGTGACTATCTCCGACGTGATAGTACCTGCACTGGTGGAGGGTGTGAGGGGAATAATGTGACGGTGCACCCTCTGAGGTCCCCTTCTCGTCCTCAGAGGTGGATGGCTGTCACCCGGTCACAGCCCTCGATCTGTGAAAGAAAAAATAGTGTTTCTAGGGAAATGTTTGTTTTGTGCTCGCCAGAGGGTCTGCTGTGTCCATCCATTAGGGCACTCATTCTCTCAGCTCCACAACCCACCTCAACATCAGTGATTGCCCAACCTGCCTCCAGATCTCCCAGTTCATGTGTCTGAATTTCCATTGGTGGAAGGATGAGGAGATCTGGGGTACAGTGACCCATCTTGGCTCAGTCCCTCTCGTCAGCTGTTTTCATCTGCAAGCATAGAAATCTTCATGTAACTCGCCCATCAAAGAGACACACTAGCCTATACTGGTGGCAGCCTGACTGTCCCGCATGGCACCACATGCATGTCTCCTGCATGCAGCACTCATCAGCGTGCAACCCTCGATCTGTCATCTGCCATTTCAGCTCTTCATTCAGTAACCAGGGCTCCCTTGCTATTCCCTCCAGAGTTGCTGTGTTTGAAAGTACTGCTGGCTGCCTTTACAGATGGCGCCAGCATTGTCTGAACCGGGACGTCCCCTGTCTGCACCCCCGAAGTGGACGGCTCCTCCCACCTGTCAGCTCTGATTAAATCGCATTCGTAACTCTGACTACCCTGACCCTCCGTCCAAACACCCACTTACAATTTGATCAGGCCTTCACCGCCTCCGGTAAAATTCCAGTCATTATCTTCAGCTCCATCACAAACTCCATTCCCAAGCCATTGACCATCCCAAGCCCCTCCCTAGCAACCCGGATAAGGACATGGGAATCCTGTGCTTTTGTTTTGTATCATCATCCTTTTTCATATTGTCCTTTCCTTGCCACCCTCCCATCCCCATTTCCCTGTTGTTTAAAACCTGCTGATTCGCTGATTTTTTTGTTCAATTCTAATGAAAGTGCATTGACAGAAACATTAAACTCTTTTTCTCTCTGAACAGATATTGCCTGACCTGTTGAGTATTTCCAGCATATTCTATTTAGATTTCAGATTTACACCAACGATAGTATTTTACCTTCTAGATTAATGGAAGTTGTTTCTTGAATTTCTCACACTATATATTATTATTGTCATTAATGGTCTTTAAAACACTGACTTTACTCTGATCCCTGTTATCTTTCTCCCTCTGATTTTCAGCCTGCTTCATAACAATCTCACAGCTTCTTGTGCCGAGGATCTCGCCTCTGCTCTCAGTACAAACCGATCACTGACGGATCTGAAAATTGATAATAATAAACTGGGAGATTCAGGGGTGAAACTATTGTCTGAGGCTCTGAGGGATCCGAACTGTAAAATACAGAAACTGGGGTAAGTACAGACTGTGTGATATTGTGTTTATAATAGCAGAATAGTAAACAAAACAATGTCAGTACTGTTACTGGTATAATAAATAAATGCTGTCCAATTTTATTAGTGCCAGTGATAAAGTTATTAATTTTTGAGTAAATCTACATTTACTCAGATTCATGTTATTTCTGTCTCTAATCCAGTCCATGGGATGTCAGTCCCACAGATAGATGTGCTGAGAGTGCGGGGGAATAAAGTGATGGTTCACCCTCTGAGGACCCCTCCTCCTCCCCAGAGGTGGACGGCTGGCCCCAGGTCACAGAAGGTCCTTGATATGCGAGAGCGAGAATCGTGAATGGAGGGAAATGCATATTAAAACACATCCTTCAGATTATTGTTTGTGACCAGTGATGGACAAATGGACAAGATGTATTGTGTTCAGCAGAGGCTCTCCTGTGTCCATCCATTAGGGCAATTATTCTCTCAACTCCACAACCCACCTCAACATCAGTGATTGACCGCCCTGCCTCCAGATCTCCCAGTTCATGTGTCTGAATTTCCATGGATGTAAGGTTGAGGAGATCTGGGACACAGCGACCCATCTTGGCTCAGGCCCTCTCGTCAGCTGTTTCATCTGCAAGCATAGAAATCTTCATGTAACTTGCCCATCAAAGAGACACACTAGCCTATACTGGTGGCAGCCTGACTGTCCCGCATGGCACCATATGCATGTCTCCTGCATGCAACACTCATCAGCGTGCAACCCTTGATCTGTCTTCTGCCATTTCAGCTCTTCATTCAGTAACCAGGGCTCCCTTGCTATTCCCTCCAGAGTTGCTGTGTTTGAAAGTACTGCTGGCTGCCTTTACAGATGGCGCCAGCATTGTCTGAACCAGGATGTCCCCCGTCTGCACCACCGAAGTGGACGGCTCCTCCCACCTGTCAGCTCTGATTAAATCGCATTCGTAACTCTGACTACCCTGACCCTCCGTCCAAACACCCATTTACAATCTGATCAGGCCTTCACCGCCTCCGGTAAAATTCCAGTCATTATCTTCAGCCCCATCACAAACTCCGTTGCTGAGCCATTGACCATCCCAAGCCCCTCCCTAGCAACCCGGATAAGGACATGGGAATCCTGTGCTTTTGTTTTGTATCATCATCCTTTTTCATATTGTCCTTTCCTTGCCACCCTCCCATCCCCATTTCCCTGTTGTTTAAAACCTGCTGATTCGCTGATTTTTTTGTTCAATTCTAATGAAAGTGCATTGACAGAAACATTAAACTCTTTTTCTCTCTGAACAGATATTGCCTGACCTGCTGAGTATTTCCAGCATATTCTATTTAGATTTCAGATTTACACCAACGTTTTACCTACTAGATCAATGGAAGTTGTTTCTTGAATTTCTCACACTATATATTATTATTGTCATTAATGGTCTTTAAAACACTGACTTTACACTGATCCCTGTTATCTTTCTCCCTCTGATCTTCAGCCTGTGTTGTAACGATCTCACAAGTTCTGCTGTCGAGGATCTCGCCTCTGCTCTCAGTACAAACCGGTCAGTGACGGATCTGAACCTTGATCTTAATAAACTGGGAGATTCAGAGGTGAAACTATTGTCTGAGGCTCTGAGGGATCCGGACTGTAAAATACAGAAACTGGGGTAAGTACAAACTGTGTGATATTGTGTTTATAATAGGATAGAAAACAAAACAATGTCAGCCCTGTTACTGGTATAATAAATAAACGCTGTCCAATTTTACTAGTGCCGGTGATAAAGTTATTAATTTTAAAAATCTCCATTTACTCTGATTCATGTAATTTCTGTCTCTATTCCCATCTATGGGATGTCAGTCCCACAGATGTTTGTGCTGAGGGTGCAGGGGAATAAAGTGATGGTGCACCCTCTGAGGACCCCTCCTCCTCCTCAGAGGTGGGCTGTCCCCCGGTCACAGGAGTCCTTGATTTGTGAGAGCGAGATGAGTGATTCGAGGGCAATGCACATTACAACACACCCTTCAGATTATTGTGTGTGAACAGTGATGCACACATGATCACAATGTTTTCTGGTCACCAGAGGCTTTCCTCTGTCCATCTATTTAAACACTCTCTCTCCCAGCTCCACAACCCATCTCACCATCAGTAATTGCCGCCCAGCCTCTAGGCTTCCCAGCTCCAGCGCTTCACCTTCCATCAAAGTCCGGAATGAGCCTAAGCTGGTGCAGCCTGACTGTCCATCATGACACCACAGGGATCGGTCCTGCATGGAGCCATTTGGTCATCACAAATCAACTCTGACTGGGCCCTCCAGAGAGGCTGACATGTCTCTAACAGCCAATGCTGCTGCCTGGGCGTTGCCAGTGGCTGGGAGGGAATGACCTTTCTACCAATTTCACTTTCATCATAAGCCATAAGTGAAGTTGTAAGCTTCACCCTGTGTGCAGCACTCACGGCCATTATCCTCATCCCCACCACAAACTCCATCCCCTGATCACTGATGTCCCATGTCCTCTAGCAATCCCGGGCAAGGACTTGGGGATACTGTGGATGTGTCTTGCAAGCAGGGAAATTATCCCTTTGAGGTCGTGACCCTAGAATTACAGCGAGTATGACGTGGTTCAACACCCAATAGAACAATTGGGACGTTTATGGGTTTAATTTCCCGCTTCATTATCCGCGGGAGCTCTTCAACATTTGCGCGTGCCCGCCAAGCGAAATATCGCACGAGTGCGCGATGAGGTCAGGACGCTCGTCCGACATCATCTCGCCCGATTCCCCGCCTGCTTGGGTCAGGCACGCGCCCGCCTGCGGGTCTCTGGGCTCTGTTTCTCCCTTCACAGATACTGTCTCCCAGGCTGACTATTTACAGAACATTCCTTTATATTTCACATCCACAGCATCAATTATAGATTGCTTTTATGGTTTGAAGTCGTGTTTCTTGAATGTTTCACACTGTATATTATTATTTTAATTAGTTACATTCTTTGAAAAAAACTGGAAATTTATTCTGATTCCTGTTATTTTTTCTCTCTCGAACTCTCCCCCCACCCCCTAGTCTATGGGGCAACAATCTGACAGATTCTTGTGCTGAGGATCTTGCCTCTGTTTTTAATCGCTCACTGACAGATCTGGACCTGACTGCTAACGAACTGGGAGATTCAGGAATGAAATGACTGTCTTTAGCTCTGAGGAGACCGGACTGTAAAATACAGAAACTGGAGTAAGTACTAGACAGTGTGAGATTGTGTTTAGAATAACTGAATATTTAACAATATATTTGTGCGCTGTTGCTAGTATTAAAAAACACTGTCCATTATTATTAGTGTTAGCTATGAATAAAAGGAAACATTTCGTTTGATTCATGTTATTTCTCTCTCTGAACCCTAGGCTATGGGATGCCAGTCCCAAAGATCTTTGTGTCTCGGGTGTAGGGGAATATTGCGAGGTCTCCCCTCCTTCTCAGAGTTGGGTGTCTGTCCCCGGTCACTGTGGCCATTAATTTGCGAAAAAGAAAAAAGTGATTAGATGGCAAAAGTGAGGAAAATGTCCTGGGGTCGCTCTGTTAATAACTGATGACATTAGCACAGTAGTCAGAGATGACCTTAGTTCAGAAGATCAAGATGTAGAATTAGTTTGAGTAGAAATAAGAATTAGCAAAGGTAACATGTCACTTTTTTATTCAATCGTGGGATCCAGGCATCACTGGCTAGGCCAACATTAATTGCCCATCCTTAATTGTCCTTGGAAAAGTTGTGGCGAGCTGCCTTCTTGAACCACAGCAGTCCATGTGGGAGTAGCTTATAGGCCCCTAATACCTTCACACTTTCGGACAGAATATACAGAAAAAAACATGTGCGCCTTTAAGAATGGTGCTGCAATAACCGCGGGTTATTTTAATCTTCATACATGTTGGATGAAGCAGAATGGCAAAGGTTTCCTGGAAGATGAGCTCGTAGAGTGTATTCAAGACAACGTCTTAGTCAGTATATCCTAGTACCCACCACAGAACGGCTATTTTAGACCTGGGAATGTTCAATGAGACTGGATTAATTAATGACATCTTAGTAAAGATGCCTATAATTAGCATAGTATGAGAGCAAGTTAGAAGTATACAACCTGATAAAAGTTCTCCAAATATTTATATAGGAAATGAGAACTAAAGTGTGCACAGGTTTCTTTGAGAATGAGGCTGGGAAATTAATATTGGGAAAGGAGGAAATGGCAGAAGTGTTGAACAGGCAATTTGTGTCCCTCTTCACTGTAGAATACACAAGAAACATCCCAAGAATACTTGGAAATCAAGAGGTAAAAAGAAAGGAGGAACTTAAAACAATCAGGGTTCCGAGGGAAAAGGTATTAAGGAAACTATTAGAACCAAAGGTTGACAAGTCCCTTGACTTGATGGCTTTCATCATAGGGTCTTAAAGGAAGTGGCTGCAGACAGAGTAGATGCATTGATTGTGATCTTCCAAAATTCCCTACATTCATGGAAGGTTCAGCAGATTGGAAATCACATGGGGAGAATGTATTAGATTTCTTTGAGGAAGTAACATGAAAATTGATAAAGGAGAATCTGTAGATTTGGTGCACTTGGATTTCCAAAAGCAATTTGATAAGGTGTGACATTAAAGATATAAAAGATAACAAGATAAGACTTTGTAATATAGGTAGTGGCATATTAGTATGTATAGATGATTGATTAGCTAACAACAAACAGAGAGTTGGGGTAAAGGGTCATTTTCAGTTTGGCAAACTGCTACTAGTGGAGTGACACAAAGGTCAGTGCTGGGGCCTCAAATACCTTTGTAAATTACTTGGGTGAAGGAACTGAATGCATGGTAGCTAAATTTGCTGATGGCGCAAAGGTAGGAAAGTAACTTGTCAAGTGGACATAAAGAGTCTATTAAGGGATTTAGAGGTGAAGTGAATGGGCAAAAAATTGGCAGATGGAGTTTAATGTGGGACAATGTGAATTTGTCCTCTTTGGCTGTAAGAATAAAAAAGCAGTGTCTTACCTGAATGGAGAAAGACTGCAGACTGTACGGTACTGAGGGATCTGGGAGCCCCAGTCCATGAATCGCTAGGCATGCAGTGGAGCAAGTGATTAGAGAGACAATTGGTCTGCTGGCGTTTCTGTGGATGCTGTGGCTGAAGCAGTTCCAACGACTGTCTAGTAAACCGAAGATCCTGAGCGTGAATCTCAGTGGTGCCTTTACCCCAATTTCCATTCAAGGCTTTGAAATGTGATGTGTTTACAACAATAATACTTTGATGCACAAAAACCCAACAGCCAAAGTGTCCCAACGGAAGAAATCAAGAATTGTATTAGATCAAAGGAAGAGATGTATAAAGTTGCCAGAAAAAGGAAAGCCTGAGAATTGGGAACATTTTAGAAATCTGCCAAGGAGTACATAGAAATGGAATAAGAAAGAAAAGATAGAATACGAGAGTAAACTAGCAAGAGACACAAAAACTGATTGTAAATGCTTATGTAGGTATGTAAAAAGGAAAATATTAGTAAAAATAAATGTGGTTCCATTTCAAGCAAAGTCAGGAAAATTTACAATGTGGAATAAGGAAATGGCAGAGAAATTAAACAAATACTTTGTGTCTGTCTTCACAGAGAAAAATACTAAAAAATCGCTCAGAAATAAAGGAGAATCAAGGGATTAGTGTAAACGAGGAACTGCAAGATATTAATATTTGTTAAAAAAAAAGCATTCGAAAAATTACTGGGACCTAAAGTAGATAAACCCCCTGAACCTGATGTTCTACATCCCAGAGTGTTGAAGGAAGTGGCTGCAGAGATAGTAGATGCGTTGTTGATCATATTTCAGAATTCTGTAGCCTCTGGAATGGTTTCTGCAGATTGGAAGGTGGGAAATATAACCCCGTTGTTTAAGATAGGAGGTAGAGAGTAAACTGGGAACTAGAGATCTGTTAGCCTGACATAAGTAGTAGGGAAAATGCTAGATTCTGCAATAAAGGATGTGATAATAGAACACTTAGAAAATAATGGTAGCATTGGGCAGATTCAACATGGAGTTATGAAAGGAAAATCATGTTTAACATACTTGTTGGGGTTTTTGAGGATGCAGTCAGCAGAATAGATAAGGGGAGACCCATGGATGTGGTACAGTGAGGTAGCACAAGGATCACAGCCGCAGCTATACACAATCTATATCAATGATTTGGATGTGGGGATTAAATGTAATATTTAGATGTTTGCGGGTGACTGGAAATTAAGTGGAAGTGTGAGTTGTGAGGAGGATGCAAAGATGTTTCGATGGGATCTGGAGAGGATAAGAGATTGGCCAAAATTTGGCAGATGGAATACAATATGGAGAAATGTGAGGTTATCCACATTGGCAGGAAATAACAAATACAGACATTGTTAAATGGTGAGAGACTGGGAAGCGTTGATCTCCCAAGGTATTTCAATGTCCTTGTTCATGACTCACTTAAAGATAACATGCAGGTACAGCAAACAGTTAAAAAGGTAAATGGTATGTTGGCTTTTATTACAAGTGTATTTGAGTTTAGGAGTAAAGATGTCTCACTGCCTTGGTGAGACGGCAACAGGATCATTCTATGCAGTTTTTGTCTTCTTACCTAAAGAAAGATATACTTGTCTTAGACTGAGTGCAATGAAGGTTCCACTAAAATAATTCCTGGAGCAATGCGTGTTGAGGAAAAATTAAATAGACTGGACCTCTATTCTCTTGAGTTTAGAAGAATGAGAGGTGATCTCATTCAGGCATACAAAATTCTTACAGGGATTGACAGTGTAGATGCAGATAGGAGGTTGCCCCAGGCTGGGGGTGTCTAGAACCAGGGGACGCAGTCTCAGAATAAGGGGCAGGCCATTTAGGACTGAGATGTGCAGGAATCTCTTCACTCATATTGTGGTGAATATTTGGAATTCACTGCCCCAGAGGAGGCTCAGTCATTTAGTATGTTCAAGACTGGGATTTATAGATTTCTACACTTTGAAAGCATCATGGAACATGGGGTTAATAAAAGGAAATCTTGTTGAAGTGGAAGATGAACCATGAACTCAGTGAATGGCGGAGTTGGCTCTAAGGGCTGAATAGCTGGCTCCTGCCCCTATTTCATATGTTTTTATTGCAAGGGGAATGCATTGTAAAAGAAGTTTTGCTGCAGCTAAACAGGGCCTTAGTCAGACAGCATCTTGAGTAAACTATACAGTCTTGGTCTATTTAGTTAAGAAAGGGTATAATTGCATTAGAACCAGTTCAGAGAAGGTTCACTCGACTGATTGCTGGGATGAAGGGGTTTATTTTATGATGAAAAGTTAAGCAGATTGGGCCTATACCCGTTGGTGTTCAGGAGGCTGAGAGGTGATCTTATTGAACACAGAAGATCCTGAGGGGACTTGATAGGGTTTGTGCTGAGAGGATTTTTCCGCTTGTGGGAGGAGAACTTAGGGACACTGTTTTAAAAAATAGCGGTCTCCCATTTAAGACTCAGATGAGAAGAAATTTAGTTAGTCTGTGGAATTCTCTTCCCAAGAGGCGAGTGGAGGCTGGGTCATTAAATATATTCAAGGCTGAGTTAAGGTAGATTTTTGATTGGCATGAGAATTGAGGGTTACGCAGACCAACAGGAAAGCTGAGTTCAGGCCAGAATCAGATCAGCCAGAATCAGATCAGCCATCACCTTATCAAATGACGGAGAAGGCTTCGAGGCTGAATGGCCTACTCCTGCTCCTAGTTATTCTGTTCTTATTCCAACACGTTTTTCAGACTACAATCTGTGACCAGTGATGGATAGAGAAGCATTATGTTTTGTGGACCCCAGAGGCTCTCCTGTGCCCGTTCACTAGGCCACTCGATCTCTCAGCTCCACCAACCATCCGCCCTGCCTTCAGGACTCCCAGCTGCAGCACTTCATCTTCCATTGGTGTAAGGATGGCAAGATCTGGACGCCAGCACTCTTAGTGGCTCCTTCCCTGACATCATGTGCTCTCTTCTACAAGCACATACATTTCTATGGTTACTCACCCATCAAAGGTACACATTAGTCTATGCAGATGTCAGCCTGGCTGTCCATCATGTCACCACAGAGATGCCTCCTGCATGTGGACACTCAGTCTCGGCAGTGCAGGGTCAATTCTCACTGGCCAGGGCCTTCCACAGAGAGGCTGACATGTCTCTGACAGTCAATGCTGCTACCTGGGCATCCTTAGTCACGTATAACGCTGTACGTTTAACATTGGTGCTGCACTCACCTTGCCAGAACACATCAGGACTTTGATCCTTTTGTGTCACTGCAACCACGTGCCCCACACCTGCTCACCCCCTCGGCAATCTCTACCCAGGCTTGCTTGGATTGACTGGGCCGATCTCCTCCTCCTGTCCTGAGGGAACAAGACCTCCCTCCGAGCCCGAGCAGTCTGGGGAAGCGCCTCCAGGGAGACATCAGTAAACCAGGGATGTTGCCTTCATAGCTTCCAGCAAGATCACAGCCATTATCCACAACCCGACCACAAACTTCATTCCTGAGTCACGGACCATCCCATGTCCCCCCCACCCCCGAGTGACATGGAGATACTGTGCTGCTGTCTTGCATCATCATCCCTTCTGTCAGTTAATCACACCGCAGATCCCATTCTGATCTCTCCTTGCCCGCAGATCCCCCAAACGCCGTAGCTTATAACCTGTCAATTCACTGCTATTTCCCAGTTCTAATAACAGCTCAGACTTTAATATGATAGAATTCTTCATCAAGATGGAGAGTGATGAAGTTGATTCTGAGTCTAGGGTCCTGAATCTTAATAAAGGAAACTACAATGGTATGAGGCGCAAGTTGGCTGTGATGTATTTGGAAAACGTTATTTAAAGGGGTGATGGTGGATAGGCAATGGCAAACATTCAAAGAGCACGTGGGTCAACTGCAACAATTGCTTATTCCTGGCATGCGCAGAAGTAAAACAGGAAGGGTGGACAAACCATGGCTTACAAGGGAATTTAGAGACAACATTAAATAAAAGTAAAAGGCATACAAATTGTCCAGAGAAAACAACAAACCTGAGGATTGGAGCAGTTTAGAATCCAGTAAAGAAGGGCCAAATAATTGTTTAAGAAGAGGAAAATAGAGCATGAGAGTAAGTTTGCGGGGAACGTAAAAACTGACTGTAAAAGTTTCTATAAGTATGTGAAGAGAAAAAAATTGGTGAAGACAAATGTAGGTCCGTTACAGTCAAAAACAGGGCAATTTATAATGGGGAACAAAGAAGTGGCCGCCAATTAAATACATACTTTGGTTATGTCTTCACAAAGGAGGACACAAATAACATACCAGAAATGTTGAGGAACTCGGGGTTTAGTGAGAGGAAGGAACTGAAAGAAGTCGGTATTGGTAGGGAAATGGGTTGGGGAAATTGATGGGATTGAAGGCCGATAAATCCCTAGGGCCTGATAATCTACATCCTAGAGTACTTAAGGAAGTGGCCCCAGAATAGTGGATACATTGGTGGTCATCTTCCGAGATTCTATAGACTCTGGAACAGTTCCTACAGATTGGAGGGTAGCTAATGTAACCCCACTATTTAAAAAGGGAGGTAGTGAGAAAAGAGGGAATTATAGACCAGTCAGCCTGACGTCGGTAGTGGGGAAAATTCTAGAGTCCATTCTAAAAGATTTAATAGCTGAGCGCTTGGAAAACAGTGGCAGAATCGGACAGAGTGAGCATGGATATACGAAAGGGAAATCATGTTTGACAAATGTACTGGAATTGTTTGAGGATGTAACTGGTAGAGTTGATGAGGGGGAGCCAGTGGATGTGGTTTATTTGGATGTTCAGAAGACTTTCGATAAAGTCCAGCCTAAGAGATTAGCATGTGAAATGAAAGCACATGGGATTGGGGGTAGTGTATTGAGATGGATAGAAAACAGGTTGACAGACAGGAAACAAAAAGTAGGAATAAACAGGTCTTTTTCCGAATGGCAGGCAGTGACTAGCGGGGTACCGCAGGGATCGGTGCTGGGACCACAACTATTCGCAATATATATTAATGATTTAGATGAGGGAACTAAGTGTAATATCTCCAAATTTGCAGATGACACAAAGCTGGGTGGGAGGGTGAGATGTGAGGAGGATGTGGAGATGCTTCAGTGTGATTTGGACAAGCTGAGTGAGTGGGAAAATGTATGGCAGATGCAGTATAATGTGGATAAATGAGAGGTTACCCACTTTGGTAGCAAAAACAGGAAGGCAGATTATATTCGGAATGGCTATAACTTGAGAGAGGGGAATGTGCAGCGATACCTGGGTGTCCTCGTACACCAGTCGCTGAAGGTAAACATGCAGGTGCAGCAGGCGGCAAATAAACCAAATGGTATGTTGGCCTTCATAGTCAGAGGATTCGAGTACAGGAGCAGGGGTGTCTTCCTGCAATTATACAGGTCCTTGGTGAAACCACACCTGGAGTATTGTGTGCAGTTTTGGACTCCTTATCAGAGGAAGGATGTTCTTGCTATAGAGGTAGTGCAGCAAAGGTTTACCAGACTGATTCCTGGGATGGCGGGATTGACATGAGGAGGAATTGGGTCGGTTAGGATTAATTTCGCTAAAGCTCAGAAGAATCAGGGGGGACCTCAAAGAAAGCTATCAAATTCCAACAGGACTTGACTGGGTAGATTCAGGAAGGATGTTCCGGATGGTAGGGGATCCAGAACCAGGGGTCACACTCTGAGGATACGGGATAGACTATTTAGGACTGAGATGAGAAATTTCGTCACCCAGAAATTGGTGAGCACTACCACAGAAAGTAGTAGAGGCCAAAGCATTGCATGTGTTGAAGAAGGAGTTAGATATAGCTCTTGGGGCGAAAAGGATCAAAGGATATGGGGAGAAAGCGGGAGCAGGATATTGAGTTGGATGATCAACCGTGATCATAATGCATGGTGGAGCTGGCTCGAAGGGCCGAATGGCCTACTCCTGCTCCTAGTTTCTATGGTTCTATGTTTAACTCTGTTTCTCTCTTCACAAATACTTACCTGATCTGCTGAGTATTTCCAGTATATTATATTTATATTTAATTTGCAGCATTAATAGTGTTTTCTTTTTCCTTTATAAATGGATGTTGTGCTTTTGGAATGTCTCTTACTGTATATTATTATTAATAGTATTCGTTAAAACACTGTGGATTTACCCTGATTCCTGTTATTTTTCTCCCCCTGTTCCTTAGTCTATGGGGTAACCGTCTCACTGATTCTTGTGCCGAGTATCTCGCCTCCGCTCTCAGTTCAAACCGGTCACTGACGGATCTGAACCTGGTATACAACCGCTTCACAGGCCAATCTGTCCCCGCTTTCAGCCGACTCATCCTGACCTGTAGGACTCCAAATCTGATCAAGTGAGTGTTTGTGTTAATTTTTAGTGTAATAATTAGAATATAAATGGGATTTAAAATATAAATGGCCCTGAATCTATCAAACAGCAGCAATGAAAAGCGGATTGCCGCTGCTCGACAAGATTCTCCCAAACTGAAACTGCTTCATTTTCCTCCCGGGACCTTCAGCAGTGACCCCCCCTCCCCGGGGAGCTCCACCCGAGCAGAGTCTAGTCGGGTCAGGGGAGAGCGGTGGGGTCGGGGGGTTAATGCGGTCAGGTTGATGGCCAATGGGGCTGGGTCAGCGGCGTTGTTGGGTCGGGCTGTAGAGCCGGGGGTTTAGTCAGATTTGGTCAAGGGCAGAGTTGGGAGGGTCAGGAGGTAGTCAGGTTGTCAGGGGTGTTTGGAGGGGTTAATCGGGTAGTGTGGGTGTAGTATGATGGTCGTTGGGGGGGTGGGGGTGGTTGGAGGGGTTAATCGGGTAGTGTGGGTGTAGTATGATGGTCATTGGGGGGGAGGGGGTGGTTGGAGGGGTTAATCGGGTAGTGTGGGTGTAGTATGATGGTCAGTGGGGGGTGGGGGTGGTTGGAGGGGTTAATCGGGTAGTGTGGGTGTAGTATGGTGTTCAGTGAGGGGTGGGGGTTGGAGGGGTTAATCGGGTAGTGTGGGTGTAGTATGATGGTCAGTGGGGTGGTGGGGGTGGTTGGAGGGGTTAATCGGGTAGTGTGGGTGTAGTATGATGGTCAGTGGGGAGTGGGGGTGGTTGGAGGGGTTAATCGGGTAGTGTGGGTGTAGTATGATGGTCAGTGGGGGGTGGAGGTGGTTGGAGGGGTTAATCGGGTAGTGTGGGTGTAGTATGATGGTCAGTGGGGGGGTGGGGGGTGGGTGATTGGGGGACTCAGTTGTGGAGTTACCCGGGTATTAGACCAGGTTTTACGGTCTAACATTTCCTGGGTAACTACCCGGGTAAGTCCTGTGGATTTGTCCCAAGTCTCCGATTCTTACTCAGAGTCAGAGACATTCACACAGGGTCCCGGGCAGCAGGGGTATTGCCCAGTGGAAATTTAAACCTCTGGGGCAATTCCCCCGTAGGCCTGCGGGTCAGGACATCCCAGGGACCCGCTGCCCATCTTCAGCCATATGTCTGGTCTCTGATGACCCAGTGAGCAGGAGATTTGGCCCATTAACTCCAGTCTCCCTGTTATTGACACTGTTGTTCAATCTGTTTATTCCTGTTTAATCTTTAATCTCTTTCAGGCTGGAGTACAATCAGTTCAGTCAAAATGGAGAAAATCAGCTGAAGTTGCTGCAGGGAACCAGATCTGGACTGAGAGTGAGATGCGAACCTTAGGATTGATAAACATTCCTGTTCTCATTATAGGAACATTTTTAACCGAGTTTCTCTCCCTCCCCTTTAACCGGCCGCGCTCCAGGTTTAAATCCTATTGGCCCTTTCCCAGTTTCCAGCTCGAGCTGAGTGAGTGTCATCTCCCATTGTGACGTCAGAGGCCCAGCCACAGGGTCACGAGACTCAGCCGCCCGGCCCCACAGGCGCTGCTTCTGCAGGATATCCGGGGCTGAATGTTCCCCAATGGGTCACTGGGGAAATGTACAGACAGGGAGGGCCCAGGGTGGGGATCAGTCTGGGCTGCAGTGGGACATTGACAATTACACTCAGTATTCCTGGGATTGGGGGTAAAGCCCCTAGGGCTCCCGCTCAGTATCACTGCCCAGTGACCCTGCTGGGAAGTGAACCTGTGTGGATTCAGGGTGGGTACAGTGTCTGTTCAGCTGGGATAGATCCCACTGTCCAATAGAGACAAACACCCACTGCATGGGGTGTCCCAGAGAGAGTATCCTATTGGGGAGGTTCCAGCGGATTCTGTAACCGAGGGATTGGACTGAAAGTATCAATGCTTTTCTGTCGTCCCTAAGAAAGAAATCATCAGTTGTTGAAACAATGTGTTGAATTTAGACTCTGCCCTATTGATATTGCTGTAATTTACACACTGAAGGGTGAGTTTCTAAACAGCTGGAATGACAAAGAGGACTGGAGTGTGTCAAATAAAGATGGTGACCTGGTAAATTCACCGACCCGCTCAAAGAGTAACAAGTTGTGGAAGTTAAGTGACCCAGTGGAAAATACACTGCAGTAAATGGATAGGATCCATGTCGGGACCCACAGCCTGAAACTCTGCGTGCCTAATGCATGGGTTGTGGTCTGAACACAGAGCAGGATCACCAGCATTTAAACAGAGAGAAGATAGTTTGATGTTCTGGGTCAGGTTCCTTAAGATGTAACTTTGTTGGATTTATAATATTTTCCAGATACTGATGGGCCTGTTGTACATTACATTATTTCCTGATTTATTTTACATTCCTCATCATATACAGTTTGTTTATTCTCCCCTCACTCTGGTACAATAAATTGTGAAGTTTTACTGTTTTCATCAGGCTTCAAAAAATCAAGGAAGGGAACCAATAATTTGAAATCAGTAATAACCAGATTCGAACAACAGGCTCACAAAAGAAAGATGATCTGGTATTAGATATCTCCTGGGGCCACAGACTGACAGATCAAGGGACAGAGAGATAAGACTCTATGGTTTAATGTAAGGAATCAACTCAGAAATGTCAACATAATCACCATACAATAATGAGAGATTAATACTGATACAGTGGAAAGAACAGGTAACAGGGACAAAAAAAACACACTTTGTAAAGGCTTTTACACGCTTTTATGGTGTTGTCACTGACACCCAATTAACGCTCATAGCCCATAAATTGCAGTGAGATAAGTGGCCCATTTAATGGAGTCGATTTCAACTACCAGGGGAGGATTGTGTATTGGGTTATGTTGCTGGACTAACAATCCTGGGGTTTTGCTGATAACCCAGAGAACATGAGTTCAGATGAAAGTTTGAGAATTTTAATTCAGTTTAACAGAAGCTGGATTTTAAATAGAAACTGTTGTCATTGATCATTAATCTGCCCGAGTGTTTGTAAAGGAAACGTGCTGTCCTTATCTGGCCTGTTCTGTCTCTGACTCCAGACTCTCCACTGTGATTGACTGTCATGTTCACGGCCTCTGAAGTGCCCGAGTATTCCGCTTAGTTGTATCAAACAGTCACATCGATCATTCAAGGAGATGCCCCAACAGCGACATCTCAGGGTAATTTGAGTCGACAATTACAGTGACTTCACCAGCAACAGCCACAGCTGGGAAGTGGGTGGAACTTGTCACTTGGGTGTAAAACTGGTGTTTCAGATCCTTGAAATGGAAATTGAAAGGTTTCTGTGAGGCCGCTGATTTCTAATGCCTGTTTCTCACCAGAGGAGCAAGTTGGGGGATAAATGTTCATGCAGACACCGGGGTGCTCCCCATATCTTCTTGTACTAGAGCGGCTGGGATGTGTTGTATCCACTGGAACAGACAGAGAGCGCCAGGGATTAACACCTCATCGGGGAAAGCAACAAACAATGGAAAAGAGAATCGGGCCGAGTCCAAAAAACCCGGACGATTTACTATATACCCCATTATGGGCAAAATCCCAAGACAAACCTCTTCTCCAATCAACAGTATTAGATCGACAGACTACGGAATGGATGAATTAGATTCCTGAATGGTTCATAAATGAATCTCCCCAATCTGATCTAAACTATAATTTTATAATCAGTGATCTAGTGAATACTTTTTGATGGTGATAGACTGAGTTAGCAGCCTCTCATTCATTGTGCTACTTACCTGCCTATTAATTGTGTAATTAATGTTCCTGGGTGACCCTGTCTGCAACTATACAGAATAGGTCCTCCCGATCCACTCCAGCTCTACCCTCATAATTGTAAACACCTCAAATAAATGGTCACTTAGTCTCCTCTTTTCCAAAGAAAACAACCGCAGCCGATCCAGTCTTTCCTCATAGGAAATGGGTGAGTGCCAGGCTGTCAAGGAGGACAAGGCCAGTAGTGTACTAATCTCCTCAGTGCATCTCGCTCTACAACATTTATTCAGCCCTGAATACTGGTGAGAATGACGGGTCAACTGGGGAGTGCAGCTAGAGCCAAACCCATGGTGCCACGGATTGTTCAGCTGACCGGGGGTGAGGATGTGCAATAGTTGGGGATTCTGTAGTTCAGGGAGACCGCTGGCCTTTCTGCGGCTGCAGAGATGAGTCTTGGATGAATTGTTGCCAGACCAACCACCTCCCCCCAACCCCCATGGAGGGTCAAGGCCACGACGAAATCGGCAAAGGCAAAGAAAGCAATGCTCAAAAAGATACAAATAAAAATATATAAGTTGTTGAATTCTGAGCTTGGAGATTCTTCTCAGCATCACCACATCTCTCTTAAAAGAGCTGAGACCACAAGAAAATGGCACTTGCTGCTCAGCTCCTTCTCAATAGAGATCATTAAGAAACATGTGCTACACCCGCGCTTTCTCTTTGTCAGATCTGAACAATTATTGTGTGTTGCGTCTCCTGTGTAATGGACCTAGAGCTAATCTTCTTCCCTATTATTCCCAAATTTCCCCTGTCCAATACAATGTGAACAATTATTGTGTTGTGTTCTTCTCTAATCTGTAAACTTCATTGTTCCGGAGTGTGGGAACATCTACTGGTCGGAACTGAGAACTATAACAGAGCGGCTCAGATTCACATTTACTGTCAGTGTTACAAAAACAGCCACAATGTGCAATGTAAGCAAATAGTTTCTGTCTGTTAATTATGTTGTATTGTTCCACATTTTATAGTGAGAAATGAATAGAATCGAGAAATAATAACGATATTGCTTCACTCCTTGGATTATTGTGAATTTACCATTTTATTCTTTACTAGACATTAAGAACCATTTCTGTCTGATTTCTGAGGTTTACATGACTGAAAAAAACAAACACAAATAGAATAAAAACTAAGCTGATGGCTTCACACGAAATAAAAGCAAAAGAAATGGGGGTGAAATACAAACTGAATAAAATGAAATAAATCTGAAAATGCTGGGCAGGCTGATCCTGAAACATCTGTGGAGAAGTTCGGGTTTACAGTTCAGGGCCCTGAACCTTCTCTGGACCTGAAAAGATAATCCAGCTTCTCCACAGAGAGATTTGAACATTCGCCTCCTTTATTTTAATAATGTTTTATTTTTATTTGAGTTGCTTATTTGTTATTGAAATATTCTTTTTTAAATTCCATGGGCCAAAATCTTCCTGTCTCCGGATGGTCAGAAATGGGGTGTTTGTGAGAAGATGTGTGTTAGGATCTTGCGGAAGTCCTGACTCGGGGACTTTCCTTATTCAATGGGTCATGGGAGCTGGACAGGCTTTTCCTGATTCCACATCCTGGGTTGTTCTTCCCCGGTGTCTTGGGGATGACACTAGGCAGTAAATAGGAACTCTCTGCTTCTTTCTTGCCTGTGAGCTGTCTGATTGGGACTCTTCCTGTTAATCCTGTTTTATTGTCACACTCACAAGGTCTGAACTGCTGCTCTCTTTCCCATGGTCTCTAAGATTATTAACCAGGTTAGGAAGGAATCAGTGACCCTGACCAGTAACAGCCGTTTCCTAATGGTTATCCACAAGGGCGGTTCAGACACTCTCCTCACTTCATCATTAACGATCATAAATAAAACATAAAAGATACAGAACTACAGCAACAACAATAACTTCCATTTATAGGGCGCCTTTAACAAAGTAAAATGTCACAAGTTGCAGGAGGGTTACAGACAAATTTGACACAAGAACAGAGTAAATAGGAGCAGGAGTAAACCACACAGCCCGTCCAGCCTGCTCCAGAATTTCATATGGTTAGGGCCAGGATTGCCTTCCCGCCATCCGAAGAGTTGGTGGTGAACACATTCCCGCCAACTCCCACTGCCCCGCAGCCATTTCACTCTGGGATGAGCTTCAATTGGCTGCAGGTGGAACTTCCGCCCCTCACTGGGAGGAAGTCCCGCCTCAGAGAGCTGTTGGCTATTCTGATTGGTCGAGAGCTCACTGGTCCCTGAGACTCCAGGAGTGGAAAGGACCGGGACTGGAAGTAGCTCCCAGAGCCTCAATCCCAAAATTCCAGCAACAGATAATTTCTGGGGGCCTCAGGCCGGGTGGGGGGCGGCCTTGCAGCTACCGGGCTTAAGGGGTGGGGGCAAAGTTTTTCTTTATTGGTTCATGGGGTGTGGATGTCCCAGGAAAGAAAGAATTCATTGCCCATCTGTAATTGCCCCTGAACAGAGTAACTGACTACGCCACTTCCGAAGGCATTTAAGAGTCAACCACATTACTCTGGAGTAATGTAGGAGTTTGGATCCACATGTAGACGAGACCAGGTAAGGATGACGGATGAGAGATTTCCTTCCCTAAAGGACATTCGTGCACAAGATGGGTCTTTACAACAATTGACATTGGTTTCATAGTCACCATCACTGAGACTAGTTTCTATTCCAGAATTTGTGTAAGTAAATTCAAACTCCACCAGCTGCTGTGTTGGGATCTGAACCCGTATCCCCAGAGCAGTAGCCTAGGAATAAGGATTAGTATTCCAGCGACAATACCACTACAGCACCATACCCACCCCTGATGGAGGAACCTTCACTCCGCCCCCATCCCTCGCCCAAGGCCTGAACTGGATCATTGTCGGGCTTCCTCCAAACTCGGGAAGTCCTCCCGCCAGATTAAAAATTGAGGCTGGGCAGGAAAGGGCCGTTAAGGGAATATATTTAAGAAGCAAATTGATAGATCTCTGGACTCTAAAGGTGCCAAGTGTTCTGGGGAGAGAGCGGGAGGATGGCGTTGAGATAGAGAATCAGCCATGATCATACTGAATGGCGGAGCAGGCTCGAAGGGCCGAATGACCGCGTCCTGCTCCTATTTCCTATGTTTCTCAATTGGGGCAGGTGTGGGCAGCCCATCTGAGACCTCGTCCACTCCAGCATTAAATTGCTGAGAGATCGGGCAGGCGTGAATGCAGTGGGAAGCCTATCTGTGATACTGCCCGCTCAACCAGCCACCCCCTTCGGCCCCCTTCCCCTGCCCGGCCAACCACCAACAAACCAGCCAGACACAGAGCATCAAATTCAGGCCTTTTTTATTGCAGCTCACAAGCTCTGTGAAGCTCCACCCGCTTTTACTCTTATTGGTCGAACAAGGTTGAAGGTTTTCTCTACCAGTGCCAACTAACTGTTTTAGTTTTATTTTCAGTAATATTACAGGCATTTAGAAATGTGACTGATGAAAGAGCAAAAAAAAACTTTTGAGCAAAGCTGAGAAAAATACCTATAGGATTGGGAAAAAACAAAGATTAAAATCGTTTTTGGTTTGTCTTTTACCTGATTACAAACAGTTGACACAGTTGTGCACATTTGGGAATGTTTGCTCCACCCTTTTGAAAAGAAGCAGAGAAGTTCACCCTTTCCACTGACAGCACAGTGATTATTGAACTAAAAACTTTCCCTTTTAAACATTTGGCTTCATCCCATTTGTTATCTTACAGGACAAACTTTGTGAACAGGGGATATGGGAGTTATCCCTAAACTGATTGCAAACACTTCTGTCTCTGAAGTAAAACACCGGATTATGTGAATATTATTGGACGATAACTTCCTCCAGGGCTCATGCATGAGAGAGAAGAGTAATTAATGGGATGTCCCACTTAGAATATTGGAGCGAAATAACACCAACAAATGGAAATGAATAACTCTTCCTGGCTATAGTTGAATGGAATATATCAATCCGTATGGATCTCTGTACATTTTAATAAAAGTCAGGAAAGGGTAGATGAAACTAGTAAGTTGAATGCTTTATCTTGAGGTCTTTGTGTCTTTGCCTCTGAATGATTTAAGGAAACTCCTTTTGATAGTCTGCCCACTCCCTCGGGCATTGCAGCACACGAGGGAGATAAGCAAATATCTACAGGCAGATGCCACCCCCTCCTCCCATCACCCCCTTGCCCCTGAACAACTTCTGGTAAGATTACCTAAGAGTGAAGAGTGGCTTGTATTAGATGGCATGATATTGGCATTTCGGTATGCGTGTGCAGATATGATATGTTAATGTGCAGTTACTAACATGTGGAAATGTATGATGCTCCTGCACTGAAGAATGGGCCCCAGACTTGCTCAGATACTTGGCAACAGAACCACATGAATGGATTAATGTGATCAGTAGCGTGATAAAACATTATAAATCACCAAGGCATAAAATAGATATTCCACAGAAAAAATGACTTTAGAAGAATCAGGGTACAATTAAACACACCGGTATCTACCAGGAGGAGGAAAATTTAAATGAAAAGGGATTTTGATTTAGAAAATATCCACAAGGTGGATGCAGCTGAAGACAGCTGGAGAATATTTAAAGTCAATGCATAAACTTCTGTTTGAACTTTAAGTACTTAGGACATTCCAATAATTTAGAATTGTGTGAGTGATGTGCAGGTGGAGAGGATGAATCAAAGTCAACAGTTACCACATTTTACTGGAAAAGGTTTTAAATGTATTCTTGGGGGCAGCTCAAAGGTTTGTGTTGTTGATTTTGATAATTTTAATACCTTTAGTATGTTATCTACAGTTTGTAATCAAGTAATTAGGAAAAGAATGTTATAGGTTAGAAATAGATGGATTAACCAGAAATCTGTTTGTGAGAGGGCTAATTGTTGGGAGGGCTAATTTTTCGAAGAGGTGACCAGGTGTGCAGATGAGAGCAATGCAATTGAAGTAGTCTATTTGGACTTCAACAAAGCTTTCAGCTTTCTTCCAGTTGTTCTATTTAGGCCTCTCTCTCTCTCTGTCTGTCTGAATTTAGTTCCTGAAATGTTCATTGGCTATTGCTCTTATGATCAAAAAATTGCCGGCAGTGTTCCAGCTCAGAATGGGATTATTAAGGAGTGGAATAGGGTCAGTTTATGAGCTCGGTCCAGGGCTCAGTTCCCCTCTGACAGCGCTGACCCACTGACTGTGCGGCGATCCCTCATTCCCAAAACTCTGACAGTGAAGCGATCCCTCATTCCTGACCCACTGACTGTGCAGCGCTCCTGTTTTCCTGACGCTTTGAAAGTGCAGCGGTCCCTCATTTCTGGCCTACTGTGAGTGCAGCTCTCTCTCTATTTTGACCATCTGACAGAATAGCGCTGCCTTATACCTGACCCTCTGACAGTGCAGCGTTCCCTCGTGCCTAACCATCTGACACTGCAACGCTTGATCAGTCCTGACCCTCCGACAGTGCAGCACTCCTCCAGTCGTGACTCTAAGAGTGCAGCACTCCCTCCGTCCTGACTCACTGACTGTGAGGTGCTCCCTCATTCCAGAGCCTCTGACAATGAAACGCTCGCTCATTCCTGACCCTCCGACTGTGCAGCGCTCCCTCAATCCTGAGCCTTTGACAGTGCAGCAGTGCTGCAGCCGTGACTCTCTGACATTGCAGCGCTCTCATTTTCCTGATCCCCTGACAATTCAGCACTACCTCATTCCTGAGCCTCTGAGAGTGCAGCGTTCCCTCATGCCTAACCCTCTGACAGTGCAGCACTCGATCAGTCCTTACCCACTCTCAGTGTCGTGCTCTCTGAGTCCTCACCCACTGACAGCACAGCATTCCATCGGTTTTGACCCTCTGACAGCATACTGCTCCCTTATTCCTGACCCTCTGAAACTGCAGAGTTCCCTCATGCGTAAACCTCTGACAGTGCAGCGCTCGATCAGTCCTGACCCTCTGACAGTGCAGCGCTCGATCAGTCCTGATCCTCTGACAGTGCTGTGCTCCCCAAGTCCTCACCCACTGACAGGACAGGGCTCCTTCAGTCGTGAGAATCTCACAGTGCAACACTGCCTCAGCCCTGACCTTCCGACAGGGCAGCGCTCCCTCAGTCCTGACAGTCTGACAGTGCAGCACTCTCTCAATACTGACCATCTATCTGTGCAGTGCTCCCTCAGTCCAAACTCTCTGACAGTGCAGCACACACTCAGCCCTGGTGCTTTGACAGTGAAACGCTGCTGCATTCCTGACGCTCGACAGTGCAGCGTTCCTTAGCCCTGTCACTTTTACATTGCAGAGCTACGCCAATCCCTGCCATCTGACAGTTTAGCGCTCCCACAGTCCACATCCTCTGGCAATGAAGTGCTCCTTCAGTCCTGACCCTCTGACAGTGCAGTGCTCCGCCAGCCTTGACCCGTGTCAGTGCAGAGCTCCTTCAACACTGACCTTTTGACAGTACAGTGTTGTCTCAGTCAGTACCCCCTGACAATACAGCACCCCCTGTTTCCTGTCCCTCTGAAAAAGCAGAGCTCCCTCATGCCCAAACCTGTCACAGTGCAGCGCTCGATCAGTCCACCCTCTGACAATGCAGCGCTCCCCCATTCATGACCCCCTGACAGTGCATCGCTCCATCAGCCCTGACCATATGATGCTGTAGTGTCACCTCAGGCTTAGCCTCTGACCGTGCGGCGCCCCTCAATGCTAACCCCCTGAAAATATAGCGCTCCCTCAGCCCTTAACATCTGACAGTGCAGTGCTCGTTCAGTCCTAACCATCTGACAGTGCAGCGCTCCCTCAACCCTTAACATCTGACAGTGCAGCGCTCCCTCAGTCCTGAGCATCTGACAGTGTAGCGCTTCCTCAGTCCTGAGCATCTGACAGTGCAGCGCTCCCTCAGTCCTGAGCATCTGACAGTGCAGCGCTCCCTCAGTCCTAACCATCTGACAGTGCAGCGCTCCCTCAACCCTTAACATCTGACAGTGCAGCGCTCCCTCAACCCTTAACATCTGACAGTGTAGCGCTCCCTCAGTCCTTAGCATCTGACAGTGCAGTGCTCTTTCAGTCCTAACCATCTGACATTGAACGACTCTCTTACGCCTCACCCACTGAGAGCGCATCTCACTATCAATCCTGACCATATGGCAACACAGCGCTCCCTCAATCCTCATGCACTGACAGTGTATCGCTCCCTCAGTCCAAACCCTCTGACAGTGAAACACTCCCTGATTCATGGTCCTCAGATAATATAGCGCTCCCTCAGCCCTGTCCCTCTGGCAGTGCAGTGCTCCTTCAGCTCTGACAATGCAGTCCTACAACAGACCTGAGCCTCTGACAGTGCAGCGCTCCAACAGACCTGACCCTCTGACAGTGCAGCGCTCCAACAGACCTGACCCTCTGACAGTGCAGCGCACCTCCAGTCGTAACTCCCTAAGACTGCAGCACTAACTCAGCCCTGACCCACTCACATTGCAGAGCTCGCTTAGTCATGACATCTGACCGTGCAGAGCTCGCTCAGTCCCGACCCACTGACTGTGCAGCACACCCTGATTCCTGACCCTCTGACAATGTAGCCCTCCATCATGCTTAACCCTCTGACGGTGCAGCGCTCGCCCTGACCCTCTGATACTGCAGCACTCCCTGATTCCTGACTCCCTGACAACGCAGCCCTCCCTCATGCGTAAACCTCTGACAGTGCAGCGCTCTATCATTCCAGGACCTCTGACAGTGCAGCGCTCCCCCATTCCCGACCCCCTCACAGTGCATTGCTCCATCAGGCCTGACCCCATGACACTGCGGTGCCACCTCAGGCCTGGCCTCTGACTATGCAGCGCTCCCTCAATCCTAACCCCCTGAAAGTGCAGCGTTCCCTCAGTCCTGAACATCTGACAGTGCAGCGCTCTCTCAGTCCTGACCATCTAGCAACGCAGTGCTCCCTCCATCCTCACACACAGTGCAGGGCTCCCTCAGTCGAAATCCTCTGACAGTGCAGCAATCCCTCAGTCCTGGTCCTCAGACAAGGTAGCCCTCCCTCAGCCTGTCCCTCTGAAAATGCAGTGCTCCTTCAGGCCTGACCCGCTGACAATGCAGCCCTCCCTCAGAGCTGACCCTCCGACAGTGCAGCGCTCCTCCAGTCATTACCCACTGAGTATGCAGCAGGCCCTCCGTCCCCACCCACTGACTTTGCAGAACTCTCTCAGTTCAGACCCACTGACTGTGCGGCGCTCCCTCATTCCTGACCCACTGACTGTGCGGCGCTCCCTCGTTCCTGATCCTCTGACAATGAGGCGCTCCCTCATTCCTGAACCTCTGACAGTGCGGCGCTCCCTCATTCCTGACCCACTGACGGTGCGGCGCTCCCTCATTCCTGACCCACTGACTGTGGGCGCTCCCTCATTCCTGACCCACTGACTGTGCGGCACTCCCTCGTTCCCAAACCTCTGACAGTGAGGCCCTCCCTCATTCCTGACCCACTGACTATGCAGTGCTCCCTCAAACCTGACTCTCTGACAGTGCAGCGGTACTGCCGTCCTGATTCTCTGACATTGCAGCGCTGCCTCAATCCTGATCCTTTGACAATGCAGCGGAACTGCAGTCCTCATCTCTGACAGAGCAGCGCCCCCGTATTCCTCTCACAATTCGGCACTACCTCAGTCCTGACCATCAGACAGTGTCCGACAGGCCTCCTCCTGGAACACCAGGGTTTTATGATTCACGAGTCTCATTTCTACACGGACTGGGAGATTAGAAAACGGCTCAAGACGCGAAGGTCATGAGTGATTCCGGGCAGTTCCCCCATGCTTTGTACCGACTATTGTGCCTGATGTTTTGTACCGGCATGTACCAAGGTTTCACGTGTCCAGCTATGGTGACCGAGGGTCTAAGTTGTTGTACATGAGAGTTGTCCATGGGGTTCGGTGTGAATGCTCAAACACTGCCCGCAGCCTCCATGATTGAAATGATTATCTTCTTCTACCAGCTTCTTAACTCGAGAATGCATTTCATTTAATCCATTGGCACAAAGCATGGAAATAAAAATAAGTTATCCTGATCAGTTGAATAATGTTGATTTGTTAGATACTGAAGAAACTTCTAAAGCCGGTGAACAACATGGTCAGAAATAGGTTGAAATGTATTTTAATAGAGAACCAGGTTGGGAGGAAAAGCAGCGCCTTCAACTCATGTAAATTAATGGGATTTGATTTCATTCAGTTTTATCTGTGTAAAGCGACCGCAATAGGGCTCGAATCCACATTCTCCTCATAACTTTGCATGATAAACGGGGCTTAAAAGCCGAATCTATTCGGCCTTGAGACAAGCCAAACCTCCAGCAAACAATTGTGAATAAATGTTATCGATATTTCAAGACCCTGACTCACAATGTAAGTAGCGCACTTTGCCCCCGAGTCCTCATCCACTCCTGAAGCTGAATTCTGACTGTTTTCTATGAATCTTGTTTGTTATTGTGTTATTTTAACAGGAAAACACGATGTTCACCGCGGGAAAGCAGCAGACACCGCAAGGCAGGAAGTTGAGGAAATGTTTTCAATTTCACAAGAACAATTTATTTTCGCCGTAGTAGAAATACAGTCAATATAAATTAGAACAGGGGCGTTAATTGAACTCGAGTTAGGACAGGAAACATGGGTTCGGTTTTTCACTTTTCTAGCCAATACCCGAATAACGGCCCAAACAGATTGAACCGCCTTCTTCAGTTCTTCCCTGAATTCAGTTTGTGTATCTGCATGAAGACACGTGTTTGTACAGGGACACAAAAACATCAGCATCTAACCTGACTGAGGAGCGATGTATGTGAAACATATATAATCGGGTCGGTAATGCACGGCTAGGTTGTGAGTTACAGAACAGACAGCGGCTGTCAACCGCAACACTATAAAACTGCCTGATATAATGAACAGGTAAATAATGGATTTCCTTCCGTTTTCCACCTCTAGATCATTGTGATTCTTAGTGTTGTGAGCCCGGAGTTCCCTGCGGGCTCTGGGAGCTGTTAAATTGCATCTGATTGTCAATTGAATAACAATATGAAAACAAAAGGAAGTAAAAGAGTGAAAATACTTCCGATCCCATAGTCCGCTACCCGGCAGGTGATAAAAAATAAATCCCAGCTTGGGCGGAAACCCCCGTGAACATTGTTAATGATCAGTTTGTGTTCATAGGCAAACCAGAATTGGATATTCTCCAAATAGTTCAGCACAAAGGCCGTTATTAAGGTCACTGTAGCAATTTTGACAACGCAACACTTTATTTTAACCTTCTGACAGCACATAGATACACAACGGTCAAAACTGAAGGAGACTGTAAACCACACAGACGTATATAGGCCATTATTATTCATGTACATGTTTAACTTGCCGACGGCAGTGCAGGAGAGGAATGAGTGTGGGACGAATTTTCTGCATTGAATCACTTGACTCCTCAACTTCCACAGCCGAACCTGGATGTCCCTGCATCCCTTTACATCGCCCCAACGAATTTCAGTTTGCACAGAAGGTTTGGTTTCCAAATTTCAGTTTTAATTTTTGTTTCTTTAGGATATGGGGGGATCAGATTTCTTTCTCTGTTTCCTTTTTCAGATTGGACCTGGCTCAATAAAATAAAACAAGCTTTGAAAGGACAGATTCCATCACAGGAACTAATCGAGAGAATACATTCTGCCGCATTTGTGGTGTGTTCTATTATCGAGAGTAGCAAGTTCCTTGCAGCAAAGTCTAGTTTCTCAATACACGTTTCTACAGAGCACTTCCGCTACCAGGTCAACGTGCCATGTTTTCCTTTCACTGATCCACTCTCCGCGAGCCTCTCTCTTGGTGGGATGCTGTGTTGTTGTTCAGCCTATTAAGTTGCATGTCGATCAGAGCTATCTTGCATCTGTTATCGACCAACTTCAAATTGTCAGTCTGATTCATGCGCATAGTCCTGACGTTCCCGCTTGCGAATCGACGAGTTGACATCTCCTATATTTTAGTTTGTTTCATTTATTTGCCTGGTGCAATGGATTCTATCAACTTGTTGTGGAGAGACTCTAATCTAGAAGAACCCATTGAAGCAGCTGGGCTGTGGTGGGTCAGCACCTTAGTAGTCGGGCGCTGCCCGATGTGAGGTGGGTGGCGAATGACCAGAGAGATACGATTGTCCATCCCACCGCCAGATGCTGCCTTTAGCACTCGTTCATTATGGCAATCAAATTGGAGTTATCACTCATAGCTACTGTTTCCCGTGTTTTGTTAACATTCTGCAATGAAAATGGGGTGCCCTGTCTCCAGGGATCCAGGTTTGGCAAAATGTATGTAGATCTGGGCTGCGCAAATGGCAGGGTGCGACTCTAGACCTCCCCGGTTGAATCTGGATCAATGCAGAAAACTGCGATTGGCACCAGCTTGGTTGCAAAGGTAGCCAGGAATGTGCCATATTTAGACATCAATCTGCCTTTGGGTTCCAGTCCAGATATTTTGACAGGGGTTATTCGCATATTCTTTAGCTCTTCCGAGGCATCCATATCGCAGTGGAGCTATTGTCCCACAGCTGCGAGTTCGGTTCCTGAGTCCACATGGCAGTGGGCCTGGACACGGCATGTCTGGGGCTAACCCGCTCTGTGTTTCTCTGAAACTTCAGCCTGGGGCTGTGAGGAACCCGTTTCCATGGTCACTGGGAAGATGCACAGTTGAGAACTTGCTCATGGAGAGGCCCTGCACCGACAGAGGGAGATTTACACATTTCTCATTGTTGTCAGCCAGCAGTGAGGGCTGAAAATGAGAAAACATTCAGCGCACAAAAGCAGAAAGCATGCTCACTCTCTTCACCCACACATTGGACACATCCCATCAATCTGTTGGATGCATTAATTTCAATTAAACCGGAAAAAGGAACAGGTGTACCATGCATCTACGTCAAAGCCATTAGAGTTATGGGGTACAAAGTAATTAATGGAAATTGCCCATGTCTACATATATAGAACCAGAATATGTCATCGCACTGTGTGAAGCTTCATTTGCTCTGGATATCATAGAGGGGGTATAAGTGAAGACAAAGCATTTCTGAAGATGATCAACAAAGACAGGTGAGAGTATCTGCCCTTGACATCTAGGCTGCATTTGACCGAGTGTGGAATCAAGAAGCCCTAGCAGAACTGGAGCCAATGGGAATCAGGAGGAAAATGCTTCACTGTTTGGAGTCATACCTGGCAGAAGCTGAGCTGGGCGAACCATTGTGGCTACAAGAGAAGGTCAGAAGCTATGAATCCTGCAGCGAGTCACTCACCTCCTGACTCCCGAAAGCCTGTCCACCATCCACAAGGCACAAGTCAGGAGTGTGATAGAATACTCTCCTCTGGCTTGGATGAGTGCAGCTCGCACAAGATTCAAGAAGCTTGACACCATCCGTGGCAAAGCAGCCCGATTGCTTGGCACCCCTTTCACAAACATTCACTCCCTGTGCCACTGACAAACAGCAGCAGCAGTGTGTACCATCTTCAAGATGCACTGCAGAAACATACGAAGGCTGTTTTGGCAGCACCTTCCAAACCCACGACCACTCCCATCTAGTTGGACAGGGCAGTAGACAGATAGGAACACCACCACCTGGAAGTCCCTCCCAAGCCACTCGCATTCTGACTTGGAAATACATTTCCGTTCCTCCACTGTCGCTAGGTCAAAATCCTGGAACTTCATCCCTAACAATACTATGGATGTGCAGTGAATGCAGCAGTTCAAGAAGGCAGTTCACCACTGCCTCCTCATGGGCACATGGGGATTGGCATTAAATGATCGCCTTGGCAACGATGACGGCATCCCGTAAAATGAATAAAAATGTGATAAATTTTATTTGCATCTTATAATTATTGTTTGTTGATAGAAAATTAAAAATCCAAAATCCTTAGGCATCGACTCCAATTTGTTCCAACCAACCCCTGAATATTCCAACCAGCTGTGCGAGGTTTTGTGCACCCCTGTCCAGTTGTTGTTCCTGTGTATCCCTGTCCAACTGTGGTAGCCGTAGGAACCCCTACTTCCACTGTGGTAGCCCTAGGTTCCTGTGTGCATCCGTGGTCCCCCTGTATATCTGCTCAGAGGTGCTACTGCCTGGGTATACCTGTCAGCGGTGTAACCTGGTCAATTTGTCCATCAATGTCGTCTTCTAGGGTCGTGTTCATAAGATTTATGTGGTTATGGGAACTCGTAATACACCGTCCAAACAAAGTTTACCCCATTCACAGAATTGGAAGGGAGCTTTCCGGAGCCGGAGGGCGGTCGCTTTCCATCCAAATGTATCCGAAAGAGAGTGATCTCCTGCCGAAAATTCCTTGAAGGAAATTCGGAAGTTGAGTCAGGAATTTAAAAAAATGTAAAGTATATTTTTTCCCTCTGTCACTTGTATGGCTTTAAACGTTGTGACACTTGCTGAAGTGAGTGCAGTGGATTCAACATTTCACTGCCTCTCTTAACATTTTCTTCGAGCTGAGACCAAAAACATGGGTGTTTACATCGTGTCGATGTTATCAGCTTCGCCTGACACGTGAAAGGCCCCTTATTACTTGATAGAAATCTGCTTCCGCATGCGGCGGCTATTCATAGGGTGAATGCAATTGTCCTTCATCCACAAATGTGATCTGACATGTTAACTGTTTTGTAAAATGCACTTTTCTGAATGGAAATCGAACCAGAACCGCGGAAATCCTAACCATTAGGCCGGCAGGGAAGGATACCTAAATGTCGTTGAAATGACGAAAGGATCATTTGGATGTGCTTTTGATTTTGTGCATTAAATGAAAATTAATTTCATGAGTCTGCTATTTAAAGATCTGCTTACGTGTTCCTCTATTCTTGTTCATTTATCCGGCTGCATCTGACTTCAATCTGGAAGGGCTTTTTTCTGCCTATTTAATTCTCCTTTACATTTCAAATACATTGAAAAATAACCCACAGGTACACATGCAGTTTACGAGAATAATGAACTATAAAAATCTTCCCAGATCAGACCACATTCAGCCGAAATGAGGAAAAATACAGATCCATGCAAGCAACAGAGTGTTGAAACGCATTTCGATCCAGCAGATCATGTCAAAATCACATCGCGAGTCTCGCGCTGAGAATTGTTTTGAGCCGATATCAGGGTAATTTGCGCTTCCCCCATAGCGTAGTCATGGCCAAGTGGTTAAGGCGATGGCCTACAAAGTCCATCAGGGTTTCCCTGCGTAGGTTCAAATCCGGCTGTTTACGCGGTTACATTTGCTCCATCAGTTTCAATATTTGACGGAGTTAATTTGTGATGTATTATACCTGACGTGGAATGCTACCGCACCGAGGAACAACAGGAGATATTCCCTCCCATTATTGTTCATCTGCGTATAATTACGAAATTTCTGCCATAAATTCAGCAAATTAGTGACATGTTTCCTTCTGGTCCCCTCTCCCTTTGTCTCAATTACTCCACGTCTAATTATACATAACAGAAAATGCTGGAAAAACTTAGCTGGTCTAACAGCATCTGTTGAGAGGAAAAAAAAGTTTCCACTTCTCATTAGTTCTGAAGAAGAGTCAAACGGTCTCGAATCGTTAACTCTGTCTTTCTCTCCACAGATGCTGTCAGACCTGCTGGGATTTTCCAGTAATTGTTGTTTTTGTTTCAGATTTCCAGCATCCGCAGTATTTAGGTTTTAACTTAGTGTTTAATTGACTTCCGCTCTCTTCCAGGAATGCCTACCTTGCAGAAGTACTGTTCTTCACTCCGACAGGATTTCCGCGTGTCTCTTTTCCCCTGTTCACCTTCATTGCTTTCCATTTCCCTTCTGGTGTTTGACAAGGTGTACAGTAAAACTCGCTTTCACACCCATTCTTCCTTCCTCAGTGACTGTCCCCGCCTCCAATTTACCCCTCGTGGTTCCAACTGAAGCTCCGTCCCTCGTGTTTTGAAACCGCCCAGGGTTACAGGTATCCCCGGGACATACAACCCTCCTTGGGCTGCTGTTCTCGCTGCATCCTGAGATCCACACTCAGTGCCGTGCGCTGTTATATGATCACACCCGACCTTTCCATCCAGCACCACCGACTTACCCGATCTCAAAGCTGTCCTTGTCCCCAGTTTCATTGTATTCTTCCCCTCATCCGAAGCCTTAAAAATAAACCTTGTCTCTCTATTTCAGGTGCTAAGCGGCGCAAGCTACAACAAATCATTGATATGAAAGCCCAGCCAGGACCCTCCACCACCCCTTTGGCCCCATCCAGTCTTCCAATCCCAGCCCCGGCCGTGTATTCACCATGCCCTCTGACCTTCCCCTCTCTGATGCTGAACGTTCAGAGCTCAGTAAAGGACTCAGGTTCATACCCTTACGCCCTTGCCTCAATGAATTCTGGGCTCGGCACGATGCTGAACTCTTCTTCCGGCGCCTTCGTCTCCGTGGTTACTTCTTTGGGCAGGAGTCCACCACCCCCACACCAACCCCCGTCCCCCCGCTCTCCCCCACCACCTTCAAAGGATCTTTTCACCCGCCTTGAGTATTCTCCCTCCACCTGGACCCCTCCCTTCGGCCTCTTACCTGCTCTTGATCTTTTCATTGAGAGCTGTCAGAGTGACATCGGCCGTCTCAATTTCTCTGCTCCTCTCTCTCACTCTAACCTGTCTTCTTCTGAAGTTGCCGCACTCCATTCTCTCAGGCCCAACTCTAACTATGTTATCAAATCTGCTGACAAAGGTAGCGCTGTTGTTGTCTGGTGCACTGATTTCTACCTCGCAGAGGCTGAGCGCCAACTCAAAGGCACTTCCTCCTACCTCCACATGGACCATGACCCCACCACCAAACGTGAGGACATTGTTTCCAAGGCAGTGCCTGGCCTGAACACCTCTGGGGATCTTCTCTACACAGCTTCCAACCTCATAGTCTCCCAACCTCATAATCTCCCAACCTCGGACAGCACGCTACTACTTCCTCCCCAAAATCCACAAACAGGCCTGTCCCAGTAGACCGATCATGTCAGCCTGTTCCTGCCTCATGGAAATTATTTCTTCGTATCTTGACCCCATTCTCTCTCACTTTCTCCAGTCTTGTCCCACTGACATCCACGATTCCCCTGATCCTGACATCATATCAACAATTTCCAGTTCCCTGGCCCCAACCACCTCCTCTTCTCCATGGACGTCCAATCTCTCTACACCTCCATCCCCCACCGGGATGGTCTGAGTGCTCTCCGCTTCTTCTTGAACAGAGACCCGAACAATCCCCATCCACCACCTCTCTCCTCCGTCTGGCTGAACTTGTTCTCTCACTGAACAATTTCTCCTTAAACTCACCTCACTTCCGCAAATAAAAGGTGTGGCTATGAGTATCCACATGGGCCCCAGTTATGCCTGTCTCTTTATGGGATATGTGGAGCATTCCTTGTTCCAGTCTTACTCAGGACCCATCCCACAACTCTTTCTCCGGTACATCGATGACTGTTTCGGTGGCACTTCATGCTCTCGTCTGGGCCTGGAAAAATGTATCAATTTTGCTTCCAATTTCCACCCTCCATCACTTTCACATGGTCCATCTCCGACACTTCTCTTCCCTCCCTTCACCTCTCTGTCTCAAGTTCTGGTGATAGACTGTCCACCAATATTCATTACAATCCAACCAACTCGCACAGCTACCTCAATTACAGCTCCTCACACCCTGCTTCATATAAGGACTCCATCACATTCTCTCAGTTACTTCAAGTCCGTCGCATCTGTTCCAATGATGCCACTTTCCTAAACAATTCTTCTGACATTTCTTCCTTCTTCCTGAAGCGCGGTTTCCCACCCACGGTGGTTGACAGGTCCCTCAAGTGTGTCCCACCCATCTCCCACGCCTCTGTCCTAACACTTTCCTTCTCCTCCCAGAACCTTGATAGGTCATGTACTCACTTTTCAACCCACCAGCCTCCGTATTCAAAGGATCATGCTCCACAAATTCCGCCAACTCCAGCATGATGCCACCATCAAACTCATCATCCCTTCACCCACCCTGTTGGCATTTGGTATGGACTGTTCCCCTTGGGGCACCCTGGTCCACTCCTCCATCTCCTCAAACCCCTCCCACGGCACCTTCCCATGCAATCGCAGCAGGTGCAACACCTGCCCTTTTACTTCCCCCCTCCTCAACGTCCAAAGGCCCAAACACTCCTTCCCAGTGAAGCAGTTGTACTTTCTTCAACTTAGTCTACTGCATTCGTTGCTCCTAATGCGGTCTTCTCTACACTGGAGAGACCAAACGCAGACCGGGTGGCTTCTTTGTGGATCAAATACGGCCTGGACACGAGCATGACACAGACCTTCCTGCCGCTTGCCACTTCAACAATCCACCCTTCTCTCATGCCCACATGTCCGTCCTTGGCCTGCTGCATTGTTCCAGTGAAGCCCAACGCAAACTGGAGGAACAGCACCTCATCTTCTGACTAGGCACTTTACAGCCTTCTGGGCTGAATATTGAGTTCAACAACTTCATATGATGAACTCTCTCCTGCAACCTCGCGCCTTTTTGATCTTTTTTTTCAAATATGTTTTTATTAATTTATATATATAATTTCTCCCCACCTATTTCAATTACTTTTTAAAAAATGTATTCGTTGTTTTATTCTGCTTTCTACTCTTAATGTCACCTTTAACACCACCTTTAGCACCACCTTTAGCACCACCTTTAGCCAATATCACCACTTAGGATTTATGCTTATTACATCGTTTGCAATCTCTCCTTTGCCGCCACCTACCACTGGCCTTCTACCCAGCTTCAACTATCCCACCGCCTTAAACAGTTTACACTTCACCACATTTTCACCTCTTTAGTTCGAAAGAAGACGGGCTCGAAACGTTAACTCTGTCTTTCTCTCCACAGAGGCTGTTAGGCCTGCTGAGTTTTTCCAGCAATTTTTGTTTTTGCGTCACATTTCCAGCATCCGCAGTATTTTGCTTTTATCTTAAAGGAAAATGTCGTTATTGCGCAGGAATAAAAGAAGATCATCAACAGTTCCCCAAATCAGGCTGCCAGTGGGATTGGCAGAGTCTGGCCGCCACGGGATCCGCCAACAATCTAAACTTTGGCTTTCGGAGAGCCTCACGATTATGTGGAACATTAAAGTGTGACGGGTAAAGGGTTAGGTCACAGAACTCAACAAAAGTAGCTCTTTCACAATTGAAGTTCAAAATCCATTGTACATGTAAGGTTTACAATAACATTCTTGAACATTGAGGTGATCTGCCATAGGTTTATTAAGGGTGCAATAATACACAAGGGGGAGTTTGAAATTGCAATCACTCCGAGCTACTGTTGGTGGGCGACCCAAACATAGCAGAGCGCTGAGTTCAGTATCTGAAGCCGAATAGACAGTAAAGCTTTGAGTCAGTGGACGTTTGTTTCCGCGTACTAGACAATGCCCCTAACATGCATTGTTTGATTGCATTGAAGCTGAAATATTTATTTATTGCTAATTTCACTCGTGATAAATATCCAAGAATAAAACATTTTAAAAGCAAGTCTGTCCTTATTTTTGTATCTATCATATTACATAAAACGGTGCCCGTTCAGGTGTTTCCTCAGAAGAACCACACAAGACGGTTCTCAAATCTGACTTTTTTATTCGTTCATGCGGTGTGGGGGTCTCGGTCAGCATTTATTGCCCAGAGAGCGTTTAAGTGTCAACCACAATGCTGTGGGTCTGGAGTCACACGTAGGCCACACCAGCTAATGTCTGGAAGATTCCTTCCCTGAAGCACATCAGTGAAGCAGGTGGGTTGTTATGACGATCGGCAATGGTTTCATGGTCATCATCAAACTTTTGCTTACAGATTATTTTGAGGAATTTATTTTTCACCATTTGCCTTAGCGAGATTCGAACCCCGGTCACCAGAACATTGCCCCAGGTCTCTGAATACTAATTTAGTGAAAATATCGCGATGTCATTCCGTCCTCTTAAAATGTTGACATCATAGGCAATGGGTGGATCAAATTAAATACCTTATTATTTCATCCTAGAACTGACTATTATTGCAGGGTCGGCTCAGGCCATTCCAAAAGTACTTTCTATAGACTGTTACTTCCCTGTTTAACCGGCAAAGATTAAGGTTAATATAGCTGAAAAATAAAGGAAAACTACTATAGCTTGAACGCACCGGAGGATAGTCTGATCAACCTTTTTGTTTAAGTGCCTGTTATTGAGGTTAAAGTATTTAAATTCAACACTAAATTAGATCTCCTCAAGATCATATACTTACTACGACCTATATTATGTCTGTGCCCTCCGTCCGCTCGTTTGGTGAATTCCGCTCTTCAGAACCAGGTTAAGCATTTAATTTAGTAGTTATGGTCTTACATTGGAACTGCTCTTTTGAACATTTCAATCATCCTTGGCGCTTCGTGATCATAGTTTCACTTTTGCGTGTCCATAGATAGCCTCAAGATTATGGACATCATTATATTCAATACAGAAAATGCTCTCCTTTCTGGCTGTCTAGGAGAATATAGCGGTGGGGGTGGGGTTGGGGGTGGGGGTGGGTGGTTGGGGGTGGCCTGGAGTCATTTGTTTGGAATCTTGCCCTTCATTCTCCAGATGTTTAGGGTACTGTTGAAGTTATGAAAGCTAATGTTCACATTAATCAGTTTAACCAATATCACAACCAACTGCAAGACAGAGCTATGAATGAAATCTCTTAACTCCACTTCCCAGACACTCACTGGTTTGGTTATTGATATCAGGTTGATTTTATTTGTCGAGTCGTGACCATCTGGATTATATTCAGGAGGACTGGATAAATAGATGCAGATAGCGCCCGTCAGTTGAGGGATCAAGAACTAAACGCCAGATATAAAATATTAAATGACAGAACGATTTAGAAATTATGGTGAAGAAAGGTCTTTACTGGAGAACTGGGAGATGGTGGAATTCGCAGATTCAGAAGTTATTCCAAAATAAAGAGGAAAATAAATAAGCTGGTGACTAAAAATAAGCAGGTGATGTTCTTACAAGGCGGGTAAAATTTATTGGGACTATTTTCTTGGCTGGACGATAAAGGCCCAAAAGGTTTGGCTGGTTGGAATGATCTGTTTCCTTGTTACAAAATACCGACATGTTCACGACCAATTGAGAGTTGAAGTTAATACGATGAGCCAAGTTCTTGCTACCGTTATAATTAGATACTGATCAGGAGACAGGACGCTCGTCTATTACTTCTGGAAACAATGGAGAGTGAAACCTGACTGAGGTCCAGGGTTTGTAACATTCACATCAATATTACAGGTAAACTATAAACAACCACGATTTCAATACCCACTTCGTTGCTTCTATTCTAAAGGAATCTATCACTTAATATAACAGAGAGTATTATTCCTGTAGCTGGAGTGGAAGGCACTAAGCGCTAACTCCCACGTGTTCGACTCCATATCTGAACCTCAAGTATGACTGTTCCCTTTGGATGTGGGGTAAAATGTGGAATGTTTCAGCAGGAAATTGAGCTGCACAGTTTCGGAGAGTAGACATGAAACACACGGCTCTAAGGTCAGGAAATGTTTTCTGATGCCTGTTCATTTTCAATGACAACAAATCCCTTTGATCCAAACGGAAGGTGGCCATTATGTACGGAATCACGGGCTGTAATTCTGCTCTAACTCCGGCAGGTCGTTTGGCTTTGTTTTATTATATTTTTAACCACGGACAAAATAAATATCCAAGGAGATTTCACAACATTAATGAGCTCTTCCACGAACTTCGCTTGTGTCGCTGCATAAATGCACGTGTTTATAGAAGACTTCAACTGGGTGAGCATATATCCGGTCTCATTGGCAATATATTCAGGATCTGTATATACTGGTTGGATACGTACGACCAGGGCACCAGTCCACTGACTCAACACTGATATCAGGCTCAACAATATAATATATATATTTAGTATAACAATATATTCAGTTCTGTTGAAGGGTCGTGTGGACCCGAAACGTCGACTCTTTTCTTCTCCACCGATGCTGCCAGACCTGCTGAGTTTTTCCAGGTAATTCTGTTTTTGTTATGTCAACAATATAAAATTGGCCGACACGGCGAACAGAAAAATAATGGATTTCCTTCGGTTCTCCATCTCTGGATCGCGCTGATTCCCAGTCCTGGGAGTACGGAGTTTCCTGCGGGCAATGTTGGTTACTACAATGCGTCTGACCGTTAAACAATTACACAGCAATATCAATGCAAAAGAAACCAATGAAAATAGAAAACTTTGTAATCTGAAGTAGGCTCTGCCTGCAGGCGATCTGAAAAAGGCCACATTGGGGCTGAAACCCCACTGAATATTGTTCATTATTATTTTATGTTCAAATGCAAACCAGAAAGGGATGTTCTCTAAACACATTATCACAGAAACAATTATTATGACGATGGACGCAGTTCTCACTGTACAATACCTGGTTTTCAGTTTCTCACAACAAACCGGTCAATGTGAAGCAGACAGTAAACCACACGGACAAGCCGACGTTGGTACAAGTCATGTACACCATAAGTTTGCAAATGACAGTGTAGGAGAGGAATGAATATGGAAAACGTTCCCTGAGAATTTGATGAGCAACTCTATAGACGAGCGTGGCCAGTAGATCCACTGTCGCCATGGCCACCATGTGAATGGAGATACTTATGGAAAGGTGGCACTTTCCTCTGCAGACGGTCACTATTTTCAAAAGATTCACTGTAAGAAAGAGGAAGAAGAGTTAAATAAGGCTAGGGGGAGTGGGGGTGGCACTCAGAAACCTCCGGTCACAATTTGTGGGGCAACGTACAGATTTGTTGCTACTTTCAATTGGGAACACGGTTTCCTTTTAGAATATTCGGCCAGCATTGATGACATTTCTTTTGAATCAAGTAAATCATTGAAGACTCAATTACCTTCAAACACATTTCATTTAGGAGGTAACAGGTTCGTTCGGATTCAGGAAGGGGAATGGTCAAAGTGAACGGTCCACAACATTGAGGCCCAAACGCTGATAACACATGGCAGGGGTCGGGGGGCTGGGGCCGTGGTGTGCAGCGGGGGGAGGGGGATGGTTCACTGTGGGGTGGCGGCGGAGGTTTACCGACTTGGGACGAGAAAGTAAAACATGAGGGATCAGTCAATTATCTGTCATTTTTCTACAATGATTTGTTTTCCATGCTTAACACAATTAAACTGCAAAAAAGTCCACATATCTTCCATTGCTGTGCGATTAAGGAAAGATGGGGTGTGAACAGCAACAGCTAAACAATAAATATTTATCTAGCGCTTTCAAGGAAGTGCCGTAAAAGCAAACTAGACAGGGAACACGTGGGGAGCTTTTAGGACGGTGGCGAAAAGCTTGGTCAAAGAGTGAAACTTTAACAAGTATCTTGAAAGGCCGACGAGACGTGGAGAGACGGGGGAAGGGGCGATTTGGCGGGAAATTCAGAGAGTTGGACCTAAGCACCAAAGATACGGGAACGAATCGTGGAACAACTAAAACTGGGGATGTCCAAGATGCCAGATTTAGAAGATTGCAAATTTCACCGCGGTCTGTGGGGTTGCAGGGGATTTCAGGTTTACAATGGGCGAGGCCAGGGGTAATGGGTGTTGGGGTGTGGGGAGCGGCGGGGGTGGGGGGCCGGGGTGTGGAGTGGGGGGGGTGGAGGGGAGCCGGTGGGGTGGTGGGGGTGTGTGGGAGGTGGCGATTTGCAAACAAGGATGAGGATTTTAAAATCGAGGCATTGTTTGACCGGGAGATGATTTACACCAGCGAGCACAGGCATGATATGTCAACACGACTCGTTGTGGATTAGGGTTCGGGAGCAGAGATTTTATGACCACCAGCTAATGGAAGGCAGAATGTAGGAGCCCGGGCGGGTGTGCATTGGAATAGAAAAGTCTGCAGGTGACAAAGGCTGGAATGAGGATTTCAACAGCAGATCAACTGAGACAAGGCAAAGTCGGACAATGTTACGGAGATGATCAAAGACTGGTCACGAAATACATTGGAACTGTGGTCACGGTGAAATTCTGACACCAAGTTTGAAAACAAACTTCCTTAGTCCAATACAATTTCTCAGCAGGGGAAAGGAGTCAAAGTTAAGCAATGGAGTTTTGAATAGACAAGAAACAATGGCTTCTGTCTTCCTGATATTTAATAGGTAGAGATTTAGGATCATTCGCTGCTGGATCTGTGATAAGCAGCCTGGTGAATCGGTTGAGGTGGAGCAATCTACAGGTTCGATTGCGAGGCAGATCTGGGTGTCAACAGTGGACATTTGTTTTATTCATTCCCGAGCTAGGCCAGCATTTGTTGCCCATCCCTTGTTGTGCTTGCGAAGGTGGTGGGGAGCCGCCTTCTTGCACGGCTGCAGCCCATGTGGTGCAGGTGTACCCGCAGTGCTGTTACGGAGGGAGTTCCAGGATTTTGACCGAGCGGCAATGAGGGAATGACGATAGATCTCCAAGTCAGAATGATCAGTGGCTTGGAGGGGAACTTCGACGTCGTGTTGTTCCCTCGATTCTGTTGTCCATGTGCTTCCAAATGGTCGTGGATTTTGAAGCTGCGGCCGAAGGAGTCTGGGTGAGTTCCTGATTGAGTCCCTGTTCATGTGAAAACAATTGCTCTGTTTGAGCGTAATGTCGACGAGTGGCAGCATGTTGATGGGAAATAGGAAGCGGACAGGAATAGGTCCTCGCAGCGGTTTCGATATCAGAGGTAATGGCGCAGAAGAGGGAAGAGAAGCCCTTGCAATCGATGCTCTGCCTGTGATTAAATGAAAAGGAATCGCACGGAATCACAGAATTGTTATGGTGCAGAAGGGGAACATTCGGCCCCTCGTGTCTGCACCAGCTCTCCGAATGAGCAACCCATCTAACATTATTCCCCGCATCCCACCTCCACCCCCCCACCTCCACCCCTCCACCCCTACTTCCCGTAACCCTGCACATTCTTCCTTTTCAGATAACTGTCTAATTAACTATGAGTGTTTCAATTGCATCGGTCTCCTCTACAGCCTCGGGCAGTGCACTCCAATCCCGAACACTCGCTGCACCAAAATATTTCTCCTCATACCACTTCTCCTTCTTTTAGTAATTACTCCAAACATTTTCCCTCTCCTTCTCGATCCTTGCACGAATGGGACAATTATCTACTCTGTCCAAACGCCTCATGATTTCGAACACCTCCATCAAACCTGCTCTCAATCTTCCTTTCTCTAAGGAAAACAGTCCTAACTTATCCAATCTATCTTCATAACCAAATTTCCTCATCCCTGGAACCATTCCAGTCAATCTGTTCTGCAACCTCTCTAATGCCTTCTCATCCTTCCTGAAGCGTGGCGCCCAGAACTGGACACAATACTGTAGCTGAGGCCGAACTGAGGCCTTGTACAAATGCAACTTTAACTTCCTGCTATTGTACTCTATTGATAAACCCCAGGATACGATAGAGCACTGTCAACATGCCCAGTTCCCTTCAATATTCATGAACAATCGGTCGCTTAGCAATACAGAACTTGAGTACTGTTGAAAAAAGACATTTTGTCGATGCTTTTCGTCTTGCCCTCATGTGGACAATCACATGAATAACAATGTCAGGGCAATTTTTGGCAAATGCTGACCGATCACAGAATCACATCTAATGTCGGACACTGTATTTTGAGTTCTGCAACCACGGTTTGTTAGGGTACAGTCTGTACCTTGCCCGTTCCGACAGCAGAAGTGACGTGCTGTTTGATACGATTTGATATGTCTCCTATCAAATAGCATCCCCCTTCTCCTGTTCACAATGGGCAAGGTACAGACCGTACCCAACCAGCCCGTGCTCGCAAAACTCAACACACAGTGTCCAAACTAGATGTGATTCTGCGATTGGACAACATTTGCTAAATATTCCTCAGTGAGAAAAAAATTATGTTGAAAACCAATTTAAGACTGTGAGTTGGGCTCTGTGTGTATAAAGAGCTACATATATCAATACCCAGAGCAGTGTTCTTTGCAGCCAGAAAGAACATGTACACACAATGCGCCTGTTTCAGCGAAACAAAATAAGTGATAGCCATTCGTTCCTTCTTTCCTCGGTGCAATGCCTTGGTGAATTCCAAGCCGCAAGGTTTAAAATTTGAAACAATTCAGTAGCCATCGAACAGTGCTTTCTCCACGGCAACACCTCTACCAATCAGAGTTCACTTGCCAGTCACTCAGCACTCTTTTATCAGACAGTATAAAGTTGTTACTTCCCTGACTTTGGTAGTCTTGCGATTGTCATTATCATTCTCATTGCAAGGCAACAATCTTTGACAAAATGCCTTTTTTTCAGCATTAACCAATTTATGAACACATACAACCAAGTCTGTCTGTCCCTCCACACCCTTCAGAGTTGTACGCTTTATTTTATAATGACCTTCCATTATCTTCTTACCAAAATTAATCACTTCACATCACTTTGCATTAAACTTCATCTGCCTCTTGTCCGGCCATTCCACCAAATTGTCGACGTCCTTTTGATGTTCTATACTATCCTCGACACATTTCGGAATACCTCAAGGGTTTCTATATCTGCAAGGATTAAAAATTTGTCCTATACACGAGGGTCTAGGTCATTAATGCATATCAGGGAAAGCACGTGTCCCAACACTGACCCCTGGGGAACTCCAGTTCAAACCTTCATCCAGCCCACAAAGAAATCCATTCACCAAAACTTCCCGTTTCCTTTCGCTCAGCGAGTTCCATCTCCACCTTGTTACTGTCCCTTTTATTGCACGAGCTGCAAACTTGCTCACAAGTCTGTTGCGTTATATTGTGTCAAATGGTGTTTGGAAGACCATGAACACCATATCAAAAGTGGTGCCCTTATCAACCGTCTCTGTTAGCTCTTTAAAAAAATCTACAGCAATTTCGTGGAACAAGATTTTCCATTAAAGAATCGATCCATGCTAATTGAACCAAGAGAGTGCGGTCCCAGTTCACTACAAGACAATGTAAAACAATGGAGGGGGATGTCTTGGTCAACGCCATCTGCAGACAGACCCACCGGCGCCCACATCCCAGGAGTGAATAAATAAAGTCACTGGATTTTATGTTCTGATAAAATAATGGAGTAGCGAAAATCATAGAGAGCAAATCGATTCTCCCAATTTGCCGACCAGCAGAGCCCCTCGCCGGCGAGGTGGACACCTAAATTTCCCGCTTATGTTCATCAAATGATCCCGCTGGACAAGTGTCAAAGCAAGGAGGAAATTCTCATTCTGTTACATAATCATTAACAGTGAGATATTCAACAGCTATCAGACAGCAGGAAATACTGACTTACCAGGAGTACCAATGGCTACCAGCACGGGATAGTAAATATCCTTGATCTGTAGAATTATTGGCCGTTCCATTCTTTAGAAGAATCTTCGCCTCCTGCCCTGTTTTGCAGTTCCCATTGGAATGTATCTGGGATCCTTAAGTGATCCCCTTTATAGTGCAATCCGTGCCCAGCTGAGAAAAGCAGCTTGCATAACATCTGGCGTTAGTTCCAGTCACTTAACAAACAAACAGCGCTTCCGCTTCAGTGACTTCAGAACGGCAATGGCAAAGTTGAGCAGGTCAGTCCGCAAAACGCCAGCCATTGAAATTCATCATCAAAATGAAATCCCAGGGGAGATGTGCCTCAATATATACATGATAATTTTGTGGATCAGCATTTCAACGACCCAAAAAAGGTTCTGGATCTAGTTTAGATCCCTTTTAGATCTAGTAGTGTGCAATGAAGACGGTTTAATTAATAATCTTATAGAACACGATTTCTAAGGGAGACTGAAAATAATAAGGTAGAAGATTAGATTTTGTTTTTGTAAATGATTTGGTTTACGCTGAATCTCGGATGATGAGTCTCAAAATAGCAAACAAATAGCTTTTGAATTCGAGCTGTCAAATGTAAGTTAGGTCACCACATTTAAAGATAAGATTTTGGACAAACAATGGTTCTCATTAAAATACTTACTGTACAATTTTAAACACGTTCACATCCATTTAAGTTGTATCAGCCCCAAGACAAAAGAAGAACAGCGCAACCGTTACGAACAAGAGTGCTTAAAGATACCATAGTAATTAACCGCGGAAATCGAAAGCTTTTAGATTTCAGCCAAAGAGGATCTACAATTTACAAGGATACAGTAAAGAGAATATGATATTACACCAACTGCTAACTTTAAAAAAAGTTTGTAAACATTTCTATAAATTATGCAGATGAAAAGAAAAATAATTGTGAGAGTAAACATTGACCCTTTGGACTCAGAGAAATGTGGAATTATAATGGGGAATCGGGATTTGGCTCAAAAACGATTCAGAATAAACCTGAAACCAAATATCAAGTGAATATATTGAACTTATGTAAATCTGTACCAGGAAAGGAATATTTCTGGAGACATTCATGGGGGTAAGTTGCAAGCAATCTCCTAGACCTTTCCACTTGCAACATGGAGTTTGACAGAAGAGGTAGCTGCAAAGATAGCAGATGTATTGGATTCGATCTTTCAGAATTACTTAGAATCCAGAACAGTTCCCAAGGATTGGAAAGTAACAAACCCCGATATTTAGGAAGAGGACAAGAAAGAAAACGAGGAACTATTAGCTTCACATCACGGCCAGGCAAAATGATATTTTCCTTTCTTTTCGTGATGTGCCAATAGAACACTTGGAAAATCATAATGTTATTCAATAAACTCCACACAAGATTGTGAAGGGCAAATTGAGTACGGCGATCTTATCAGCGTTTCTGAGGATGTAATTATGAGGGGGATAAAGGGAACACAAGTGAATGCACTAAATTTGGATTTTCGGAAAGCCTCCATTAAAGAATCCTTAAAGGTTCTTATACAAACTTAGGAATTATGGGATTTGGCGTCAATTCTAGCATGGAAAATGAATTGGCTAATGGACAGACAACAGAGAGTAGGAAGAAAAGTGACATTTTCACCTTGGCAGGTTGTAATTAGTGGGGTGCTGGATGGATGAATACTTCGGTCTCAGCTATGTACATTCGATATTAATGGCTGAGATGATGGAACTGAGTTCGAAGTGTAGGATAAAGTTGTTTCCCACAGCAAGAGTTGATGTGAGACTGGAAAACAGCACCGCCACAGCGTGATGTAAAGAGTCACATAACAGTAAACCTGGGATGGACAGGTTCGGACATCGGAAAGACGTGAACTAGAGACGCTCGTGTAGAAAACTGCATGGAGATAGCTCTTAGTCTGGGCTATACTGCTGGTTATGTATACAGCTGTGTGTTACCAATAAACAGTGACTGTTCAACAGTTGAACTTTCTTCGTAAGACCAATGGACAGAACTCTTACAACTTGTTAGCAACTAATGACCGAACTCAGAGCTCAAGACAAGCTGGGTAAAGACCCCAAAATCTGAAAAACTAAAGGAACAACATCCTGACCTGACGAATTCACCAAAACTGAAGAGAACAGATGAAGATCGCCTAAGAAGAAACCCCATTGCAGAACTGGAGGCTCAAGGGCAGAAGAGAAATCCACTGTGTAGCTGAAGGACTCCAGCAGAGCCCGCCCCGGGCATTGTGAATCCCCATCCAATACAGAGTCAAATAACCGAGCCAGATCGCAAGGGTGAGTTAGCTAAATAATATTTATAAATCGGTACAAAGGCTGAACGGGTCTTTAAAAGTATTGAGGGCATTAATCAGGCAGAACAGTCCATTTCTTCAGTCACCGCCCCCAGCCCAAGTCCAGAGTCGGCGGGCTAGAACCGTTCAAATAAAAACATTTGACGCCTCAGTAATAGCCGGAAATCCCCTTTGATGAATTGAAAGACTCTACTCTGGGAAATTCGCGAGAAGACCCAAACGTTCGATTCAAAGACTTGCTGCTAAGAAAATAGAACACTTTGAGGTCGGGTCCGACATCGCCGCTGGAGCCCGCCAAACCCCAAAAAGCGCGGGGTGAAGTGAACTAAACGGTTTCTGCAGATCCATCTTTAAAAGTGCAACAGCATTTAAATCTGAACTCCCCTCTGCTGAAAGGAAAACAGCCATGGATAATAAATCAGAGCTAACAGGTCGATCTTTGCTGATCCAAGGGGCAATTCAGGCACAGAATTGGTGGCGTTGGCGGGCATTTTTAAAGGATATACCATAGCTTTAGGGTTAGATAAGGAGACACAGGCTGAAGAACTGAAAACACTTTTGTAAACAGAATGTCCGATAACCGATGACGTCATTGTGAGCCAAGGAATAAATGAATCTCCGGGTAAATTTGAAGCTGTTCTGAAATCTTTCGATACCTATTTTAATTTAAGAAGGAATACAATTTTAGTGCGAGGAAAGTTCAACAACAAGTCCAACAACCTGGAGAACCCATTGGCATCCTGGACCTGGTGGTGTCCGATAACGGCCCGCAATTCGCTAGTGAAGGCTTCACTCAATTCACCATCCATTACGGATTTCAGCAACTTAACTGCTCCGCAAATTTTCCACAATCAAATGGTGAGGCGGAAGGTGGCGGCCCACCATTAAACCCTCTTCTGAGATATAGAAAATACGTCCCATAGACGCTTTGAACATTGAGATCCAACTTGCCTCAGTGCAACAGGCAGGAGCTGTGCAATGTCCCGCATAATCTTAGTAGAACTTAATTCTCCTAGTTTCTGTTACCAAGCTGAAACTGTTTACATTTCGGCATATTGTATTCCACCTGCCCTGTTCTTTCCCACACACTCAGCCCATCCATCTCCCTCTGCAAATTTTCTGCGTTATCTCCAACACACACTTTCCCGTCACTTTTCATCGTCAGTAAACTTGGATACTTTGTGTTGTAAGAGTTCTTTTCAGTAGGTGTTCAGAGGCTTGTAATGTTGAACAATAACCGTTTGTTGGCAACACATAACTGTATGTGTGTGTGTGTGTGTGTGTGTGCGCGCGCGCGCGCGTATGTGTGCTTACGTGCGTGTGTGTGTGTGTTTTTGTTTGGTTGTGTACAAACTATAGGCCAGACTAAGAGCTATCTCCATGCTGACATCTACTCAAGTCTCCTGATCATGCCTGTCCCATGCGCTAACCTGTCTATCTTAGGTATACTGTCATGTCACTCTTTCTATCACGCTGTGGGCAGTGCTGTTCTCCAGTCTCACATTAACTCTTGCTATGCCGAACGTACTCGCAGTACCGTTCCCTCCAATCTTAATCCAACATAATTGCATTACAATATTTTTTACAGCTACCCTTTCTCCTTCTTCAAGCCTATGACTTGATAAATTCAGACAGTCTGGAGGCCTGACAATTCTACCAGATCTCGTTCTGGTCACATCTGGAGGGGTGTAGGCCCAGTTGTTTTGGGCCAGCTTTATTGGTTTGGAGTTGAAAAATCAGAGTATCCTTTCTTTCCGGCACATTTTTTTAATCATTCATGCGATTTGGCAGGCGGCTAGCTAGGCCGGTGTTTATTACCCATCACCAATTGCCCTTGATAAGGTGGTGCTGAGCTGCTTTACTGAACCGCTGCAATGGATGTGATGTAGGTACACCCACTTGACTGTCTCTACCTGATTAACTTAAAAGTATGATAGGAGGTTCTTCTCAACAGATGAGGAGGAGAATCATGTTCCGGCGGATTGTACCTTCTGGAGTATATAACAGGTATGATCTTGCTTGACATTTACCTCCCCAGTCTATGATGCCCGCTCTTTCAAGGTGCCTGGTCCAAACCTTGTCACTTCTGTTTAACTGGAGCAGGTTCTTGGTGCAGTACCTCCTACTGTAGGCAGAACAGTGCATTCTCGGTCCTGAACTTCCTTCTGATCCCTGACTGGCAGAATAACATAGAGATCCAACCTGCCAGGGTTTCGGTCTCCTTACCAAAGGAAGGGCAGCTTTCCCTCACAGAAAGGACAATGTATCTTCATTGGACTGGTTCATGGGAGGAGATGATTGTGTGTGAGGAGGGACTGATTAAGCTAGGCCTCTACTCAGGTGACCGGCCTGCTTTGAAAACTTTATTTTCAGTAAGATTTGAATCTCAGAACATTCCAGCTTAGAGAATCACGGGAAACACCAGAGTCAGGAGCTGCGACAAGAGCTCCATCATCTCAGTGCTGACCAGTAGCTCCATTCAAGATCCATCTGCCAACTATATAACTGCAGCAGCTTTAACAAAGACTATTCCAGCTTCCACTACCTCAACTGCTGGTAACATACTTAGCATCAGATCGCTCCTGATTAAGAATTTACTGGCAGATCACAGAGTCACAGTTGCATAAGGTGTCGACAGGGGTGCTTCAGAGTCGCCTGAGTTCTGGATCGATGTGATATCGTCCTGTGATAACGCTGTAAATGTAAATTATTCAGCACCGGGCAGAGATGACAATAACCTCACGCACTATCCTTATTACAGCTCTGGTGTGGAAGGTGGGGGCACGATTTAAGTTTCTAACTTTTCACAAAGATACGGTGAAACTTCATCTCCGGCCGCCATCTTATTCTTGCTCCACCAGCTCTATGTTTATTCATCTGCCAAAGTGATTTTTACTGACGTGACCCCAGAATTTTATCTGCTTTCATTTTATGAAGGAGCACAGTTTGATGTTGAACTGAATGAGTCACAGGCATCAACCAATATTCTCTGGGTTATTCGCTTCCCACTCCACAGGGCCCAGCCAGTTCCAGTGTCACGGGGCGAATGGATAAAATGAAAAGCAAACATCTCTGCATCAACCTCTCTGTCTATTCTCCAGCTCTCTCTCCCTCGATATCCCTCTATCTCTCTCTTTCCATTTTTCTCCCTCTGGCTCTCTATGTATCTCTCCCTCTCAACCCCCTACATCCCCGTCCCCCTTCAACCCGTCTCCCTCTCTCTCTCTCTCTCTCTCACACACGTACACGCGCATACACGCACACACACATACACGCGCACACACGCACGCACACGTACACGCGCACACACGCACACACACGTACACGCACACACACGTACACGCGCGCACACGCACACACACACACACACGTACGCGCGCACACACGCACACGCGCACACACGCACACACACGTACACGCACACACGCACACACGTACACGCACACACACACACACGCACACACACGTACACGCACACACACGCACACGCACACACACGTACACGCACGCACACGCACACACACGTACACGCACACACACGTACACACACGTACACGCGCACACACGCACACGCACACACACGCAAACACAAACGCACACTGATACTAACACACTTTCTTCCTATTCTGGCCCAAACGAATTGAAACGAAATATTTTCAGGAATGCCACAGTGACAGCCTTTAAAGAGATTGTTTGGGTGCAGTCGTGGTTCCTTGCCACGATTAGGAATGGATGGCCAGACAAAACCAAAGATTTTCGATGAGGAAATATGTATCGAGCAAAAGGAAAGAAGTAAAGGCTGTCAGATTGTTTTCTTTTGTTCCTTCACCTGATGAGGGCTTGCTGGCTGGGCCAGCCTATATTGCCCATCCTAATTGTCCTTGAGAAGTTGATGGCGAGCTGCCTTCTTGAACCGCCGCACTTCCTGTGGTGTAGGTACACCCAGAGTTCTGTTAGGGAGGGGGTTCCAGGGTTTTGACCATGTGACAGTCAAGGAACGGCGATATATTTCCAAGTCAGGATGGTGAGTGACTTGGACGGGAACGTCCAAGGGGTGGTGTTCCCATTTATCTGCTGCCCTTGTCCTTCAAGGTGGTAGTGGTCGTGGGTTTGGAAGGTGCTGCCTAAGGAGCCTTGGTGAATCCCCGCAGTGCATCCTGTAGATAGTAGACACTGCTTCTACCGTCCGTCAGTGGTGGAGGGAGTGAATGATTGTGCGTGGGGTGCCACTCAAGCGGGCTGCGTGGAACTGGACCGTATCAAATTACTTGAGTGTTTTGGGAGATGCACTCATCCAGGCAAGTGGGGAGTATCCCATCACACTCCTGACTTGTGCCTTGTAGATTATAGACAGGCTCTCAGGAGTCAGGGAGTGAGTTACTCGTCGCGGGATCCACAGCCTCTGACCTGCTCTTGTAGCCACAGCATTTATGTAGCTAGTCCAGTTCAGTTTCTGGTCAATGTTAACCCCGAGAATGTTGATTGTGGGGATTCAGTGAAGTGCAGTCGGACGTCAAAGGGCGATGGTTAGATTATCTCTTGATGGAGATTATCATTTCCTGTCACTTGTGTGCTGTAAATGTTACTTGCCACTTGTCAGCCCAAGCCTGGATATTGTCCAGGTCTTGTTGCATTTGGCCATGGACTGCTTCAGTATCCGAGGAGTTGTGAATGGTGCTGAACATTTTGCAATCATCAGCGAACATCCCCACTTCTGACCATATCTTGGACGGAAGATCATTGATGAAGCAGTTGATGATGGTTCGGCCGAGGACACTACCCTGGGGACACTACACCACAAGTGAGAACCATGGAAAATAATAGAAAATTCATTGGGGAAGTGAAGAATAAATACAGGTAGAAAAGGGAGACTGGGAAAATAGACTAGCAGATTTTATTTTGGCTCAATGGATATAAATATTAATGGTTGCGAAAACAGGAACGGGCCGGATAGGGACTAAAATGGAATTTCGTGCCTGGAGCCAGAGGACTTATATTGTGTTTGCCAAGAAAGAAAAACACTGCCAAAGGCAGAATGAAACACGAGGTAGTTGTGAAATTGGGTGGACGACAATTGTAGATAGAGGAGCCATTATAAACCTGGTTTTAATTAAATGTTGATAATTCACCAGGATTGGTTCAGGGGCAGGGTGTTGAGGAACGTAAGTTTGGAAATTGCGGAGGGCAGTGGGCCACAAATTTCCAATCCTGCTTAGTTATAACGGACGATGCTAGAGGATTGTAGAATTGCAAATGGTATACCATTGTTCACAAAATGTAGCTAATTATCATTTTGTAAACCACACACGCACCAGTTTAACCTCAAGTGGTGGAAGAGATTTTGGAAACGATATCCAGAGACAAAATGTATTACCACATGGATAAGTGCAGATTCATTCAGGAAAACATGTCTGGATGTGTTAAAAGCAGTTAGCGTTCAGTTAACTTGATTGTTTTGGGATGATGACTGTCAGTGGAGCATGGGCACCAAGTCAGCTGAATGATAGGAAACAAAGAGCCGTGGTGAATTGCTATATAATGGGATTCTCCAGCCATCAGCAGTGTCATCAATGCTGTTTTTCTTCAACATAGGACCGAGGCGTCAACGTGGAGGGCACCATTTCAAAAGGTGTGGATGACACAAAACTCAGAAGTGTTGTAAAATTCAGAGGAGGATAATGATAAACTTCCAGAGGACAGAGGCAGGCTGATGGAACAGATGGCATGAAGTGAAATTTAACGCGGAGAAGAGTGAAGTTGTACATTTTTTCAGGGAGGGCGAGGAATGGCGATATAAGGTACACTAGTCAATGCTAAATGAGATGCAGGAGCCGAGGGGGCTGGAGAAATGTCTTGAAGTTGGCAGCACATGTCGGGAAATTAGTTAAATTACTGACCGGCGATTCAGAGCAAAATCAAGTGGGTCACCGACTGTGCGGTGAATTTTCAATTCACCCCCAGCATTCGGCGGAGTTGCAAGGAGAGGGAACTGGAAGATCTTTCTACCTGGCTTTCAGTCAGAGATCTGTTGTGTTTATAGCAAATAAGGTAACAACTAACCAGAAAGAAAAATAATCCAACTGCAGTTGTCATTTATGCGTTGATCTCAGTGCCAGCTTGTGGCAGCACCGCTTGACAGAAGAGAAGACAACACTGTGGAGAGTTCTCACTGCTTTCCGCTAGTATTTGCGCTGCGCTGAGTGTCCTTCATAAGAAGTGAAACCGAGTTAAATTTAATTCAAAAACGTTATACGGCGAAAGCGTTGGTTTCTCAGTTAGTGAATTATGTGTCGCCGACAAATATCTGAGCTATGACGTACATTTTGCAATATCGGTGTTTTGTTTCATTCGGACGTGGTTTAAAGTAATTCGCAATAAATTATTACTCTGTTGTACGACGCTTGTAAAGCACATAGAAGCAAATGATTTTAGTGCCTCCAGCTGAACAGTCGATGTAGAGACAGACATTAAGCATGTGGAGAGTACACAAAGAGCTTATCCAGTGAGCAATGGGCGTATTTTCTAAGTGGTGAGAAACAGGGCACCGTAGAGAAGCAAAAGGATTTCGTTCTACAGGTACAGGGCTCACTAATCGCCAGTGCACATGCACAAACAATCATTTTAAGATCTGGACTTCCAGGCTGTCATATCCGAGGTGCCACTCATTCCAATAGATAGACAGACAACTGTCTTAAATCTGCAGCTACGCAGATCTATGTAACAGACGGAGTGGCATAAAAGCTACAAGCGAGTTTAGTAATGCAATATTGTGAATTGCATCCCACTATTTTGCTGTGAACATGATTCTGGGGCCGCAAACGCATTAGGAATTCTTCATCTGTGATGGTGCTGCATGAAGGTGCGAATTGAGGATTCTCAGGATGGTGCAATTGAAGCAGGAGATCAGGCAAAAAGTTCGTGAATTATTGAGAAGTTGTGAAATACATAATACACCTGTCCCTATTTCTCATGTTCCTCCAGACGCTACTCAGAGGAAGCAGCAGGATTACAGTGACCCTGGAGTGGAAGCAGTGCTGATTCCGGAGTTTAGTAGGTCACTTTAGAAGTTCAGTTTTGATAATTCTAGATTTGTATAATTATAGGATGGGTAAAGCACAGAAGGTGCCTGTCCGTTCTGTGCTGCTTCTCTGAAGGAGACGATCACCTAGTGTCAATCCCTCGACGTTTCCTGCAACTTTCTTTAGTTTGCAGGGCATCTACCTGTTTCTAATCTCTTGAGAAAAGAAGAATGAAGGGTGGTTTGATCGAGGTTTCTATCTTGTTAGAATCTAGTGTGAGATTAAATAGGGAGAAGCTGCTTCCACCGGCGTTAAGAATGGGGTTGAATCAGAACATATTGTTGGCACTGATTCACAGGGATAGTGTCTCGGCCAGCCAAGGGAAAAGCCTGGAAGAACGTTTCACACTTAGAGTAGCTGGAAATCTGCAAATAATTCCTAAAAATCATCGAGAACGCCACAATTTCGAGAAGAAAGTTTTTTTTTGTTGCAAATCGAAGAAACTTATACGTCTCTTCTGTTCTCTTGAATAATTCAGCATACTTTGCTCTTTTTTCCCGACATTTCAGTGGGACTGTACCCTTTGTCCCAAAAGGATGCAATTGGATAAGGACTGGAGCCATGGATCTTCAGATTAAATGTCTGATGCTGTACCGACTCGGCTATCCGGCCTCCATTGAGCATGTTTCCCATAGCAGCCTTCACTGTCTAACTAGAGTTATTACAGCGTCTATTTTTTCCATTCCCTTCTTTGTATTTCACCCCCTAAAACGCGTTTCCCTCACAGACAGACCGGCAGCGTCACTTTGGCTTCATTTCACAAACCTTCCAACTTGCATCAACTATTCGCTCCTAACCAGTGGCGTGTGATGTGATGATTGTTGTTATCCTGGTCTGTGCATTAGACCTTCAAAGGTTTGAAGAGTGTATTCATTTCAGGGAGCTATTAAGTTGCAGAAATTGAAGGGGGAAGCTCTAAAGTCACAGGGATGGATTTCACGAGTGGGTAAATGATTTGTAATGGTGTTTGATGTGGGAAAGTGTAGTACCATCCCCTTGAAATCAAGACAGCTCATTCGGAGTAACGTTTAAATAGTGTGAAGCACTAAGTGTAGGTGTCTAAATCGATCTGCAAGCCCGAGAGCATTGATTAAAAAGATTCAGCATGCACCCCTCCCCACTCTTTCCTGCATAACGTGCGGTAACATAGATCAGTCAACATCTTCCCTTGCTCTGCTAAACCCGGAATAAATCAAAGTGCTTCCTTAAGTAAACACCTCCAAAGGTAATATTGGTCCATTCGGGCTTCTTAATATTGGCACGTAAACCCAAATGCTTTTTTCGGGCTTTGTTACGTTGATGTAAACTTCATAACATCTGCCTCCAGTTGATGTCTTGCTGGGTTTTACTGATTTAGTTTTGTCACGTTTCTATCTTTATTCCTTCATGTTACTTTCGGACGGTTGCAATGCAGCCATTCACAGCCCCATCTGGACATATCCTTTGTTTCTTTATCATGCCCATTACAACTCTCTATGGATTTTACATCAAGAAACCTTTTCCCTCCTTCCCTCCACCCTCACAGACATTCGCGTTGTACATCCCGCCCCTTCTTCCTCTCCACAGGATTCACATTTAATATATTTATATCTTTCTTCACTTCTGATGAAAAGTCATCGACCTGAACAGTTCACTCTGTTGCCTCCACAGGTGCTCCTTGACCGGTTGAGTATTCCCAGGATTATTTTTTAATATTCCCAGCAATTACGCTGCATTGCTTTACTGTCTGAAAGGTTGGTGGAATCAGATTCAATCTGAATTTAAAGGGAACTAATTTACAGGGTGACGTGGGAAGCTTGATTGTGGAACAAAATTGACAGTTCTTTCCAAGAACGGCCACAGAGTAGATGGGCCGACAGGCCTCCTTCTGAGCTGCAGGATTTGATGAATCACGTCTTTAATTTCTGCGTTGACCGGGAGATTAGAAAATGGCTGAAGACGTGAAGCTGATGACCGAATGGTTACAGGTAATTGTCTGATGTTGTGTGCCGAACATGTAATACATGTAAGAGGATTTCAAGCACAGCACAAGTCTATAAATTACTAGTATATTAACTCCTAAAACCCCTAATTAACCTCGCTTCCACTTACACTCCCGTTAAGGAAACAGTAAAAACAAATATATTTAAACAGACCCCAGCAAGTCGACACAATACCCTGGGCAGAAGTATTCAAAGTGGCTATTCCAAGCTTCGGTCTGTGTAGACAGCAGGCTTAATGCACAAATGCTGAAGGCTGTTTGCACTTCCCGTCGACCTTAGAATGCCTTCCCTGCCATCGTTCTCCTTTATAAATGTTTGTCTTTTTTAATGTAAACCTCATTGTTCCCATATGTCTTTGAAACTTACCTTTCTCATAATATGAATCATATTGCTAATCATAGTGCTAATATTATCAGGAACATTTGGAAAAATAAACATGCTGATTGCTTGCCTTCTTCGGCTAGGTGCATCATCCAACCATCTCTTTGAAATGAAAACTACTGTGATATACCTAAAACTGCAAATTCTGCTCACCTCACATTCTAAGACTTCAGCCATGTTTTCCCATTTAGCATTTCAAACCTTGATTCAGTTGATGAGTCAAAGACTCCAGACCAACTGTTTCCAATTCAATTACATCCCACACACACTCAGAGAACCTAATCAAATCCCACTATTACCTACCTTTACAATAAATCACAATAATGTTACGAGAATTATTGCACGTTCGCGACATCTGGAATTCCCTCTCTTAAGCTCTGTCCCACTTTACCTCTCTCTTCTTCTTTCAAACACTCGTTCAAATCTACCCATTTGGCCAGACAGTTCGTCATTTTCCTAAATACCTCCTTGTGAAACTTCGTTTTAAATGTTGATATAGAACGTTCCTTTCAAGGAAATTGGCAAGGGGAGGGGTGGGGAGTTTGTGAAATGCAATAGATACATAGAAGATTCTGCTGTGTTGTTCAGTTGAGCGGGCTTCAAAATTAAATTGTGTGGATGCGTTCAAAGTTTATATATCCCTCCGGTCAGAGCTCGGGTTATGGAATATTGATGAGGGTCACTGCTGAATCTGGGATGGCGAGTTTTATCTAACGTTGGCTCCCATTTTTAGCAGCAGAAACCAATGAATATCCACGTTCATCATGCCGGAACTCCACCATCGATTTGTAATTTGGTAATTTCCATGAGGTGACCAGGACTGCACACAGTACTCAAATTGTGGCCTAACTAATGATTCATACAGCTCCACCATAACCTCCCTGCAAGTATATTTAAGCCTCGTCTAATAAACGAAATGATTCTACTTGACTTCTTAAACACCTCATCGGCCTTTCATGTAACATTCGGGAATCTGTGGAGATTCGCTCCAATGTCCATCACTTCCTCTAAACCTCCCAATACTCTCTTCATTAATTGTGTATTCCCTGCGACCTGTTTGAGTTCCCCAGCTGCATTATATCGCTCTCCCCCGGGTTGAATTCCATTTGGCATTTTTCTGACCATCTAACCAGTCAATTGATATCTCCCTGCTATCAAACCTCCACACTATCAAACACAGCCAGTTTTCTCGTTGCCTAAAAACTTCATGAAGATTCCCCCTATATATTTCCAAATAGTTAATATGTGCCATGAAAAGCGCGGCTAAATATACATGTGGCTTTTGTTTTTCAGGAGAGAAATCTGGTTGGTACAAATCCATCTCCCAAATACCCTTAACGCTGATGTTTTCAGGATTCACGTCGGTGCTCGGGCGCAGTTTTAAATGTAAGTTCTCCATTGGCTCTGCCATGCGGCCCGATAAACAAATACCAATGATCTTTGCAGCAAAACAGTGCAACGGATTTGAAACCTTTGCATTATAACTACACGCCGTTGATTGGTGACACATAACCTCCTGGGCTCAGAAATCAATGCCGCCCCCGTCTAATTCCAACCAATCCCGAACGCTTCGTTGTGAAGACAGCCAGAAGAGGGTAAACCGGAGGCAAAACAAGATTGAGCTCCCCCAAAACTGTTGTTCTGCGGATTGTGAAGCGGCGCTGCTGTATGACTGTTAATCAGATAAATACATCAATCACAGCGGCAGTTGGCCTGTTACTTACCGCTTTCCCAACTTGCTCTGATCGCCTCAAGTCATCGACTGAGAGCCAGGCGGAAATATATTTCTGTTCCCTGACATTGCAATTCCCGCGAATGATAGCATCAAATGTAAATTTCAACAGGCACTCGGTAATTTCTCGTTGAAGCCCCCGCCGTGAGTTTGCCCGATTGTGAGCAACTTCCTTCCAATTCGCCATGAAATCCACACGCTTCAATTCCTACATCCTAGAGATACTGCAACATTTCCACACTATTTTTACTTCAGTGTTTGAAGTGCTTATATATTTTATATAATTTAGCATCGTTCCGAAGGCAATTGTGAATGAGCAACTTGCACTGGTCATGCGCGACATGCCCACACCCCATGAAATAAATAGAAAAGAGATTGCATAGATACCAGCCTATTGACGGGAGATTTTGCAGTTTAAGGTTTGCTTTGAGCAGATTATTTTCATCATTGACAAGAAGGAGAAGGTATCTGTAGCTGAACAGCTTTGTGAAGATCGGATCATTCAGCAGCTCTGGGAGAAACATACACTCACAGCTCGCTGGTAACCTGAACTTCCAACTGGGCAAATCCGGGATTTCCAGCCTGTGCGCGATCAATCAGCGAGGAAGATTGCGGAATCCTCCACTCACTGCCCGTTGAGTTTGAAAACCAGATACTAGGGAGAGTTCAACAGGTGGCCGGTTAGCTCAGGTGGTTAGAGCGTGGTTCTAATAACGCCAAGATCGCGGGTTCGATCCCCGTACGGGCCAACGTATTTTATTCGAGTTAGAAGTAATTAAAGCCCGGACCCGGTTCAGTTGTTATTCCTCCGCTGTCACATGGAAAGAGCGTTTCGAAAAGTTCTTCTGCAGCGTTGCAGGCTGTGTTTTTTTTCCATCCATGCTTCTTCCTTCTGGAACATTTCTGCCTCTAGTTCTGACAAATCCGTCCTTCTTTTAACAATTCTGTGCTACAAATTTGTTGGCGACGAGACAACAAAGCTTTGCTACTGCACAACGGAACACTTGCAAACGACGCTCTGCTCAGCATCTCTGGGGCAAATATATCCTTACAGCTCCCTGGTAACCTGAAGCTTTGACTGGGCAAATACGAGAGTTCCAGCCTGTGCGGGATCAGTCAGGTAAGGAAGAATGCTGAATTCTCCACTCACTGCTAGACTGAATTTGAAAAGCATTTGATCAAACTAGGAAACGTGCTGCTTGGCGACCAGTTAGCTCCGAGATAAAGGCAAAATGCTGCGGATGCTGGAAATCTGAAACAGAAACAAAAAATGCTGGAAAAACCTCTTCAGAGTCATACGGACTCGATATGTTAACTCTGTCATTCCCTTCACAGATGTTGTCAGACCTGCTGAGTTTTTCCAGCACTTTCTGTTTTTGATCAGTTAGCTCCAATGGTTAGAGGATGATGCTAATAGCATTAAAGCTTACGGGTTCGATCCCCATTGAACAATGGGACATGGGAGATGTGTGGTAATTCTGTCCCTATTCCAGTTCAGTTGCAGTCCTTCTGCTGTTCCATAGTTCGAGGTTCAGTTGTAATTCCTATACTGTCACATCGGAATGGGATTTCGAATCGGACCGTGTTCTCCTGCGGCATCGCAGGTTGAGCCTTTTTCTCTTCCACACTTCTTGCATTTAGAAAATTTCTGCCTCTTGTCCTGACAAATCTGTCCTTTTTCACACTTCTGTGCAATAAACCGGTCAGCATCATGGCAACAAATATTTTCTCCTGTACAGAGAAACACTTGCAGACGAGCAGTGACATCGCTGTTAACTGTGCCCATGCCTGCCGTTCACTGCAATGCTGCAGGCAAATTACCTCGAGACAATTTGCAAGTGTCAGTGCAACCAATCGTACTAGCCTACCATAAAGTGATTGCATTGAAGCTATCAACAGCTCTCTACACGACAACAATAACTCGCTTCACAACAATTTCACGCAAATACTGCATCTGTCAGCAAAGTCTATCCATTATCAAATTTCTCAACAGTCAGTCAGCTGCTGGCGAGGCCAAAAAAACATTTGCTGCTTCGAGATATATTTTAAAAAAGCAGCACAATATACTCCTAATGTGTTGTTAATTATTCTCAAACATGCCCGGAACGAAGTAAAATGCTGAACCGCGCAAAGTCTACTTCATTGCTGAGCGACTTGTAAGCGACGGATAAACTAGGTCCCTGAGAAGCCAATGTTTTCCCGTCTAACTTGTCGTAATTCCAATCTCTCTCAGACATTCTAGTGACGAAGACACCCAGCAGAGGGCAAACCCAACCCAAAATTACTGTGAGCTCTCCCCACGGTTTAGTAGCTTTGCTGTATGACAGTTACTGGGATAGATTTGTAAATCACGGAGGGCCGTCGGCCTGTTATTTGTTCTCCCATTTACTGGTTCCGCAACTTGCTCCAATCGCCTAAAGCCCTGATTGAGAGCCAGGTGGAAATATCTTTTAGTTTCCTGCACTTGCAAATTCCCCGGCTTTTACTACCAAATTTCAAATCCAACAGGCACTCGGTCATTTCCCGCTAAGGAACCGGTCATAATTCGTAAAAACTGTGATCGTTTTACTTCTCATTCGCAATTAGGTTCCAATTCCAAGCTTCACTTGCATCATCCTGAGGACAGGGCAACATCTCAAAACTAATTTTACTTCAATGTTTGAAGTGTTTTCACTTTGTAAAGTTAGCAATCCTTCTCAAGGCAATTTCGGATGAGCAACTTATACTGGTCGTGGAGGCGTATCCATATCTCATGATATAAATAGAAAAAGAGAGGTTGGATAAGATATCAGCCTGTTGAGGGCGAGAAGGTTTTGAGCTTGAGGTTTGCTTTCGGCGGAATATTTTGAACATTCAGAAGGGGAGTGTTGATGTTGCTGATCAGCTTTGTGAACATCGGAACAATGAGGCAGCTCTGGGGAAAACTCATTCCCTTCCAAATCCCTGGTAACCTGAAGCTTTCAATTTACAAAGACGATAGTTCCAATGGTCCGGCTGGTGCGCGGTCAGTCAGCAAGGACTGAGTGTCGATGGTCCTTGGGTCGTTCTTCGGTACCATTCCAGATACAGAATCCGAGTGACCCCCGCCCCCCTGCTGCCTTGATACTGTCTCAAAGAAGTGTACAGGAAGGATATTGAGCGTATATTGTTTTCATGCTTTGAAAAAGTGACTGCACGTATGACAGGGAAGAATCAAGGCGCATAATACTCAGTCGAAACACATCTGAACATTCCCTCTACATACTGTGATATTTATCTGGCTCTCGCTATCACTGATCTCGTTTCCCTCTTTCTTACGGCGAACCTATTGACAATCATGATTCTCGCCAGAAGAAACTGCGGCCTTTTCAAATTTATCTGTCTATATGGTGTCTGGAAACAGCAGATCTACTGATCATGTTCTTCATATATTAGAATATCAAACTTTCAGCAAAGTCTTTACACATTCATTCCTCTACAACACTGTCATTGTTATGGCAGCACCAAACTATAAATTGAACAGGCACTCCGTCATTTCGCGCTGAAGCACCCGTCATAAGTTGGCACTGAAGTGGCCGCCTTACTTCTCATTCGCAATTTAGCTCCATTTCCAATCTTCAATTGTCACTGTCATGGCCAGAATTTTAAAGCAAAGTATGTCACTGTGAAAACTGCTACAGTGACCACAACAGCGGTCTCTGTGCTGATCTATTGGGAGAATTTGCTTTGCTCAGGAACACAAATGTTCATTTCTCAGCAATTGAACAAACTGCAAAAACGGGTGATCAACAAACTGATCATTAACGATGTTCACTCGGGTTCCCGCCCTGGCGCGGATTTTGTTTCCATCGTCTTCCGGGGTAGTGGACTTTTCCCATGTATTCAGGTGAAGTTCCAGGCAGCAGAATTTTGGATGAGCACAGGTATGTGTGGGGTGGAAGATGGGAGGCCGGCCAGGTGAACACCGGAATAGTCAAGCCGAGAGTGAACATAGACATGGATGAGGGTTTCAGCAGCAGATGAGCTGAGGCAGGTTCACAATTGGCCGATGTTTAGGATGTTCAAGTACTGAGTGTTCATCTGACAACAGCCTGTCAGTCTGCCTAATATCATGTAGTTATATCAGAGATATTAGGTGTAAAATGGATACAGCGTCAGCCATTATTGTTCAATATTAGGATTGTTACTGTATCTGTATCTCTGGAACATTATGTCACGGCGGGACTTTTCCCATTTCACTGCAATCAGAAGCTGAACAAAATGTCCCAGACTGTGGCCAAGGACTGAGACCCTTTAAGGCTGACATTTGCCCCTTTAGCTCGTCCAATTGGGATAATTCCCTGCAGGATATTTGCTGTTCATGAACCATTAATATCAATAATTCCTGTCACTGGGTTCACTGAGAGGGATGGAGAGTCAGTGAACAGACCGGAGTGTCACAGTTGTTCTGTTCCTGACGCTCTCCCTCCCGGTCTTTTAGTGAGGATCCGGTCTCCCAGGGAATGTGCTGTCTCCATTTCCGCCCGATTCCCGTCTTTTAACACTGAGTGAACTGACAGCTGTCAGTAACTCCAGTATCGGGATACTGGTGAGTTCATTGTGGTTCAGTGTTTAGACAACACAATAACAAACAAGGTTCACAGAAAATATCATAACTCAGATTCAGGAGGGGATCAGACACGGGGGCAATCTGCGCTCTCTACCTTCTGATTCAGGTTCCTGAACGTCGCGGAAAAATAAATGATATTTGCTGCATTGTTGATGTTGTGGTCGGAGGGCCTATTAGATGAGGAGTTTTACTTCCCTGTGTAGTGCAAGGTTATCAAAAGATTTTAGGTTGGAGTCCTGTAGTTTGTCCTATGTTCTTTTGACGCAGATAAATTGCCGTGTACAGAAGTTCTCACACACTTTGTGTGTAGAATTCTTTTTTCTAATTCCCTCGGTAAAAACCCTGACTTTAACTCTTTGACGGTGGCACTGGGTCCGAGATTCCCAGTCAGCGGGAATAGTTTTGGGCTGATCTTACTTGTTCAAATTTACAAAAAAATGCATCAAATGCCACCTGCAATCATGGGGAAGGATCTCGGTAAAGGGACAGTCAGTGCGTTAAATGTAGGGACTGAGCTGTGGTTTGGTGTCGGGAATTGAAGAGGGTTAGGAGTGAGTTCAAGAGACAAACAGATTTACAGAGGAAGAAAACTGAATGATTGGCGACGAGGAAGAAAGAGGAATATGAACGGTCATCACCATCTTTCAAATCTCATTCAATGAAAGATCAAAAGAAAAAAAACATCTGTGCCAAGGAGCTGCTGATAGTGCAGAGACCAGAAAATAGAGCTGGAATTAGGAGAATCATCATGTTCACTGAGGGAGAGGAGATGGGATAAGAAAAGAAAAGTTGCGAGGGGGCGGGGATGAATGGCTGATCCTGAATAGCTGCCGTCTAAAAACAATGGAAATAAAGGGAAAAAATACGTTTAATAAGTTAATAAAATGGTGGCAGATGTTATAATGTAAGTTACTCTATCATGTTACACTCACTGTTTCCAAGATACTCGTTGCCTGTCAGATTATTAATGAATTCTGCCTCGTTAGTCATTACTAAATCGAATGTGGCCGGCTCCTCTCGGTTTTAAAATACCTTTTTTCAGCAAGCTGTCCTGGGTTCAAGCTACCAATTCACTGATTTCACTGAAATTCCGATTCAGCCCAGTTTTAGTGAAAGAGTCGGGTGTTCGGACACATAGGGAACTGTCGGCTGACTATTGGTGTGAAGGGCCTTTCCTCGCAAGAAACTTTAATATTCCAGGATCTCCAAAAACTACCGCTGTTCCTGAATTTTTGAGACGAAATCTGCACTCTCTCCTGTGTGTAAAACAATGCCCAATTCGTGTGTTTCCTCTTATGAAGGACAACGCCTACTCACCGTCGGGAAATTGAACCCCGGTCTCCCGCGTGACAGGCGGGGATACTGACCACTATACTAACGAGGAACTGCTGAACTTTGGCACATAGTAGAAAAACCTGGGGTTAACTTCATCAGTAACAAATGAAAATGCTGAAGTGGCAAAATGTGCGACTGGAGGGGGCTTCCAACAGTTGTTTCCGAGACTTCTGATTGAAGTCGCTGTTGTTCAATTGCTGTCAGGAACATATGATGCTTAATAACCCACAAATTGATAGATTTGTAGAATGAAAGAAATTAAATTGTCCTCCGATCAGCACATTCATATCGTGAAACATTCCTCTTTTGTGTAGTGTCTCGGTTTATCAATGGGAAAATCTGACCGCCAGTGAGATCCGCGGATGTAATACTCACACCAAACTTCCAGGGAAGTTGTCAATATGAGGAGTTGTCAGTGAATACGCGGCACACGCCTATGCTCAATAATGCGCACGACTGAGGAAAAAATGTATATTCTGCACCTGCAGTGAAAGTCTAGGAGAGTTCAGAGACAATGAAAATGTCATCAATTCAGGTTATCTGTTTTGTGGCAAATCCTGGCAAAATAACACTCCTTCTGACCCCATTTTGGGACTTTTAATAATGATAGGGATTTATTTTTCCTCTAGAAACATTTACCGACCAGGAACCCAATGAGGTGGAAAAAAAAACAAATGTTAAAATGAAAGGTGAATATATTTATGTTCACCCTGCAGTGATGGAGGAATCCTCCCCCCACCCTGTCATTATTGTGTCCAGCCTCCTGCTGGGCCGCCGTCTTGCATTTGTGCAGCAGCTGTTTATTATTCGGTTCAGCTCTCTCTCTCCCGTCACTGGCTCTCCATCCTGTCGATGGTGCTGTCTCATGAACTCCGAGAAGGTAACGCATTCGCTTATTAAAATCACAAGACAGAGGCTCTTTGAGTGAAACATTTGGACCCAGGCCGAGTGTTTAGTTCACCACCCAGCAGCTACTGGGAATTACATGCAATGCATTCATTTGCTTTATAAATGCCTGGTTACTGGTTGATATAAGCACTCATCCTTGACTGTCTCAATGACCTTCAAGGGTAAAGGCTTCCTCCCGTCTGCTGTAGAAGCTGCGCCCCTGCAGCTTGAGTTGTGCAGGACATCACTAGTGAAGAGTGCATGTACCAGGCGGCTTATAACCAGGTTTCTCTTTTCTAAATTTTTCAGAGTCTCCAATTTTTCTGGTGCTACAAAACACATTTGACGATGTTGCAGTTCCACATTCTCGTGCCCAGGGTTCTGAAAGTTAGGGAATTAATTTGAGACCCTGATAGTCCGATGGCTGCAAATGTGTGTTGCTGCTAAAAGATGATGGGATGTGAAAACTAGACAATGTGCTTTCATTTCCTGAGTGAATTGTACTTGCTTCAAATCTCCTTTCCCACTCCCATTCCTCAATCCTGCCTCCAGCAGGTATCCTTTGCGTGAAAATGGATTCTTGAGGGCCCTGCAACTTTGTAATTTCGGCATTCATGTGTGGTTGATTGGCAGTTACCCCCTGAGGTCTGCATAATGCTAGGAATAACTGCTGGTCTGTTTGTAAAATATTTTTAAAAATGTTTCAATGATGGACATTGAACCATCGTAAAGAGTGAGTCAAAGTCTGATCGCTGCGATTTCTCATTTAAATTCACAACCTGGTGACAAGAATCAGTCGTTGGCATCGATCAACCTCAAAACTTCGAGGCTGAACTAGGCAGGCCACTATATGCCTTACTGAGCGGGGAGAACAAGGACTTTCTTCATTCTCTCCAATGTAACAATCCTGACAAGGCCGGCATCCCCATCCCTTGAGAAAGGTTAAGAGTCAACCACATTTCTGCAGGTCAGACTGGGTAATGACAGCAGGTTTCCATCCCTAAAGGACATTTATGAACCTGATGGTTTTTTTTACAACAAGTGATGATAGTCTAATGTGAGTCAGCATTATTTAAATTCGTTTTATATCCCAGAATTTATTAAATGATTGTAAATTTGATCAGTTGCCGTAGTTGGATTTGAACCTGCGTCCCCTGAGTATTAACCTCCCTGGATTATTAATCCAGTCACATGACCAGAGAAAAAGGCCAGTAAATTAATGTAGGCCCCAGTCTCTCTGATCCACTGCTTGTGAGCATATTCTCGGGAAAGTCAAGGGTGAGAACATGATGTGAACTCTCAGTTTGACCTAAGTTCACATAATGGAGGGAGGGTTCCACAAACACTCACCCAGTTTCCATCTTCAGACCTGCTGTCAATTGCCACTGTCCATGCCCTCCAAGGGACCAAAAATGCCCCGCATGAGATGTAGCTTTCCAGGAGTCATAGCTTCAATGTAAAGAGGAAACTCGCAGATTACATTATCTTGCTCCCCAGACAAATCCAAGGGCTATAAATTCAGAAGCCGTGGAGGGGGCCGGGGAACGGGGGCGGCGTGGGGGGTGGGGGGTTGGGGGTGGGGGGGGGGGGTGGTGCGGGGATGATCCACGTGAATTTCACTACATTCAATGGCAGAATCTCTATTGACACAAATCTGTTTTCAGGCGCCTCAAACAATTCATCATAATGTGCAGGGTCCCGGCAATCACACACTGTAGAGGAAGCTGCTGATCTGTGGAGTGCAGCATGGGACAGAGAATTCTTACCCAGCTTGTCACACAGAGGACATGCTCGTACCTTGGCCCAGCTGTTCAATTGAGCCCGAGGTCTATAGTTCTCTACACACAGGATAACATTCTCCTGTCGCACGGCTTCCATTTCAGCCTGTCACGCTCGCTGTCTCACCACTGGAATGTCTCGATCTGGGTAAAGTGGTTTTCGATCTGCGATGCTCGACTGCGCATGTGCATTACACACCAATGTAAATTCAGCTGTTACCAAGTGAAGTCCAGCAGAATGTGACTGCGAATACAGCTGGTGAGGGGCTCTGTGTCTCATTGTCCTGATGTGGCTGTTTTCATTCTGACTGGGGGTTAAACGTTGAGTCTCAGCCTCCTGCTGCCTTTCCTCCTTCCCTCTGGCTGCCTCACTCGGCTCCTTTCCGCTGTCACTGTACAGACTGTCGGTTTTCACTAATGCTGAGCACTGCTCGGTGCCACTGGTGGAGGATGATACGGTCCTGGTGGGAGATGGTTCCTCCTCCCCTCATCCTCCAGCTTGGCCATTATCCCTGCAAACAGGAATTCACCAAGGCTCCTTAGCCAGCTCCTTTCAAACAAACCACCACGACCATCTAAGAGGACATGTGCAGCAGCGACATGAGAACACCCACAGCTGAAAGTTTCCCTCCAAATCACTCACCATCCTGACTTAGAAATATAACACCGTTCCTTCGCTGTTACTGGGTCAAAATCCTGGAACTCCCTTCCTAAAAGTACTGTTGGTGTACCTACATCACAAGGACTGCGGCGGTTCAATAAGGCAGCTCACCACCACCTTCTCAAGGGCAATTAAAGATGGGCAATTAATGCTGGCCTACCCAGCCAAGCCCACATCCCGTAACTGAATAAATTTAATTATTGGTAATCAAGTCCTGGAGTGGCACTTCGAGCCAGGATTCCTGGCTGAGTCCACAAGACCTCACATCTACTATTTTAGAGGTACAATATAAACGCGACTTGATGTAGTTATTAATAACACTATGACTGATGGAAATGCAGTGGGGAAGTGGGGGATTTGAAGATGTAGGAGCTCGAAGCAAATGAGTTTGTCAGATCATCCCTTAATCTACTCTAACCTTCTCTCCCCCTGTATTAATCAGTTGATTCCGCAAATATTATTAAACCTATGCTTTGTAGTTAAAACTTTTAGTTCCCGGAAGTATTTTATTTCCAACCATGTGGCGTTTTGAATCGTTGGTCTTTAGCATAGCTGGAATTCTATTGTGCCACAGTTTAATAATTGAATTCAAGCCTATTAAAGCATGACATACAGGAAACGTTCCTTACTTCTGACTGGGGCTTGGAGGGAGGGCGTAAGGCTGCGGGGTGCGGTGGGGCTACCGGTATGTAGCGGGACCACTGCATTTTCAAGATTGAGATCAATAACCTAGACATGGGTGTGCAGGGCATAATTTCAAAATTTGAGGATGGTGCAAGACTGGAAATATTGTGAACTGTGAGGCGGATAATAATATACTTCAAGAGGGTATAGGTAGGTCTGTGGAATGGGAAGACACAAGGCAGGTGAAATTTAATGTACAGAAGTGTGAAGTGATACAATGTGGTCAGGTGAACGAGGAGCGGTGACATAAAATGATGGTCCTAATTCTGATTGGATGCAGGAGCAGGGGGACATGGGTGTACAGGTGCATAAATCAGTGAAGGTGGCGGGGCAGTTTTAGACAGCAGTCCTTCGTCCTGAACACTCGGCTTTATAAATCAGGGCATAGAGAACGAAAGGAACTAAGTAATTAACCTTCATAAAATTATGGTTCAACTTAAACGAAGGTTTTAGAAAGAGTTCAGAAAAGATTTACGAGAATGATTCCAAGGATGGGAGATTTCAATTATGTAGATAAATGGGCGAAGCTGGGGCTGTTCTTCTTCGAGAAGAGAAAGTTGAGAGGAGATTGGTTAGACGATTCGGGTGGAGAAATTATGGTCATGTCTTAAATTGTGTGGAGGTATAAAGCAAATTATTCCCTATATAAAGATATAAAGAACCTGAAAACGTTAACTCTGCTGTCTCAGTTCACAGAAGCTGTCAGGCCCGCGGAGTATTTCCAGCATCCTCTGGTTCTATTACAAAAATCTGTAAGGACAGCTGCGGCCAATCTTTTTCTGTAAGGTTCAGAGAGAGGGAAGATTCACCCGCCCCCTATCCCCCTCCCATTTCTTCGTCGCTTTACAGAACAAACCCTGGTAGGTGTGAAATACCAGTCATCTTTCGTTTCTGTGGAAGTTTTGCGGGCAATGTTAATTGTGCAAGACGAGTTCACCGTTTACGAGCTTCGATGCGTCACTGCAGGGTTGACAATAAAAATTATATTGTTGCAGAAATTGTTACAGGCGTCACCTCCGAAGCTCTAAATCCAGTAACAACTTCTGCAAACGCAATTTAAATTCGGATGACACTCGCCACTCACAATGGCTTTGATTTATGGCAGGTAGAATGAAGAAACATGATTTAAATGAAAGAACTAGTGACCGCTCGCTTCTTAAACATAAGGTGTCTTTCCACCTGGTTGCGAGATAAAGAGAGCAGAGTCCTTGAATTAACTGCTGTCAAATGCCAAAAGTGGCTACTTTACAACAAATTTACCACATTTTAAGTGATTAGTCATGATTGAGACACAGGTGGGTTTTGTGCTCCTGCCCGCTATATCTTCGATAACATTGATTGCTATTGGCAGATTGGTGCATCTTCCCCTTGCATCTGCATTCAAGTGTAACAACCACATTTAGCTCCCCTCTTGAAAGCGACAATTGTCCTTCGTAAGTCAATTGTACTTAGGTGAATTATTACTGTTTTGTTCTCTGTCAACTGGGGAGATACATAATCGATCTATCGCCAACTGGAAGCAGTAATATTCTCCATAGCTTGACTTTTCAATTTGTGACTCCGCATTGTGTTCAGTTATAAGGTGTAAACGTCAATATAAACTGTGCATATTCAAGGATAAAATGGTTCCTGCTGCATTAAGTTTGAGCGAGGAATAGATTTATCTGCCCTATTAGCATTTTTTTCAGTGATATGTCATGACACCCTTTCATTCTCCAAGCGCAGTTACAACCTAAAAGTATCTTTTCATTTTCCTTATTTCTTTTTGATTATGCCCAAGGGTACTTGTGCCATGATACTTGACCAAAGCATTATCAATGCTCCTAAAGTGAAATAGAGGATTGTAGGCAACATCATTTTCATATAATAGGGGCTTTCCCAATTTTACCCAGAGTGCTGATTAAAATATTAACTCGGGCAATGCAGAACATTACCTTATAATCAGGCGACCGGATCTCGGAAATAAATAAAACAAAACAAGAAAAAAAAATTCTTGGAGGCACTGGATCACCCCCAGCAATGTGTCAGGGATGTTATCACGAATTACTTTGAGTACAGGCCTCCGCAGTAACATTATAGTGTTACAGCTAGAAATGTTAGAATGATTCTCTGCACGGACACAACTATTATTGCTCGTGTAGGGGCTTCCCCAGTGATGCTGCGATACTGGATATCTGAAATTTAAAGGTCAATGCTGACCATTGCCTGAAAAATAAACTCTGATTCACTCTACGCTGATGCTACGAGATCTCCTGAGTATTCCCAGCATTTTCTGTTTGTATTTCAGGACAAAAAAATTTGGAGCAGGGCATACAAATGTTTGAGTGGAGCTTTCATGAATAATGATAGGTTAAAATCAGCACCGATAATTTTCTAAATTTTCCTACTATTATTGTTATAGTAGGTAATGTCTAGTACTATTGACTGACAGCAAAAGCGTAAATACACGGACATATCCAGTATTGTTAACGTTCGAGCAATATCATCGCCAGTCATAATAACGCCGAGTCATCACGAGGTACCCACACAGAATACAATAGGTTTAAGTTCTACATTACAGTCTATAACAGGTTTACATTCTGCAATGCCTGCGTCCAGATCGCACCAGAATAATATGAAGCTCCAAGAGAACAACACTCTTCAGGAGGAACGTCCCTTTCAACATTCAAAGGTGGCATGCGCAGAACACATCACCTCTGGGGTTACTTTCCAATCATTAATTTTAATTGACGAAGTTTCTGGAACTGAGCTGGTCAATCTTCCCATTGGCGGACCGGGGTCTCTGACGAGGTAAATTAGCCGCTTGTTTGTTAAGTGACTATAACTAACACGAATTATTAAATGAGCTGATTTCATCAGTCGAACAGGGGTTGGCCTATAAAGGGGGAAACAATTACGGTTCTTAAATACAAGCAGAAAACTGAGTGAAATCTCGCATCCTTCTAAAAAAAATGACCCGGCCAACGATTCTACAAGTAACAGATGTTTACTATCCAATTCTCGCAGCCTTTGGTATTCCCGGTAAGTCAGTGTTGTCTAATAGCTGTTTGGTTTCACTGTTAGTGATTATGTAGCTGATTGAAGGAATGTCTCACTGCCGAGTCATTTCACTGCCAGGATAAATTGCTGAATGTCAGCGGGAACCCTAGCCGTTCACAGGGCCTGTGAGACGCGGTAATGCTCAGCAGATCCTCACAGTGAAGGAGAATTAGGCTAATTTCCCGCCCCCACAAAACTAAAGCATGTGTTGCTTAGTGTCAATGGCCATCATCTCATATGTAATGTTGCCCATTGTCTACATTACATTGATAATTCCTAGTACTTCAGCGCCCTCCACCCAGCAGTCGGCAGGAAGTTATTTTGAGGAATACGAAGCTATTCCTCATTCCTCCCTGGCAGCGAATCTTTCCGGATCCACCCCCTACCGTTCAGTTTCTGAGCGGATCCTTCAGACCGCTTATAAAGAAGCAAAGGCCAACGTTTTGAATTACATTGGATAGTTTATCTTCAGCTGAAGGTTTTATTTGAATTTATTGCGTCCTGTAATGGATTGTAAATTATATTGAATGCCGCTGGCATCGGATACTCTTCCCGAGATTCTCATCTCCAAATAATCAGAAAGAACCGACTGTAAAATTATTTTTAGTGTAACATGGAGCCAGATTGGCAATTTATCAAATTCACTCGGTGAATCACATGGTAACGGCCCGATGACAGGAAGGTTGTTTGAAAGGAAATATGTATATTATTTGACTGTTGAAATTCAAGAAGATATAAGAATATCCCACTTTCCCTTTACGAAAGTTATATCGGTAACTGGACTGCCTCTGCAAGGTGCTGACGGCTGAGTTGCGCTGGACAGTTCCATGTAGCCTCAATCTAGCGATAGGGACAATGGTCAATGAAAGGGAATCGGGCGATATGTATGACGGACGGCTGATCCGATTTAGCCAGTTTTACACTGTTGTCCGAAGTCACCATTGGCCCCAGTTGAGGCATCAATGCATTAGGGTCGGTGGTAGTGGGAGGAGTTTGGAGCTACTCTCCGTTACTATGTTCCAGGCTGAATTCGAGTGACCCTTCTCTCAGCATCATGAAAACATCAGACTGAAATTTAGCGGGAGAACGGCAGAGACCCAGTCCCGATACAGTGTTTCTCTACACTGAGGATCAACTCCCTGAAAGAACCGAACTTCCCAAAGGACCCCGATGGAAGAAGACAATGGACAAAAATTAACTTTTTAAAACATTTATTGTAAAAAATCAAACCAAAGTCAAAAAGTATATAATTAGCTTCTAATTGTATTCAGTAGAAAGTATTGATTATTGTTGAAGTAACTGATACAACAATGATAAGTCTCACGGATATCTCAGTTAGCTCACAGCCCACATATGGCACTGTGTTCAGTCCTAATGTCTCTCACAACTCCATCTTGCTCCAGCAGTGCTCAACCACTGTTCTTAACGTAAGGTCTGATTCTCAAGTGGCCTCCAACAACCACTTGAATCCACTCCAGCTCCACAGATATGATTATCAACAGCAAGGCCTACTTCTGTGTGGCCTGTTTCACTGGGGTCACAACAGTCCTGATAGCGGAGTTTTCCCAGAGGCACTGTCACTCACCATTCAATAGCGCTCTCGTGTACAGTATCATTAGCTCTGTGGCTCATAGCTTTTCTCAGGTTTTAGTATTTTAAGATTGCTCCCATACACAACTTCAGCGAGAACCACTGAGCCTTGGCGGCTTCTGCTGAAAAGGAATTGAACTTTTTAGACACCTGCTTGTTCTGACCACATGGTGAAACCCGATCTCCCAAACTGTTTACACTTCCCAACCAGTTTCTATTCCCTTACCAATTACATGCGCACATTCATTTCTCAGAATTCCGGTGTCCAACGAAGAGATCCCTGCTCCATAAATCTGGTTCCGGTTTCTGTTTCAGCGAGGGGCCAGTCTCAAAAATACTCCCCTCGAAACTATTTAATCACAATAGAGTGCATATTCGTTTATTTATTTTCGGAGTTTCATCAACACTGGCCAATGTTATAAATTGTACACATGTATATAACGCTGGGTAGAAATGCACAGTAACATTTCCAATAATATTCTGTGGAAGGTATCTGAGTACCCATGTTACCTACTTTCTCTCCCTTTTTCCCACAGCGAACCTTATGACAATCGTGATTCTCTCCAGAGGAAATTGCGGCCTTTCAAAATGTATTTCTTTCTATATGGTGTCCATGGCAATAGCCGATTTACTGGTCATGCTCAACAATGTTCTCGTGCATAAAATCCTGAGTAAACGTTTTCCACATATAATCCTGTCCTATACACCCATTTGCAAGTTCATAATGTACTCAATTAGTACCAACCTGTATTTATCGGTGTGGTTTACAGTCTCCTTCACACTTGACCGGTTTGTGTTTATATGCAGCCACAAGTTTAATACAAGGTATTGCACAGTGAGAACTGCGGCTACAGTTCTAACAACAATCTGTGTCCTCTCACTTTTACAGAACATTCCAAACTGGTTTGCATTCGAACCTCTGCGAACAATTAACAATTCTCACTGGGGCTTCCAGCCCAGCCTAGATTTTTATACATCTCCTTTTGGTGTAATATTTATTTGGCTACAAAGCATTTTATTGCCCTGGATTCCTTTCTCTTTGATATTACTGTTTAATTGTTTGACAGTCAGACGGATTTTAATAGCCAGTCGAGCCCGTAAGGAGCTCCGGGGTCACAGCAGCGAGAATCATAATGATCCGGAAATACAGAACCGAAGGAAATCAATTATATTACTGTTCACTGTATCGGCTACTTTTATACTGTTGTGGCTGACAGCAGTCGTTCGTACATTAGTCAGTAGTATGCTCATTCATGTACGACCGGATTATGCAGCTCCTGCATACATTGCTACTGAAACCGGATACATGCTCATGTATTTGAGTTCCTGCACAAACACTTTTATTTATGCAGCTACACAAACTAAATTCAGGGAAGAGCTGAAGAAAATACTGAATTCTCCATGGTCAATAATTTTGTTAATGTTAAAAAAAATGCAAAACGAAACCAACTGTTCCTGTTCTAACTATAGTTAACTTGTAGACTATGTTCCAGTTTTGAATGGTGGCCTTTCTGTTGCGACGACAATGTATTGTGTTTTTTAAGGCATCAGAAATCATTATTCCACATTGTTCCATGTGTTTTATGTCTGCTGATATTCCACGTAGATTATAATTGTTTCATGTTATAGCGGCGCACTTGCAAGTCAGAGGCCATAGAGAACAGTTAGTAACATGTTTCAGCATTGGAGTAAAACCTCTCTGTGTTGGCCTTAACTCCCCTCCACGGCAGGAACTGCATGAGAAGCGCCAGTTTAATAAGCAGCTAAGGTCCCAAAACTTCCAATGCCAACAGCAGTGAATTGAAGTTGCTGTTGCGCATCCCAAACACTGCGGACGTCCTGACACGTGGACACGCTCTGAAATTGCCCCGGAAGTTTAAATTCCTGATTGACTGATTTGCGCTCTCCTGGACCCGCTGTCATTGTCTGCCACACTGAGCTCAGTGTCAGAGATTTGGGTGTCAGATACACGGGACTTGCCTGCATACTCACACTGCGAATGTTACGCTGGTTAAAACTTGATCTATCTCAGGGATTAACCAACAGAACTGAACGAAACACCACACTCAACTCTCCAATTCACCACCACCTCCCCCCAACCATGCCGACCCGATCCGACTTCCCACGAGACGCAATGGTCCACTGATCCAACTGCCACCCGAATGATTGCCCAGCCCAGCTGACTACCTATCTCCACCCGGACTAATACTTCCAACTTAGCTATTTCCCTCCCAATCAGCCCCCAGCCACTCCCACCTCTCCTCAGGACCTGACTGCTCTTTCCCGAATTGACTACCTGCCAACACGTCTGCTCTCCTCGACCCAGCTACTCAGCCAACCTGACTACTCACCCGGCTCAATGGCCCACCTGATCCAAAGCGACTACTGCCGATTGGGCGTGATTAACGTGATTACCCACCTATGAAACCCAACTCCAGTTCTCTAGGCAAAGGGATTGCTTATTCTCTCAGTCCTAAATTCCTTACATTCTCTAATATGTGGACGTTCGTCCTCAACCATACATAAATTCAAAATCCAGTGAATCTCAACAAAGTGCAGTTGAACCAGTTAATTAATATGTTTCAGTGAGAGATGCCTGTGTCCTTCCATCTACTGATGGGAGAAGAATGGATTTTACAGGTTGGAGCTGCCCAAATGACAGGGTCCGTGCAGGAGAGATTCCAGTCAAAGACCTGCAGGCCCATTCCTCTGGACTGGATAGGCAGAAAATACAGGAATGCCTTCTAATAAATGACGCAGACTGGAAGACCTTCTCGATTATAATTGATAAGATTGTCATGAAGTTTCTCCACATTGTATCCTCTTGTTTTCTCTTTATATTGTAGTAGCTGCTATCTTTAGCCATTATACACTAAGTAGCGAAGAATATGTCAATTTGCAACAACACGAGGCTATCAGGCCAGTACTGACCCTGCAGTAAGCATCAGTTTCAGGATGAAGTTTTATGGAAGTTATTTAAAGATATGTTATTGCACACTGATTAATAAACTTCAAAAACGTTTACTCGTTTGATACCGTCTAGAAATATAATCATTTGTCATAAATCATCCTCTCAATTGGCAGCAATGATAAAGGTGAATAGCAAGGTTTATAAATAAACAATTGTTAGAATTTCAATTATGTTGACCTCGATTGAATTTATCTATTAAACAAGTTAAGGGCCTAATACTTTTGGCTGATTGGTAAAAAAATCTTGTTCAGTAGGGGAAATTATCAACATTGAATAAGAATAAGCAAATTATATTCTCACGATATGAAATTGAAATTTAACAATTACAGAATTGTGTAAAGCAAACTTATAGGAATTGTTATATAGAGGGAGTGAGAACAACGTGTAAAAATGTAGTCGTAGTATTTCAGTTAGTGAAAAATGCAAGATTTGTATCTGCCCACGGTTCGCACCCGCCGCCCTGCAACCCGCCTCCACCGCCAAATAAAATCATTACCTGCCGCTGCAATTTCTGCCTCTAAATGTATTTTAAATAAAATTGCACGGAGTGCGTTCTCAATAAGAGAAACATTCATTCCAATGCTCTTGAACCTGATTAAAACATTTATGCTTCAATAGCGATATAATTATACTGGTTTTGAATAGCCTGTCATTAGCTGCTTACTTGGGGCGTCACTCTGCCATGTTCTCATTCATGTTGAGATCCTTCAAAAGTCGAACTTCACATTGGAATCCAGTGCGACAACACTGAATAGGTGCTTGTCAAAGTCACAGATCACACGCATGCAGGATATGAGCGTCTGACCACGTATCACCCCGTTCGCATCGATTACACAATGTCGCGCAGCTCCGCCTTTTTTGCTGCTGAGCTCACCCGCCAAATTGATGTCACTCCAGACTTGGCTTATGCATTGTTACTCTGCCGGCCTTCTACCGTCCACTACCCAGAAAAGCAATATCAGAGAAAGCCCTGATGGCCAGAATGCAACTGGCACTGAGCCCCAATCACACAACACTAGAGCTCGCTGAACATTTACTCTGGTATGGGCAACCCCTCCATTTAAAAATGTTCATTCTCGTATCAATCCCATCCTTACCCTTGTCTCTACCATCGTCTGTGATCTCCTTCTCTACAGCCTTCTGAAAATTATGTATTCCTCATATTCCGGCGTCTTGCTCATCTCCTAATTCCTACACTGGACAATTGTTAGATTTTCTTTCAGATCTCTATGATGTAATCTCTGGAATCTTCTCCCAAAATCTATTTCTCCCCCTTTAAAGTCGTCATTAAAACTAACATCTGGCCTCTTTTCCTAGTGCTTTAAATGTCTGTCTCAGTCTCCTTATTTATCCAAATACAATATTTTTAAGCCCAACGACACTATAATATCAAGTTAACACCGTGATATCAATGAACGTTGTTATTTGCTAAAATGAACTATCCATTCTTGCCAGTCCGTCCCCAACACATGCCTGAATGGTCCTGTCCATTTAACGTGGATGGAGCATAAATTACTGAATATTATTGAGTGTTGGTTCCATTAGTGACACTGAACCTCTGATCATCACAGTTTACGGTTTCAGCACAGGAATAGTTTCTAAGCCCGGTTCACAGGGTATTCACTGGTAATCAGCACTTGGGCAGAGATTGTTATAGCGCAGTGACTGTTCTCAACTACTAGGCCATCAATTGCTCCCTACAGGGTTCACCATGTCAGACCAGTTTCAGCTTATGCTGGAGAGATAACCGAAAGTGGCAACTGCGAAATGTTTTATGACAACGACAAGAAAAAACGTCGAAGCGATTATCATTCCCGGACCCCGCCATTACCATTGAGACACACTCAGATCGCGGCAAGTTAGCACAACGGTTCCCGCTTGCTTCATAGATGATTTTGATCCAATTGTGGTTCCTTATAATCGCACGTGATTTGCTTCTTACCGCGTTGAAAATGCCCGCTTCTTTTCCGGATTAATTTAAAGACACACGTTGCAGAAACAGACAGAGGCACTGCTGAGATTCACAATTGGGATCTTCATTTTAATAGACCGGCGCTTTCACTAAATAAGCCGCGGTGACAACCTGCAAGCAAGCATTGAAATACAAAGCTTTGAATTGTAGATCACTATATTGCTGCTGTATGATCTTAAGAAAGAGAGGGGAAGTTGTATTAACTCATTTTAACAATCAAGCATCCAGGTAATATCAAGAGAATGCTGGAAATACTCAGCAGATCAGTCAACATCGGTGACGAGAGCAGGAGATGTAACCTTTTAGATCGCTGGCCAATCGAATAAACTGCTCTGTTGTAAAGTAAATCAGATACCGAATCAGAGGGAGTGTCCAAAATAACCTTCACCTCAGCCCTATCCAATCCCGACAGATTGACCTTCATTCAGATGGACATGACGGGGATCAATAAAATATTTATATGATGCTTGTTATTTGCTTCTTGCTAGGAGACGCTTTCTGACGCCTGGTTTTCATTGTATGTCTTCACGTTCTACACTTCCTCCTGACAGGAAAACAACACACTGCCAAATTTATGGAGGTGTCACTTCAGTCCCTCAGGAAACATGAGGAACAGATTCAGTCAGACTGGGCAGAACCACCTGATGCTTTATTAGTAAACAAAAAATAAACACCTTGAAAATCTTCTCTGTTGTGCATTCGACTTTCCTGAAAAAATACCTTCTCGATTTCTCAATTTCAATGTCATCTTCTTATAACAGTCAAACGTCAATGCATACATCACTTCCTCAACGGCCAACTTCAATTGCTTGGCGTAATTGGGTGCTGCCAGATCTGGCGTCGCATTTAATACAGTTTTCAAACTATCAAATGGCTTCTGAAACTCCAGTGTCCATTGCAAATTCTCATTCTTTTTTACTACTTCAGTTAGTGAAGCAAGCACACGGCTTAAATTTGGTACAAACTTCCAGTAACACCAGCTCATGCCCAGAAATCTCAAAACTTCCCATTTTGTTGTAGCACTGGGAAATCCATGATAGCCATGAATTTCACACCTCTTGGAGCCACCTTTCCATCTCCAATTGTATGGATTAAATACATAACTTGCATTGTTGCAAATTCACTTTTAGACAAGTTCATCGTCAAATTAGCTTCTTGTAATCGAATAAATAATTCTTCCAGATGCTGTAAATTCTCCTCCCACGCCTGACTATAAATGATTCGTTCATCAACATAAACAGCATAATTGCATTGGTCTGCAACTACTTTGTTTGTCATCCTGTGATGTGTCACAAGTGCATTCTTCTTACCAAATGGCATGATTTTAAACTGTTATAGTCCATTTGTCGTCACAAAACCCGATTTTTCCTTTGCTCTCTCCGATAATGGTACTTGACAATATGCTTTTAGCAAGTCAATATTTGCGATAAATGTTGTTTGCCCCACTTTTTCAATGCAATCTCCAACCGTTCTATTAGATTTGAATCCTATTTTGTCACCGCATTCACCTTTTGATTGTTCACACAAAGCCTTTGTGTTCCACCTGGTTTTGGTGCCAGGACAATAGGTGAAATCAAGTTGCTGCAACTAGACTTAATGATATAATTTTGAAGCATGAAGTCAATTTATTTCTGTGCTTGTGATCACTTGCTGAATTTAATCCATAAGAATGTTGCCTTATCGAAGATGAAACTCTTACAGGGGCATCTTGCACAGCTAAATCTTTCCTCCCCAATGCATTCCCACAAATAAGCATTTTTGACTGCAATAGCTTACCCAAACCACTTTGATAGATTTTGGAAGGCAATTCAATATTACATTTAAGTACTCAAGTATTCCCTCTTTATCTATTTTGAATACAGGTAAATCAATTTCAGAGTCCTGCATTTCTACTTCTTCTTCATAATCTACCACAGCTAAAAACTAATTTCGTCGTCTTCCCACCTCTTTGGAAGAGGTGACAGAACGCTCTCATCATAGTTTTTAATAGTTCGATGCAATCCTTCCAAAGCTCCTTGTTGATAAGCTGTTGACTTAAACTGTTTTTTTCCCTAAACTGTTACTTTCGCCCTTAAACAGCTGTGACATTAAATTTGAAACCTGATCTGATTGTTTTCCCTGAGATAAACCATATCTCGTAAAAAAAAAATAGTCAACCCTTCCACAGTCTCCTTCGTTATATATATTTTTTTAAGATATCGCTTCAGGAAGCCTGGTAGACACATCCATCATTGTCAGTAAATCCTGATTTCCACTTTAATATTATGAAAGGGAGCTACACAATCAATCATAGCTCTCATCAAAGGCTAATCAAATGTTGGTATTAGGATTAACGGTACCGATTAATCACAGTTTGTGGTTTCCCTATCACCTGACATCTGTGACAAGTTTACAGAAGGTGACGACAAACCTATGCAATCCGGGCCAATAAAAACATTTCTGCATTGTTGCCTGTGTCTTCCTAATTCCGAAATGCCTCCACATTGAAATTTAATGAACAATGCTCTGAATCTGATTTCTATATCCTAATGGGATGACAATGTGATGTGTCTCTCAGCAGTTTTCATTTGCTGAGACATGGTCCAGCCTCCAATTTCGCATTTCAAATATCAACCGTAAAGGAATAACACTCTTGGATGCATTTGCCTCTCTTTCTGAATAAACCGTCTGATATAACTGTTTTAATCCCAAAACCTTTTGCTGCATCTCAATTAACTGCCTTGAGTTAAACGTTTCAGCAGAAATATATTCTGTTGTGTCTTTCTGAACAATAATATCAGACACATTGCCTGCTAATTGGATTTCAATACCCTCTTCCTACATTTGAACTACCTGTCCATCTGGTTTCTCTTGCTTCAAATTATGTGCCTGTCAACTCATTATCACTTATTCTGGAAACAATTCAGGATGCTCCTCTTGTAACACGTCTGTTTAAAACGCTTCTACACGCTTCTCAAATGCCACATTGGTGATCCAGCGACTCATTAACCAAAATAAATTGAACCTCTGCATTTTTTCCACCACCCCAACAATCACTTCGCTAGTTTTTCACTTACTTTTTAAATTTACCTTCCACAATGGAATATGTTTAGCATCCCCAAGAACCTCACTCAATATCACCTCTTCCTGCAATTCTCTGTATGAAAAACAAACATCACTATCCCACAACAGTAATGATTTACTAGCCGCTGTTTCTCCTGAAATTTTAACATCCTTACCTACTCCACCATGGACGCATGGAAAGACATTCCCTTCACACACAAAATCTTTAAACATTTTTACAAACTGCTCTTCATAATTCTCTTGGGTAAATTTTGTACACATTCCAACTTCTTTACCTGTCACTCATTCTCCTGGTTTTACTTGTACACAAACCAGGGTTTTTTTCCTCCTGTGCCTGAACATCAATATTCACAGTGCGTTTACTTCCAGAACATTTCTGCACCCCCCACCCCCCCACCCCACCAATAATTCCAACAGGTTTTTCCTGCAATTTCCAACACACTGCCTTCATGTGTCCCACTTCATTAGAATGAAATCACCTCACCTTTCAGCACCTTCCTTTTCATTCAGAGATAAAACTTCCTGGGGGTTTACAGCTATTCCTTTTATACCCTGACTGCCTACCTACCTGCTCCATTAATTCACCTCCTGGTGCATCCTTTCATCTGTGGAATTATTCTCAACTGTAACTGTCGCCTCTTATTGAGACAATTGGAGTTCCGCTTAACTGCGCTGTTAAGCAATGAATTTACTTTTAAATGAATTGGAGGTCAAATTTTGAAGGAGCAGAAAACGGGCTTCCAACTTTGACTTACCATAATTGACGGAAACCATTTTTACTGCCCACATTCCTCAGAAGGAACATTTTTACTATTTTTCAACACTTAAATTTGAGTTGATTTTTCCCTGAATTTTACTGTGGCCCTGTTTATGACTGTGCAGCTGCCGGAACCCATTTTATTTCCAATACCTTTTTCAGCAAAGCCTATTCATGAGAAAATTCCTTTACATTCAGTCAGCTGCTGGCGAGGCAAAAAAAGCATTTGCTACTTCCACATGTCTTTTTGAAAAAATACTGCACGACGTACTCCTAATGTGTTGTTAAATTACTTTGAAATACGCCCGGAACGAAACAAAATACCGGACCGAGCAACGTCTACCTCATTGCTGAGCTACTTGTAAGCGACGCGTAAACAAGGTCGCTGAGTAGCCAATGCTTTCCCGTATAGCTTGTTGAAATTCCAACTTCTCTCGAACAACCTTGTTACGATGCCACCTAGCAGCGGCAAAATAACTGTGAGCTCTCCCCACCGTGAAGCCGCTTTGCTGTACGTCTGTTACTGAGATAATTACATAAATCACAACGGCTGTTGGCCTGATATATGTTCTGTCATTTACTGTTTTCCTAACTTGCTCTAATCGCCTAAAGTCCTTGACTGAGAACCAGGCGGAAACATGTTTCAGTTCCCTGCACTTGCAACTCCCCCGAATTATACGACCAATTTTAAGACAAGCCAGAGCCACCAGAGGTGGCCGCACACCGGTACACCGTCACGGAGGGGTTGGAAAGTCGCATTGAACGAGGTAGCTCGTTTTTCGGCCGGCGCAGACACGATGGCCCAATTGGCCCCTTTCTATGCTGTAAATTTTCTGTGATTTCTTTGAGTACAGTGTGAAGATGCCGGCAGAACTCATCGGGAAACGACAACCTGATTTGGCCTCGAGGCCGATCATTCAGTGGGTGAGATGAGGTGTCAGAGGGTCCTTGTGTCGTCTGTTACCAGCTAGGGACTCGATGACAAAGGATTGGGAGGAGGTGGAAGGGGAATAGGGTGGAGGGAGTGGTTCATCACCTGGTTATCTTGAGCCAGTTAATGCAATTACAGTCAGTATTAACCCGGCAACCATGAAAACCACTGGAAATTCAGGGGCCTTATCCCAGGTAATTATTGCAGAAGGAATCATGGCGAATGATAAATTCAGAAGGGAACATTATAAATAAGTGGGCTAGAACGGTTGAAGGGAATATCTGGTAGGGTGGGCTTTATAATTTAATTGTATGTGCTGAAGGGAACACTGCTTATTGCCGAGCTGGATGAGTTAACTGGATTATTATGGACTTGCTCCTCATTCCTCCCTCGCAAAGAATCTTTGTGGTTCTACCCGCCCCCGCTCATATCCTGAACGGGTCCTTCAGGGCGACTGTAAATAAACAAAGGGCAACGTTTTTAATTACTTCGGATAGTTTTTTTTCTTCAGATGAAAGTTTTATTTGAATTTATTACTTCCTGCAATGGATTAGGACTCATATTGAACACCGGTGGGACCTGGTGCCCTTCCCGAGATTCCCATCTCCAACTAATCAGAAGGAGCTGACTTTAAAATAATTTTTAGTGAAAGATGGAGCCTCAGTGGCAATTTATGAAATTCACTCGGTGTATCAAAGGGTCATGGCTTGATAACAGGAATGTTGTAGTTAAGGACATTTGTTTACTATTTGACTTTGAAATTGAACAAGTTATGGAAGTATCCCATTTTCCCTTCACGATGCTTATATAGGCAACTGGCCTGTCTCTGCAAGGTACTCGTGGTGATTTGCACTGTTGAGTTCCATTGAGCCTCAATCCAGAGATGGGGCGATGGTCTTTCAAAGGAAATCGGGTGTTATGTACAACAGACGGCTGATCCTATTCAGCCGTTTTTACTCAATTTTCCGAAGTCAACAATAGTCCCAGTTGAGCTATCAATGCATAGGGGCGGTGCGACTGGGTGGAGTTTGGGGCTGCTCTCCGTTACCATCCTCCAGACTGAATTCGAGTGACCCTACTCTCAGCACTATGAAAACATCAGTCAGAGATTTACCGGGAGGTCGACAAAGACCCAGTCCATATAGACAGTGTTACTGTTCACTTCAGGATCAATTTCCTGAAAGAACGTAACTTCCCAAAGGTCCCAGGTGGAAGAAAATAGTGGCTAAGTTTTCACTTTTTATAGCATTATCTTAAAAAAAAATTCAAACCAAAGTCAACAAATATATAATTAAATGCTAATTGTATTGGGTAAAATAGTATGTATTAAAATTGATGTAGCTGATATAACAATGATAAGTCTCACGCATTTCTCAGCTAGCCCTCAGCACATAGTCGGCACTGTGTTCGCTCCTAAAGTCTCTCACAATTCCGTCTTGCCCCAGCGTTGCTCAGCCACTGTCCTTAACGCAGTGTCTATTTCTCAGGTGGCCTCCATCACCCACTGGATCCTAATCCGGTTTCACGAAAATGATTATCATCAATAAGGCCTTCTTCTTTGGAACCCCTTTCACTCGGGTCACAAGAGTTCTGATGGCGGAGTTTTCCCAGACGCACTGTCACTCCATCATTCAGTAACCCTCTCGTATCAAGTATGTTCAGCTCTGGGTAAAAGAAAAAAAAATCTCAGCTCTTCGGCGTGACTGGGTGGCTCATAGCTTTTCTCAAGTTATAGTTTTCTAAGATTGCTCCCACACACATCTTCAGCGAGATCCCCCGGGGACTGCGGCCCTTCAGCTGAAAAAGAATTGAACTTTTCAGACGCCTGCTTGTTCTGACCTTATACTGAAATCCAGTCTCCCAGCCTGTTATACTTCCCAATCAGTTTCCGTTCCTGTTCCTGCTTCAGCTGGGGGCAGTCATAAAAATAAAGCCCTTGAAACTGTTTAATCTCAATATTTACTTTGCGAATTTCATCAACACTGGCCAATATTATTAATCGTATACGTGTATATAACGCTGGCTAGAAATGCACATAATTTCCCATAATATTCTATGGAAAGTACCTGAGTGTCCATGTTACCTACTTTCTCTCCATTTTCCCACAGCGAACCTGATGACAATCGTGATTCTCTCCAGAGGAAATTGCGGCCTTTCAAAATGTATTTCTTTCTATACGGTGTCCATGGCAATAGCTGATTTACTGGTCATGCTCAACAATGTTCTCGTGCGTAAAGTCCTGAGTAAGCACTTTCCACATATAATCATGTTCTATACACCCATTTGCAAGTTCATAATGTACTCAATTAGTACCAACCTGTATTTATCGGTGTGGTTTACAGTCTCCTTCACATTTGACAGGTTTGTGTCTATATTTAACCACAAGTTTAACACAAGATATTGCACAGTGAGAACTGCGGCTACAGTTCTAACAACAATCTGTGTCCTCTCACTTTTACAGAACATTCCAAATTGGTTTGCATTTGAAGCGAAGCGAACAATTAACAACGTTGACTGGGGTTTCCAACCAAGCCAGGAATTTTATACATCTACTTTTGGTGCCATATTCATTTGGCTACAAAGTATTTTATTGCCCTGGATTCCTTTCTCTTTGATATTACTGTTTAATTGTTTGACAGTCGGACAGATTTTAATAGCCAGTCGAGCCCGTAAGGAGCTCCGGGGTCACAGCAGCGAGAATCAGAGTGATCCAGAAGTACAGAACCGAAGGAAATCGATTATATTACTGTTCACTGTATCGGGTACTTTTATATTATTGTGGCTGACAGCAATCGTTTGTACGTTAGTCAGTGGTCTGGTCATTCATTTACTACCGGATTATACAGCTCCTGCATTAATCGCCACTCAAACCAGACAAATGCTCTCTTATTTGAGTTCCTGCACAAACGCGTTTATTTATGCAGCTACGCAAACTAAATTCAGGGAAGAGCTGAGGAAGATTGTGACATCTCCTTGGGCAATAATTCTGGTACAGATTTTTAAAAATGCAAAATGAAATCAACTCTTCCTGTTCTAACTATAATTAAATTGCAGCCAATGTTCCTGTTTTGATTGGAGGCCTTTCTGCTTCCACGACAATATATTGTTTTTTTAAAAGTTATCAGAAAACACTGATCCACTTTGTGTCACCTGTTTTATGTCTGCTGATATTCCATGGGGATTATAATTGTTTCTTCCTAAAGCGGCGCACTTGCCACTCAGGGTGCACAGAGGACAGCCATTAACATGTTTCTGCATTGGAGTAAAACCTCTCTGAACTGGCCTTTACTCCCTTGTATGGCCGGTACTTCAATGAGAAGTGCAAGTTTAATAACAGCTAGGGACCCAAAACTTTCAATGTTAACGGTCTGCCGAAGGGCCGTGAAGGCTCGAAACGTTAACTGAGTTCTTCTCCACCGATGCTGCCAGATCTGCTGAGTTTTTCCAGGTAATTCTGTTTTTGTTTCGGATTTCCAGCATCCGCAGTAGCTTTTAGCTTTTTGTTTTTATCTCTGTAGTTAATTTAAGATGCTATTGCGCATCCCAAATACTGTGGATGTCCTTACACGTGCACACGGGCTGAAATTGCCTCGGAAGGTTAAATTTCTGATTGGCTGTTTTGCATTGACCTGGATCCGCTGTCAATATCTCTCAGGCTGAGCTCACTGTCAGAGACTTGGGGGTCAGATACAGGGGACTTGCCTGCATACTTGCCCTGCGAATGTTACGTTGGGAAAAACTTAATCTAGCTCATAGACTAAGCAGCATAACTGAACTGCTCACCACAACCAGTGCTGAAACTCACCACCACCACCACGACCCCCCGAAAAACCTGACTACTCCCCCAACCCCAACTGTGTACCGAACCAACTGCCCACCCTACTGATCGCCCACCTCACCTGACTATCCTCTCTCCGCCCCGACTACACCTTTCAATTCGGCTACTTCCCTCCCAACAAGTCCACCCCCTCCCCGCCACCCCCCAGCCCTCCCCACGACCTGACTGCCCTTTCCAAAACTGACTACCTGCCAACACGATTTCACTCCTTAACCCGTCTACTGACCCAACCTGGCTACTCACCTGACTCAACGTCACTCCTGAATCAAACTGACAAATGCCCATCGGACTGCCTACACAATCCGGCTGCCCGCTCAACCCGATTACCCACCTATGCGACCCAACTGCACACCCAACCTGAATGCCCAACTAGAGAGCGGACTGCCCACTGAACCCAATTACCCACCTAGTTGACACAACTACCCAATAAACCTGTGTATCCACCTACACGACCTTACAGCCGGGCCAACCTGATTATCCACCTACGTGATCTGACAACCGGACCAATTCGATTTCCCCACCACCACACCCCTAACGGCCCAACTGCCTACCCAACTGGATTACTTATCTGCCCAACCCCGAATACATACCCAACGCGATTACCCATTAATGTCACCCAACTCTCGTTCTCCAAGCAAAGGGATTGCTTCTTCTTTCAGTTCTAAATTCCTTATATCCTCTCATCTGTGGGCGATGGTTCCTGACCCTTCAGATCTTGGAAGCAGTGTGCTGCTTCACACCCTTCTTATGTCAAATCACCTGGGCACAACTCGCCAAACTATATCAATCATATTAATTTCAAAATCCAATAAATGTCAGGAAAGTGCAGATAAACCAGTTAATTAATACCTTTCTGTATGAGTCTAAACACGTTTCTATTTTAGAATTTTCATTCCTGCATTCAAATCCACCCATGGCCTTGCCTCTGCGATCGTCTATGATCTCTTCCCTCTCTACAATGTTCTGAGAATTCTCTATTCCTCATATTCTGGCGTCATGTTCATCCATTAATTCTTCACTACACTATTGTTGGACTTGCCTTCAGGTCTCTGGGATCTTCACTCTGGGATCCTCTCCCAAAACCCATCTCTCCTCCTTTAAAATCGTCATTAAAACTAACATCTGTTCAGTTGCACTAATGCTTTAATTATCCGGCTCGGTATCCTTATTTGTCCAAATGCACTCAATGACGTTTTTTAATTAAGTTACGGTGCGACATTACGACCGTTCTTATTTGCTAAAATGAACCACCCATTCTTGTAAGCCCGTCTCCAACACGTATCTGAATGGTTCTGTCCATTTAAAGTGGGTAGAGTATTAATAACTGAACATTATTGAGTAATGATTTCATTCGTGGTACTGAACCTATTATTATCGCAGTTCGAATGTGAATGGCTTCAGCACAGGAAATGAATCCAAGGCCGATTCACAGCGCATCCAGTGGTAATCAGCACTGGGGCAGACAGTGTCATAGCGCATTGACTGTTCTCAAATACTAGGCCCTCAACTGCTCCCTACATGGTTCAGCATGCCAGACTAGTTTCAGTTGATGCTGGCGAGATAACTGAAAGTGGCTACATCAAAATACTTTGTGACAACGATAATAAAGATGTAGACGCGGTTATCTTTCACGGACTCTGCCAAATTCCCTTGGGATACATTCAAGAGGCCGCGACATGTGTGCACAACGGTCCACATTCGCTTCATAGATAATTTTGATCCAATAGTGCTTCCCTATGGTCGCACGTGATTTGCTCCTTCCCTCCTGAAAAATGGCCACTTCTTTACCGTATTACTTTAAAGCCGTACATTGCAGAAACAGAGGCACTGCTGAGTGAATTGGACTCATCGGTTTAAAAGACAGCCGTTTTCACTAAAAAAGGCACGGTGACAACCTGCAAGAAAGCATTGTAATCCAATGTTGTGAATTCTATACCACTATATTGCTGCAGTATCATCAAAAAAAGAGTGGGGGGAGATGTATTACCACAGTTTGATATTGTAAAATCCAGCTCATATCAAGAGAATGCTGGGAATATTCAGTTGGCCAGGCAGCATCTGTGAAGAGAGAAGGAGATGTAAGCTTTCAGATCGGTGACCAACCGATTAAACTGCACTGCTGTAAAGGAAGTCAGATGCCGAATCAACAGAAGTGCCCAAAAAACCCTTCACGTCACCGCTATCCAATCGCACCAGGCTGCATTTCATTCAGATCGGCATGTCGGGAATTAATGAAACACTCATATGAGGATTCTTATTTGCTTCCTTCAAGGTGCCGCTTTCTGACACCTGGTTTTCATTCCATGCCTTCACGTTCTATACTTCCTCCTGACATGGGAAACAACCCGCCACCTAATATATGGAGGCGTCACTTCAGTCCCTCAGAAAACCTGATGAACAGCATCAGCCAAACAGGGCAGAATAACCTGATGCTTTATTATCACACTCAACAAGCAATAAACACTTTGAACATCTTAAACAAAAACAGAATTACGTGGAAAAACTCAGCAGGTCAGGCAGCATCGGTGGAGAAGAAAACAGTTGCCGTTTCGAGTCCTCACGACCCTTCGGCAGAACTGAAGTATAGTTAGGAGAGAGGTGAAATATAAGCTGGTTTAAGGTGGGGGGCGGGGGGAGAGAGAAGTTGAGGGTGGGGTGGTTGTAGGGATAAGCAAGCCGTGATAGGAGCAGATAATCAAAATATGTCACAGACAAAAGGTGGTGATATTATCTAAGAAAAGTGCAAATTAAGAATGGATGGCAGGACACTCAAGGTACAGCTCTAGTGGGGATGGGGTGGACAGACTAACAAAGTATTAGTTGTAGATTTAAAAATAATGGAAAAAGGTGGGAAAAGAAGAATCTATATAAATTATTGAAAAAAAAGGGGGAGGGGGAAGAAACGGGGTGGGGATGGGGGGAGGGGGAGTTTAAGATCTAAAGTTGTTGAATTCAATATTCAGCCCGGAAGGCTGTAAAGTGCCTAATCGGAAGATGAGGTGCTGTTCCTCCAGTTTGCGTTGGACTTCACTGGAACAATGCAGCAATCAAGGACAGACATGTGGGCAAGAGAACAGGGTGGAGTGTTAAAATGGCAAGCGACAGGGAGGTTTGGGTCTTTCTTGCAGACAGACCGCAGGTGTTCTGCAAAGCGGTCGCCCAGTTTGCGTTTGGTCTCTCCAATGTAGAGGAGACCACATTGGGAGCAACGAATGCAGTAGACTAAGTTAGGGGAAATGCAAGTGAAATGCTGCTTCACTTGAAAGGAGTGTTTGGGCCCTTGGACGGTGAGGAGAGAGGAAGTGAAGGGGCAGGTGTTGCATGTTCTGCGTGGGCAAGGGGAGGTGCCATAGGTGGGAGTTGAGGAGTAGGGGGTGATGGAGGAGTGGACCAGGGTGTCCCGGAGGGAATGATCCCTACGGAATGCCGCCAGGGGGGGTGAAGGGAAGATGCGTTTGGTGGTAGCATCATGCTGGAATTGACAGAAATGGCGGAGGATGATCTTTTGAATGCGGAGGCTGGTGGGGTGATAATTGAGGACAAGGGGGACCTATCATGTTTCTGGGAGGGAGGAGAAGGCGTGAGGGCGGATGCGCGGGATATAGGCCAGACACGGTTGAGGGCCCTGTCAACGACCGTGGGTGGAAAACCTCGGTTAAGGAAGAAGGAGGACATGTCAGAGGACCTGTTTTTGAAGGTAGCGTCATCAGAACAGATGCGACGGAGGCGAAGGAACTGAGAGAATGGGATGGAGTCCTTACAGGAAGCGAGGTATGAGGAGCTGTAGTCGAGGTAGCTGTGGGAGTTGGTAGGCTTGTAATGGATATTGGTGGACAGTCTATCATCAGAAATTGAGACAGAGAGGTCAAGGAAGGGAAGATAAGTGTCAGAGATGGACCATGTGAAAATGATGGAGGGGTGGAGATTAGAAGCAAAATTAATAAATTTTTCCAGGTCCCGATGAGAGCATGAAGCAGCACCGAAGTAATCATCGATGTACCGGAGAAAGAGTTGTGGGAGGGGGCAGGAGTAGGACTGGAACAAGGAATGTTCCACATTCCCCATAAAGAGATAGGCATAGCTGGGGCCCATGCGGGTACCCATAGCCACACCTTTTATTTGGAAGAAGTGAGAGGAGTTAAAGGAGAAATTGTTCAGTGTGAGAACAAGTTCAGCCAGATGGAGGAGAGTAGTGGTGGATGGGGATTGTTCGGGCCTCTGTTCAAGGAAGAAGCTAAGGGCCCTCACACCATCCTGGTGGGGGATGGAGGTGTAGAGGGATTGGACATCCATGGTGAAGAGGAAGCGGTTGGGGCCAGGGAACTGGAAATTGTTGATGTGACGTAAGATGTCAGAGGAATCACGGATGTATGTGGGAAGGGACTGGACAAGGGGAGAGTGAAGGAAGTTAAGATAACGAGAAATGAGTTCCGTGGGGCAGGAACAGGCTGACACGATCTGTCTGCCAGGACAGATCTGTTTGTGGATTTTGGGTAGGAGGTAGAAGCGGGCCGTCCGAGGTTGGGCGACTATCAAGTTGGAAATGTGGGAGGAAGATATCCAGAGGAGATGAGGTCAGTGACAGTCCTGGAAACAATGGCTTGATGTTCTGTGGTGGGGTCATGGTCCAGGGAGAGGTAGGAGGAAGTGTCTGTGAGTTGACGCTCAGCCTCCGCGAGGTAGAGGTCAGTGCACCAGACAACAACAGTACCACCCTTGTCAGCGGGTTTGATGACAATGTTGGGGTTGGACCTGAGAGAACGGAGTGCAGTAAGTTCAGAGAGAGACAGATTAGAATGGGTGACAGGAGCAGAGAAATTGAGACAGCTAATGTCACGCCGACAGTTCTCAATGAAAAGATCAAGAGAAGGTAAGAATCCAGAGGGAGGGGTCCAGGCGGAGGGAGAATATTGGAGTTGGGTAAAAGGATCCGTTGAACGGGGAGAGTACTCCTGCCCAAAGAAGTGAGCACGGAGATGAAGACGGCGGAAGAAGATTTCAGCATCATGCCGAGCCCGAAATTCATTGAGATGAGGGCCTAAGGGTATTAAGCTAAGTCTTTTGCTGAGCACTGAACGTTCAGCATCGGAGAGGGGAAGGTCAGGGGGTATAGTGAATACGCGGCTGGGGCTGGGATTGGAAGATGGAGTGGGGACGGAGGGACAAGCAGGGGTGGATGGTCCCAGATGGGTGTTGGTGTCGATGAGTTGTTGGAGCTTGTGTTCCTTAGCACTTGAGAGAAAGAGAAAAAGTTTCTTGTTGAGGCGATGGATGAGGCGAAGAATAAAATGAAACTGGGGGCACGCGCAGTTTGAAAAAGGGTGCGGCGGTGCTGCTGGAGGGAGAGGTCGTGTGTGTTCATATGGCGGCGCATGGCACTGAGTGTGGATCTCAGAATGGGATGGGAACAGCAGTCTGAGAAACGTTTTATGTCCCGGAGATACCTGTAATCCTGGTGGATTCGAAACAAGAGGGATGGAATTTCAGTTGAAATCCATGTGGTTTGAGTCGGAGACGGAGACAGTCACTGAGAAAGGAAATAAGGCTGTGAAAGCGGGTTTTAGTAAACACCTTGTCAAACACCAGGAGAGAAATGGAAAGCAATGAAGGTGAGCAGTGCAGAAGAGTCAGGCGGAAATCCTGTCAGAGAACAGAACAGTACTTCTTCAGGGAGGGCATTTCATGAAGAGAGTTGCCCTCTCTTTTAGCCTTTTATTTTTATCTCTATGTTTTATTGACTGCCACCTCTCTTCAAGAAATGCCCCACTAGAGCTGTACCTTGAGTATCCTGCCATCCATTCTTAATTTGCACTTTTCTTAGATAATATCACCACCTTCAACACCTCTTTGATCCTTTTGTCTGTGACATCTTTTGATTATCTGATCCTATCACGGCTTGCTTATCCCCACATCCACCCCACCCTCAACTTCTCTCTCACCCCGCCCCCCACCTTAGACCAGCTTATATTTCATCTCTCTCCTAACTATACTTCAGTTCTGCCGAAGGGTCGTGAGGATGCGAAACGTCAACTGTTTTCTTCTCAACCGATGCTGCCAGACCTGCTGAGTTTTTCCAGGTAATTCTGTTTTTGTTTTGGATTTCCAGCATCCGCAGTAGCTTTTAGCCTTTTGTTTTTATCACTTTGAATATCTTCTCTGTTGCGCATTCAACTTCCGTGAAAAATTCCCTATCGATTTTTCAATTTCAGTGTCATCTTCTTGTAACAATCAAACCCCAATGCCTATATCACTTGCCTCAACAGCCAAATTAAATTTCTTGTTATAATTGGGTTCTGCCAAAACTAGTCTCGAAGTTAAGACAGTTTTCAAATTCTCAAATGTCTTCTTAAACTCCAGTATCCATTGAATCTGCTCGTTCTTTTTAAATAGTTCAGTCAGTGCTAGAAATATGTGAGATTTGGGTACAATCTCGTAACTTAAATAGAAACACAGACTCGAAGCATCTCGGGCAAACTTTGTCAATCTCTTATAACACCTATTTAACTCCAGAATATACTCTTCCATGGACTGATGGTCTGTCATCGCAAATTATTCAAACGTTGACCACGCTGCGTAGATTTCCAACAAATCACCTTCAATATAAAACCTATCCACCAATTGCCATAGAGGAGTTAGTCCCTCCTCAGTGTCCAACCCAGCTCCAAAAATAATTGACTCCTAATCTTATTGTTTACTGGTGCTGCCGAATTCAAAGCGGTGCCCTTCTTCCTCTTGGAAAACGAGGTAACTCGAGTCCACATTTCCACCTCATTTTCCGCTGCTTCTACGGTTCAAATTACCCAAAAAACAGTTGCAATCAATGGTTGAAAATTTGCTTCTGGCTTCACCATTTTTCACCAGAGATTTCCTCGAGCAATACTTCTGTCAGAAATAGATACAAAGAATGCTTATTCAGCTTACAGCCACTACATCTCGACGTTCATTCTCTGGAACCATGGTACAATTTGATACTCATTCCCTGAGTAAAGGAGGAATATGGAGCCAGTCTTTCTTAACATTGGTTTAGTCACAAAACCCAGAGAACACAGGCACAAACTTAATTTTCCTTCCATCCACATGGGTGGAAACCAATTCTTTTATATGCTTAATAATAATGCACCACCATTTCCCCAACTAATAACAGAACCTCTCACTTATAACTGGAGCAGGCGCTTCATGTGACAGGATTACAACATTAAGGATGATAACCGTATCTACTTCAGAATTGGTGTGCAGTCAAAGACAGGAGTGACTACCAGTGAGGCAAGTAACTGGACCCAGCAAGTAGCAATGGACGAGCCTCAGTCCTTGCGCTTGTCCAACAGGAATTAATTGCTTGCAGCTTACATAGAGAGCAGTGACTACACCGTGGATGAACGCAGTCCTAAAGGGTCTCATTCAAGTAGGCAAAGTAAAGAATTGAAATGAGCTGTAGAAGAGGACAGCATAGTTAGGCGTATAGATACTAATCTTTGCAGCATGAGCAAAGAGCTGAAAGTCCTGCTGCCCGCAAAATGCCCGTTTTAAGGCTGGAGAGGAACCTGGAATGGGAGGGGGAGGATCCAATTGTTCTGATCCATGTGATATCTCCTTCTGTGGCGCAACATTAACTTTGCTTTAGTTTTCTTAATGATAACGCCCTTGTTAAGAGGCTTGGAGCTTTCCGGTCCATTTCGCCCTTGGCAGCCAGTGATGGTGATGTAGTGGTGAGCATAGCTCCCTTCTACGTAATTGACCCGGGTTCGACTCTCGGCCGCCGCAGTCTGTTAGTTTCTAAACCCCTCAGATTTGAAGTTCGCAGCTGAATTTGATCTGTTTTGGTGAAACTCTGTTCCAAAAATACGAGCCGGTTTAATTTTTATAAAAAATATTTCCAACCTCCACTTCTCATCCATTTAAAATGTAACTCAGGTGAATTCCTTGTTGCTGATAATGAAGGCTTTTCCTGAACTGTATTATTGAGCAGGGAGAGAATTACTCCGATTTAGTAAAATTCGCCAATTATCTGAATTTTCCCCCCTGTTGCTTCCCATTTATTATTTGAATATGGATTCCTGCACAGGGATTGTTTTATTGTTCAAAAGGCGAGACACTGTTCAATTTGGGAATCTGAAATAATGACAGTATTTGCTGAAACACTCATTTGTGCTCCGACAGCATCTGTGGAGAGAGGAAGGGAGGATTCACACTTCAGGTCGATTGAAGTTTTAACGAATAGACCTGCAATCGAAGCGTCGAAATTGCAAGAGCGACTAAGTTCTTCCAGTATTTTCCATTTGAATCATGGAATAGCTGGAACACAGAAAGAGTCTATTCGGGCTGTCCAATCTGTGCTGGCCCTCTGAAGGTGCAATTCACCGAATGCTGCTCCCTGTAATCCTGCAATGTTTCACTATTCATCTGAGTGCTGATTGATTCTGTAAATATCAGTCTCTGGCACTATCTGTGAGTGTGGAATTGATTCTGTAAATATCAGTCTCTGGCACTATCTGTGAGTGTGGAATTGATTCTGTACATATCAGTCTCTGGTGCTACCTGCGATTGTGGGATTCATTCTATCAATGTCAGTCTCTGGTACTATCTGTGATTGTGCGATTAGTTGTGTAAATATCAGTCTCAATCACTACCTGTGAGTGTGGGATTGATTCTGTATCTGTCAATCTCTGACTCACGAACAGTCAGCGTTCGGGTGGCACTAAATACCTCCTGCACAGATGTCTGCTGTAAATCAGCAACTAAAATCAACATTTTCTGCAATTCACTTAGATCATTATCTGAGCAAAAGGATTGGGATTGGGAAAAGACCACAGAACATTGAAAAGTGGGGGCTTGACCCTTTACAAACCCCAATTTGGCATCATTCCCTGCAGGGGATTTGTTGTTCACAAGCCCATCTTCACTAAGCAATCCTGCAGAATCATGGGAGGAATGAGGTAGGTAGTGATTTGCTAGACCACGCAATAGTTAATATCTGACAGGGAGACCCCCAGATTCATTTAATCGAAGTGAAACACTCCGTTACTGAGAGCAATACCCAGCAACCCTGACCTGCAAGACTGCAGAGATTACAACAGGGAAAAGGAGGTTAAATATGAGGCTTTGGATCACTCTCTGGCACATACACTGAGGGTGTGATTAATAATGTATTTTTCTCCTGTAAAATATCAGTGAGAAATGAGACAGCTTCTTCTACCTTTCCAATTGTTTGTTCGTAAAACTGGATTGAACAATGTATTCTGCAGCCGATACTTTGCCTGACTGTCTGTGACTCACTGCCTGAACTCACCCTGACTTTGTCTTTCACTCCGCCCTTTTTACCTTTTCTCCCTTGCCCTATAAAACAATGTGGGATTCGCTTACTGAAGGGCCAGAGCACAACATTTGTACTTTTATATTAATTAAACATATTGCTGGCTGTGAATAATCTAATAATGTAAAATTATACCTGTCTTAATCCAGCCAGAGCTGTGATACGTTTCAGCCCCTGAATCTGGGGAACAGACCCTGTGAGCAGAGCTGCGAAACTACAGATAACACCGGAGAATCCAAAGCAGAGGCCGAGTGGAGTGGGAAGCCTATCCCAGGAACTGTGAATCTGGGGGCAGTTTGTCCTGTGAATGTGCAGATGTGAACATTATGCAAGAGAGAGTGTGTGAAAGGGGCTGGCGGGTTAAAATAATGTCCCCCTGTGTTTCTGTGTCCGCTCTCAGCACCTGATTTCTGTGCCCCTCTTGTGTGAAAAAAAATGATTTCCCTGTCATAGGATGACTCTGCTCTGAAGTGAGAATTAAACGGGAAGATTGAGTTGATTTTGAGATTTCAGTCGAAAAGAAAAGAACGAGCCAGTGAATGGATGAGACAGTGTGACCAGTGCAGAAGTGAAAGAGTTTTAAAACAAAACTAAGGCTTTTTCAGTGAATGAGGCCTTTTTCAAGAGCAACCATTCTGTCAGTCTGGACTGTCCGAATTTCAATGGCTTTGGACAGTTTAACAGCAGAAAGGAAGAAAATCTTTCATGCAGTAGGACACCCAGATCCCTCTGTAACTCCGAGCTCTGCAATCTCTCATCGTTTATAATATGTGCCCCTTTTTTGTTTGTCCTGCCAAAATGGTCAAACTCACATTTTCCTACTTTACACCCCATTTGCCATCTCTTTGTCCAATCATGTAACCTATCTACATCCTTCTGTCCCCTTCACAACTAACTTTCTTACATCCATTTGTGTGATCCTTACTTCCCCATCTACTTTGACGGTTGTTCAAGTCTTATTTGTCGCTTTTAGAAATGTTTCTGTTCAGGGATTGTTGTGAATGGGGAGTTATTCCTGCCGGTAAAGTTTGAAAGTGATAGCAGAGTGAATCACCATCAATAAAGGATTTTAAAACATAAACATTTCAACAAGGTCCATTCTCCTGCCTTCTCCCCGCATCCCTGCGCATTGATGGTTTCCCAACCATCATCTAACCCCCTCCTGCTCTGGGAGAGGAAGTAGGAATGCAGCCTGTGTCTGGGATAGTCAGTATTAGAGGAATGGCCTCTGCTCCTCACAGACATACAGAAGTGGTCACATTAAAAATCCATTGTGTGGTCCAGAGGCCACTCCCTCAGTACCTGCTGCTCCCAGGGGCATTCCCATTTCCTCTGCTGGTGTGGGCCACATTTCTGCTTGTGATCGGTAAATGCAGCAGCTCCATGTGGATCGGGAGTGAGTGGGGCCGAGAATGCGGGAGACTGGAGCCTATAGTGGAGCTTCTGTGGAAGGGGTGGGCAGGTCAGCTTGGAAATGGGGAGGGCGGAGCCAGGCCAGCACGAATATTGGGGGTGGGAGAATGGAGGCAAGGCCAGCATGGAGTTGGTTTAGAGGGTCCGGCGGCGAGGGGGAGGGGGTTGTGGGGGCAGGGGTCAGAGGTGAGACGGGGGGAAAAACAGGCTTGAGGCAAACATCGTGGTTTTTTCGGATTTTCTTAGAAATAAATGGTCCGTTAACCTGATACTTCAAGGTAAGATAATTCTCTGATTTTAGTTTGGAATGTGATGTTTAGGGAGACGGGGCACATGGCTACTGCAGTTTGGAACCTCCTGCACACGATGAGGCCGGTGGTAATGCAGCACTCGGCCCTGTGCAGAGTCAGCCTGCATAGTACATCCTGGGCTAGAACTTGGACTCCCTGCTTTCGGGATGCAGAGCGAAAAAAATAATGACCACAGGCCAGTCCTCACCACAAAGGGGCCTGAAAAACCTCCAGCACATTCGGGAGATGTTCTTCGCTACATGTTTTTGTCTCAACTGTAGGGGCCTCTTCAAATGTTGCTCGAACTTTCTTCAAACATTATAAAAGTTTGTAACATTTCTCAGTACTATCCCCGGACAGAGAGAGATGTTTTCTTCAACAAAGTTTACAGTGGACAGACTTTCCCAGTCAAGAGTAGACAGACAGTTTTCACCCGCTTGAAGACTAATCATTACATCCAGCTAGAAATGGCCTAGAAACATTTGCGTTCCAACAGAGGTCACAAAAAACGGTACAGTCACCCCAATTCTTGTCATGAAGTGTTCTCAGGTGTTTTTGTTTCCCGCCACTAATTTTCAGTCCTTTCTGTCATTGACAATTCTCACTCCATCAGCTGGTTCTTACCACACTTCTCCGCTTTTATTATCACCCGCTTCGGCCATATCAGGACCTCTTGTACGGACATCAGTGACCTTATTGCTGCCGAACACTCGGCGCCCCGGCAGATCCAGCCGCAGCGACCCGAAAGTTCTGTCTGGTTTTCTGGATCGCGGAGCTGCTGACCAGGATTGAGCCGCTGTCTGCCGTGATCGAGAGGAAGGTTGGACGGGCCCGGACTAATGGAAGGGAAAAGGGAAGTTCATCGGGAAAACTTTGAAAGTAGGTGGTAGGATTTTTATTTTCTTCTGTTGTAACACATAGAAGGTGAACTTCAGCCCATTTGACAGGCGGAAACTAAACAAATGAATAGGCCTGGGAACATACCAAACAAGTTAGAATGTTAGACTGAGCAGAAAATTGTTTAAAATTCAGTCTGCACAATTGTTTCTTCAATACTTCCGTTTAGCCGAGTGTCTACAGCTCAAAGTTGATCATTTCGTAATGAACTCAGACACATGATTTATGTTTTGTCTGCACAGCGCAGCCCAAGGCAGTGACCATTGCACTGTTACAGATTCAGATACTAATATCTGTGATAAGCGTGATACAAAGAATCTTTTAGTCAATCATATTGATTGTGAGGTGACTGATTTCTGAGACATTCCAATATTAATTTTGCAGAGTTAAGGAAGGAGCTGTTGACCTGCAGCTGGGCGCTGCTGCTGACCGGGCTGCAGGAGCGAGTGCACAGTAGGTGAAGAATGCGAAGTCCAAGGGCAGTGTGCAGCCTCCTGCCGCTGGACTCCATGGCAATGGGATTGGCCCTCCACAGGGAAAGGGAAAACAGTGTCATTCACCCGGGAATAGGTTGGAGACTAGCCGACTGCTGTTTGCAGGGATAATGGCCAAGCTGGAGGATGAGGAGGAGGAGGAACCACCTACAGCCAGAACCGTGTCAACCCCCACCAGAGGAACCGAGCAATGATCAGCATTGATGATAACGGGCACTGCACACAGTGCCAGTGGAAATGAGCCTAGTGAGCCAGCCAGAGGGAAGGGGGCAAGGCAGAATGAGACTGAGGCTCAACGTTTACCCCCAGTCAGAGTGAAAACAGCCACATCAGGTCAATGAGACACAGAGCCGCTCACCAGCTGCATTCACAGCCACAAAAGGCTGAGCGTCACTTGTTAACAACTGAACGTACATGGGTGCGAAATGGACAAGGACCGCCCAGCATCGCAGATCCAACACCACTTTACCCACCTCCATACATACCAGGGGTCAGACTCCGAGGTGTGGCAGATGGACAAGCACACTTGGCCCTACGAGAGACTCTGGGTGAAATGGAAGCCCCGAGGCAGGAGAATGGTCACCTGCGTACAGAGAACGAGAGGCGGCGGTCTCAATGGAGCAGTTGGATGAGGACACAGCACTACAGTGTGTGATTGCTGCACAGTATGGTGTATTGTTTGAGGGACCTGAAAAAGGTGTTCTGTGAACTTGGAACTGACCACTCCTAACCCAGGTAGAGATTTGCAATTGGATGTCATGCAATTAATGTGTATCCCTCCTGCCCCCACTTTAACCATCCTCTCCCCATAACTGCTGAATTTATAGCCCTTCGATTCCTCTGGGTAGACATAGGGTGTAATCTGTGACTTTACTCTTTCCATTGAAGCTGTGAATCCTGGAAAGCTGCAGGTCATGCGACACATTGTTTCTCCCTTGAAGAGTAATGCTGGGTCCGACAGCAGGCCTGAAGGTGAAAAGGGGCTGAGTACTTGTGGAACTCTCTCTCCGTTACGTGAACTTAGGTCACACTGAGAGGTCACATCATGCCCTCATCCTTGACTTTCCCGTGAACATGCTCACAAGCAGTGGGTCAGACAGACCAGGGCTTATGCCAATTGGATGGCATCTCTCTCTTGTAATGCAACTGGATTAGTAATCTAATAAATCCAAAGAAAATTGTCATCTAAACAATTCGAACCAGAATGAAGTCCCTACAAACAGTTTCTGCAACAAACATTGGACTGGAGCTCACCGACAGCCCGCCATACAAATGTGTTCTGCACCCTCCTGACACAGATATCGAGCTCAAAATTAATCGCATCTGGAATACTGTAAGCAACATTCATCTACATAACTATAATACAGTTATTAATCGTATTTATATTGTATATAGTGTTCTCATAAATCTGACTCACTTAAACGAGAATAATTGTAAAAACAATCAATTATATATAAAACCGCAAAGTGCAATTCTGAAAATGTGTGAGAGAGAAGGGCAGGTAACGATCGATATTTGGTGAGAGAGAGAGAGAGTCACCCATTGCTTCCAGAGAAGTGGAGGATTGAAAATGTTACATCCAAATTCAAAGAAAATGGGAGAAATGTTAAACTGCCCATTGCCGGCCAGCCTGTTTCACGCCAATGGCGGGGAAGCTCAGACAAACAATAATCCTGAAATAAATAAATAAATTGAAATAGAGAAATAAATCGGAAGCCTGGCGATCGCCGACACTGGCAGCTTTCCCGCAAGTTTAGTGTGAGTATTAAATGCGCAGATTTCACTATCGGCACATTTTCTAATTGAGAAATGAAGCCACTAGTCTCACGAGGAATTCTTCACGATATAACTGTCCTGACCACGGGACAACTCAATTTCTATTAGTCAACAATTATGTCAATTTTTGGGTTATTAAGTATTTTAAATCCAGATTGGAATTGCAACACAGTGAGTTCACTGACAGAAGGTGTCATCTCATCCTCGCCTCTGAGGTAACTGAAGGAAGGCGGCACCCCGACAGTACCACATTGAACCACATCTTCAGTTTCATTTGTGAATGCGAGAAGCTAACCCTCGGTTTCTTTACTTTGGTTACCTTGGTAAAAGGCTATGTGCCAAGTGCTGATAAATGCGGTTAGATAGGTAGGACAGGCGCTTCTCGCGTGTCGGTGCAGACTCGCTGGGCCGAAGGGCCTCTTCTGCACTGTGATTCTGTGAAAATCAGAAAGATGGTGAATGTCATTCATATTCCGCTCTCTTCCTCCTCGCCAATCTTTCCTTTTCTTTCACTGTAACTTTGCCCCTTGAACTCTCTCCTAAACCTCTTCAATTTCTGTCACTAAACCGCAGCTCAGCCCCTACATTTAATCCACTGACTGTCCCTTTACTGAAGTATTTCCTCATGATGGCAGGAGGGATGCGGTACATTTATTTTATAACTGTGAACGGGTAGGATCAGTCCATAAACTATTGCCGCTGACCCAGGGTCACAGTCAATGAATTAAAGCCAGAGATTTCCCAGCGGGAATTAGAAAATAATTCTACACACAAAGGAAGCTGGAATTTCTCTACTCGGCAATAAATGTTTCACCCGTTGTTTATTTGAAATCTGAGATTAAAAGAGTTTTCTTAAAAGAGGTTATAAAGAAATATGAGGGAAATGCGAAAATATGGAGGTAGTTACCAAACAAACAGAAAAACAGAACATGCTCCAGCGAATAAAGGGTCTGAACAAGAGTAAAGGTCGAGGAACAGCCCCTGACCTTGCAACTGGGTATGATAGAGCATTCCGGACTCAACACTGAGTTCAACAATTTTAGATCAGAACGTCTGCCTCAATAATGTTCGGTCACGTTTCTTTCTTTACTCCTTCATGTTACATTCGGACCGTTGCTTAGCGGCAATTCACAAACTCAGATGGACACCTCTTTTTTTATTGCTTTCCGACAGCCACTGCAATTTGTTTGTAACCATGGAAACTCTCTCCCTGCTTTCCACCCTCATTGTCATTGTCTTTTGTACATCCCACCTCCTCCCGCACTCCACTGGTTTAACCCCTGTCACATTTACATCTTTCTTCCATTTTAAAAAAAAAATCATCGACCTGAACAGTTCGCCTATTTTCTCCACAGATGTTTTGTGAACTGCTGAATATTTCCACAATTTTCTGTTAATTTCGGTTTTCCAGTGTCTGTACTAGTTTCCTTTTCAATCTGAAGGCATTTTGGAAAAAATCTTGAACGCCATTCATATTCCTCTCACTTTCTTCTTCGCCAATCTTTCAGCTTTCTTGCTCCGCAACTCTGTTTGCCTCTTGAGCTTCGTCCGAACGCCCCTCAATTCCGGACACTAAAACACAGCTCAGTCCCTATGTTGAAAACTCTGGCTATCCCTGTAACGAATCCGCCCCCGTGATTATTGCACAGATTTGATGTAAAAATTTGGAATGCTAAGGTAAACATAAAATCATTCCAAGACCTATTTCAGTTTCCTGGGAATCACGGATTAAGGTCCACAGTGAAAATATTCAAGGCAGGGATTCCAGCATGGAAATTAGGAAACAATTGTAAAGATTCCCAGAACTTCAGAACTCTCTACAGTACAAGGAAATTAATGCTTGATCGATGGTTGTATTTTAAATCTAAGAATGTAAGATCTTTGTTAGAGGATATTAAGGGCTATGGGGCAAAGGCGAGCATATGGTGATAGTCACCAATCAGCCACAACATCATTGAACATGTTCTAGGGACTAAATGGCCTCAACAGCAACAAACTTCGAGAGACAACAGATCAACTTCCAACTGGGTAATCTGCAACCTTCTGCTCTCAACATTGAGTTCAACAAATTTAGATTCTAATATCTGCCTCAATGTTGTTTCGAGATTGTATTATTTTTCTTATTGCCGGTCTGGTTTGTGACGTTTCTTTCTTTATTTTCCATGTTACATTTGGGCCGTTGCAATGCTGCCACTCCCACCTCACCTGGACACACCTTTTATTTCCTTATTATACTCCCATCACCTGGACACACCTTTTATTTCCTTATTATACTCCCATCACCTGGACACACCTTTTATTTCCTTATTATACTCCCATCACCTGGACACACCTTTTCTTTCCTTATTATACTCCCACAACCACAAAAACTCGGAAATGTTACAACGCAGGAGAAGATCATTCGATCCATCGTGTCTGAATGAGCAATTCACTTAGTGCCATTCCCCGCCTTCTCCCCGTATGGACGGTCTTCCTTTCGAGATAACAATCTCACTCTCTTCTTAATGCTTCCCTCGAACCTACCTTCACCATATTGTCAGGCGTCAGGCGGTGCATTCCAGAACTTAACCACTTTCTGCGAGAAAAAAATATGTTCTTTTCGTCGTGTCTCTTTTGCTTTATTTCACACAACTACTTTAAAGCTGCGCTAGCTCGAACTTGATCATTTCACGGATGGGAACACCTGCTTCCCATCCAACCTTTCCAGACCTTTCGCGATCTTCAATCCCTCTAACAAATCTCCTCTCAACCTTCCTTTCTCCCAGGGAATCAGTCCTAACTTCTCCAATCTATCTTCACAACTGAAGCTCCTCATCCTAGGAAACATTCTCGTGAACATTTTCTGCCTTCCTTCCAACATCCTTCACATTTTCAGATCCTTCCAAAAGGGAAGCGCCCAGAACTTGGCGGGATGCACCAGCTGAGGCTGAACCAGTACCTTCTATAAATCTTGTTCATCTTATTCCCATTACAACACTCTTTGAGTTTTAGTGCCGTGAAAACCATTGCCTCCTGCCCTCTCAGACAATCACTTTCGAAGTGACCCCATAAACATCGGACCAGACTTAAGCTGTGCAGGCCTTCCACATCCAGTTGTGAATAGTGGTGGACAATTAAACACTGACTGGACAAGGAAGCTCCACAAATAAATGATGGCCTTACCAGCGGTTTTCACATCCATGAAGCAACAATAAAAAAACTGTCAATGTATTCCGGGAATGGCAGCAATCCTACCCCGGGGTCCTATTCCAGTCACTGTTGAAAGGGTTCCATAGTGGCCCAATCCGCTTCTTCGACACTTTGACGGATACCACAAGGCCACCCTCTGTTTCACTCAGATTCATGTCAAGGACAGTTTCCAGTTGGCATGAAACAGGGGAACAAACTTTATTGAAATAAATTGTAGTTGATGGAGATGCCTTTAAAGCCTTGGTTTTTTTGCCAGAATTACTTCTCAAACCCCTTGAGACATTCGTGGATTAATCCGTAATATCCCTGTTTGTGAAGGTGTGTGCGCCGGATCAAGATCAAAGAGCAAAAGAAAATCGGATGTCCTCTGTAACTTCTGCTCTAACCCAGAAACGTTTATCATTCGATTAACCAGACAAACCTGTTAGTTCATTAGAATGATCTGAAGAGGAAGAGATGCTTCTGCACAACTGTGCGCGCTCGCTTTAAAGGGAATTTCGATCCTATTGTTCTTCTTTATATTCACATGTCATTCTAAATGCATCCCTCTGACTTAAAAATGCTCAGCTCTTTGCCTGGTTAATTTGAAAAAAAAGCAAAAGCGCCATTGAAATTAGAACTCAGCATTGCCTGCATTACTGATGCAAGAAATCACGCACCAAACCACAGCGCAAAGTTATAAACGACACCAGGCTGCGATGTTTTGAACCATATTCCACTATTTTGCTGTAAACACATTGGGAAATCTTCATCTGCTGTGGGTCTGGGTGGCAGCGAGAATTGAGAATTTTCAGGAAGGGAAATTAAGGCAGATATTCATCCAGGAAGTTCTGGAATGTTTGAGAAGCCGGGAGACACATGATAAACCTGCTCCTATTTCTCATGTTCTTACAGATACCACACAGAGGAAACACCAGGGTTATATCGAACTTGGAGTGGAAGCAGTGCTGATTCACCAGTGGGATTCCGGAGTTCAGTAGTTTACATTTGGAGTTCAAGTTTCCTAATCCTAGATTCGGGTAATCATAGAATGGGCTGTTTGGCCCATCGTGTCTGTGCTGGCTCTTTGCAGGAGAAATTATTCTACTATTATTTCCCCGCCTTTTCCCTGATACCTGCACACTTTTCTTTTCTTTTCAGGGATTCAATTTTTCCTATTGCCTTGATTTACAGAGTTTATTTTTCCTTCTTCATTATGTCTGTCTTCAGTACTTTCCCTTTACAGGTGAGATGAGAGTGGCTGACCTCGACATCATGGCAGCTTTTGTCCGAGTGCAACGTCATGGATCCCGAGCACAACAGGAGTTAATGGGAAGCAGGGAGAAAACGCTCCGCTGGTTGGAGTCATAACCACCACAAAGGTACGTTGTTGTTGGAGGTCAATCATCTAAGTTACAGGACATCACTGCAGGAGTTCCTCAGGGTAGACACCTCGGCCTAAACACCTTCAGCTGCTTCATCAATGACTTTCCCTCCATCATAAGGTCAGAAGTGCGGATGTTCACTGATGATGGCACAATGTTCAGCACCATTCGAAAATCCTCACACACTGAAGCAGTCCATGTCCAAATGCATCAAGACCAGGACAATATCCAGGCTTGTCTTGACAAGTGGCAAGTAACATTCGTGCCACACAAGCGCCAGGTAATGACCACCTCCAACAAGAGAGGATCTAGTCATTGCTCCTTGAGTCCAATGGCATTGTCATTACTGATTCTCTCATGATCAAAATCCTGGGATACCATTGACCAGAAACTGTCTGAACTAGCCATACAAATGCAGTGGCAGCAGGACAGGTTAGAGGCGAGGAATCCTGCGGCGAGTAACTCACCTGATGACTCCCCAAAGACTGTCCTCCATCTACATGGCACAAGTCAAGAGTGTGTTTGAATACTCTGCACTGGCCTGGATGAGTGCAGCAACAACCCTCCAGAAGCTTGACACCGCCCAGCAGAAGATAACCCGCTTGACTGGCACCCTATCCACCCAACATCCCTCCACCACAAGAGTACAGTAGCAGCAGTGTTCTTCATCCAGCTGATGCACTGTAGGAACTCACCAAGGCTCCTTGGACAGCAAATTCCAAACCCACGAACACTGCCATCTTGAAGAAGAAGGGCAGCAGATGCACAGGAATGCCGCTACTTGGGAGTTCCCCTCCAACCCTCACACCATTCTGACCTGGAAATATATCGCCGTTCCTTCACTACCTCTGGATCAATACCCTAGAAATACCCCACCCCCCACAGCTAACGGCACTGTGGGTGTACCTACACCACGTGGAATGGACGAGGCAGCTCAGCAGCACTTTCTCAAGGGCAACTAGGGATGAGATTTTATTCCCTACACATTGACAACCGTGCTTCATGCTGACCTGGTCTAAAATTCTGCATTCCCTCCCTAAACTACTCCACTTCTCCAGCTCCTTCTGAGCTTTAAGATGTTCTTTAAAAACTTCCGCTTTGACCAAGCTTTTGTCATCTGATCTAATAGCTCCTTCTGTGGCTCAGCATCATTTTTGCTTCATTTGTAATTATAACCCTCTTGTTAAGAGTTTTGTGACTTATTGCTATGTACTTATGCTGGCAGTTAGCGATGGTATTATAGTGGTGAGCATAGCTGCCTTCCAAGCAGTTTACCCGGTTTCGATTCCCGGCCATCGCAGTTTCTTGGTTTTTAAACCTCCAAATCAGAAACCCCAAGCTTGAAGCTGAATTTGATCCGTTTCGGTGAGATTTTGCTCCGAACACACGGGCGGGTTTAATAGAAATATAATTATTTCCCACCTCCACTGATCTTCCATTTAAAATGTAACTCAGATGTATTCCTTCTTGATGATAATGAAGGTTGTCCCTGAGCTGCGGTGTGGAGCCGGGATAGAATTAGTCGGATTTGTAAAATTCAGCGAATCTCTGAATATTTTCACTCTGCTGCTTCCAATTTCTTATTTGAATATCGATTGCTGCGCAGGGATTGTTTTATTGTTCATAAAGTGACAGACTGCTCACGCTGGGAATCTGAAATAATAATAGAAGGTGCTGGAAAAACTCAGCAGGTCCTGCAGCATCTGTGGAGACAGGATATGGGGTTTCACATTTCACCTTGATTGAAGATTTAACGAATAGACCCGTTATCGAAGCTTTGAAACTGCCGGAGCTACTCAGTTCTCCCAGTATTTTCCATTAGAATCATAGAATGGCTACATCACTGAAAGAGGCTATTCGGGCAGTCTAATCTGTGCTGGCCCTCTAAATGAACAATTCACCCAATGCCACTCCCCGTAACCCTGCAATGCTTTCCTATACCAGTGAGTGCGGATGGATTCTATAAATAAGTCTCTGGTACCGTCTGCGATTGTGGAATTGATTCTGTAAATATCAGTCTCTGATACTGTCTGTAATTGTGGGATTGATTCGATCAATTTCAGTCCCTGGCACTATCTGCGAGTATGGGATTGACTCTGTAAATATCAGTCTCTGATACTGTCTGTAATTGTGGGATTGATTCGATCAATTTCAGCCCCTGGCACTATCTGCGAGTGTGGAATTGATTCGATGAACATCAGTCTTTTCTACCATCGGTGGGTGTGGGATTGATTCTGTAAATATCAATCTCTGTTACTAGCTGTGGGTGTGGGATTGATTCTGTAAATATCAATCTCTGTTACTAGCTGTGAGTGTGGAATTGATTCTGTATCTATCCGTCTCCGACTCACGAACAAGCAGCGTTCGGTTTGGGACTAAATACCTCATGCGTGGTCTTCCGCTGCAAATCAGTAACTGAAATCAACATTTTCTGCAATTCACTTTGATCAGCATCTAAACATATAAACTGGAGATGGGGAAACGGTCAGAGAACAATGAAAAATCGGACTTGTCCTTTTAGAAAGCTCAATTTGGGATCATTCCCCACAGGTCATTTGCTGTTTACGATCCCATCTTCACAAAGAAATCCTGCAGAAACATAGGACGAGTGAGGGGGCTAGCGAGTTTGCTGGGACTGTGCAATAGTTAATACTTACTCACCTCTGGAGTGAGAATTAAACGGAAAGATTTAGTTGATTTTATGATTTCAGTAGGAAAGTAGAGAACATGTCAGCGATTGGGTGAGAGAGTGCGATCGCAGCAGCAATAAAAGAGGTTTAAGTCGAGACTGAGGCTTTTTCAGCGAATGAGACGTTTGCAAAAGCAACCATTCTGGTCCGAGACAGGAAGGATCTAGCTTGGGACTCTGGACTGTCCTATTTTCAATGGTATTGGAGAGTTTAGCAGCACACAGAAACCAAATGATTCATGCACTAGGACACCCAAACTCCTTTGCATCTCAGAGCTCTGCAATCTCTCACCGGTTGGATTATGTGCCTCTTTTTTGTCCATCCTGTCAAAATGGACAACCTGACGTTTTACTACTTTCTACTCCATTTGCCATGTCTTTGTCCAATCACGTAACATATCTAGATGCTTACGCCCTCTTCACAACTTACTTTCCGACCTACAATTGTGTCGTACTTACTTTACAGCCTTGCCGCATGTTCAAGTCTCATTTGTCACTTTTAGACTGTTGTGAAGGGGGTTTTATTCCCGCCGATAATTTTTGAAAGCGACAGCAGAACGAACCACAATTTATACAGGATTTTAAAACATGAACATTTCACCGGGTGTAATTCACCTGCCTTCTCCCCGCAACCCCGCACATTGTTAATTCTCCAATCATCAATAATCCCCTCTTGCTCCGGGACAGGAAGTGGGAATGCAGCCTGTGTCTGGGACGGTCAGTATTAGAGGAATGGCCTCTGCACCTCGCAGACATACAGAAGTGGTCACTTCAAAAATCCTTTGTGTGGTCCAGAGGCCACTCCCCCAGTACCTGCTGCTCCCAGGGGCATTTCCACTTCCTGTGCTGGCCGGTGCCCCTTTTCTACTTGTGATCGGGAAGTGAAGAAATTCCATGTGGGTCAGGAGTGAGCAGGACCGAGAATGCGAGAGTTTGGAGCCTTGGGCCCGAGCGGGGAGAGGCCGCAACGTTATAAATTGGGCGCGGGTGAAGGGCGAGGCCGGAACCAGGTGGATCCTGAGAGAGGGAGGAGTGGCGAATGCAAACAATTATTGTGATATTGGGGAAGGGGAGGGGGGAATCAGGCCAGCATGGAGACGGGGGAGGGGGAATCAGGCCAGCATGGATACGGGGGGAGGGGGAATCAGGCCAGCACGGAGACGGGGGAGGGGGCGTCAGGCCAGCATGGAGACGGGGGAGGGGGGGGTCAGGCCCGCATGGAGACGGGGGAGGGGGGGGTCAGGCCCGCATGGAGATGGGGGAGGGGGGGTCAGGCCAACACGGAGACGGGGGAGGGGGAGTCAGGCCAGCATGGAGACGAGGGAGGGGGGGGTCAGGCCAGCATGGAGACGGGGGAGGGGGGGTCAGGCCAGCATGGAGACGGGGGAGGGGGGGGTCAGGCCAGCATGGAGACGGGGGAGGGGGGGTCAGGCCAGCATGGAGACGGGGGAGGGGGTGTCAGGCCAGCATGGAGACAGGGGAGGGGGGTCCAGGACGGCATGGTGATAGAGGGTGGGAGGAGGGAATCATGACCGGCATGGAGTTGTTTTTAGTGGGGGAGGCGGGTGAGAGGGGGGAAGAACTGGCTTGAAACAACTATCCTGATTTTTTTCGGATATTCTTTAAAATAAATGGCCCGTTAACCTAATCTTTCCGTGTGTAAGGGCTGTGACATTGGGAGAATTCTCTGCTTCATCCTCCGAATGTGATGTTTAGGGAGACGGGGCACATTCCTGCTGCAGTTTGAAACCTCCTCCACATGATGAGGCCGCTAGTAATGCAGAACTCGGCCCTGAGTCAGCCCGCATGGTGCACCCTGGGCTAGAAATTGGACTCCCTGCTTTCGGGATTGAGAGAAAATAAAATATGACCGCAGGCCAGTCCTCACCACAAGGGGACCTGCAAAACCTCCAGCACATTCGGGAGATGATCCTCGCTACTTGTTTATCTCAACCACGGAACTCTCTTCATCTGCCGCTCGTGCTTTATTCAAGAATTGTTTCAGTTTCCACCCTTTCTCAGTGACATCCCCGCATTGGGAGATGTTTTCTTCAACTTAGTTTAGAGTGGACAAAATGTCCACTTGAGGTTTAATAATTACACCCAAATGAAAATGGTCTAGAAACATCTGCATTCCAACAGAGATCAAACAAATCTCTAGATTGGTATAGTCACCAACCCAGATCTTATTGCTTCCCGCCACTAATTTTCAGTCTTTTCTGACCATTGCTGCCATTCTGACCATTGACCATTCTCACTCCCTCAGCAGGTTCCTATCAGGCTTTGCCCATTATTATTACAATCCCTTTCGGCCATCTGGACATCAGTGACCTTATTGCTGCCGAGCACTCGGCGTCCCCGGCAGATCCAGCCGCAGCGACCCGAAAGTTATGTCTGGTTTTCTGGATCGTGGAGCTGCTGACCAGGATCGAGCCGCTGTCTGCGGTGAGCGACAAGAAAGATCGAGAGGAAGGTGGGGGCGCGCACTGTCAAATAGAAGGAGTGAGGGAAGGTCTTGGGGAAAATTTTGAGATTAAGCGGTAAGATTTGTTCTTTATTTTCTCCGACTGTAACATCGAGAAGGCCGCAGTGACAGGGAAAAGTGAGGTTATTGAATAGGCCTGGGGTCATGGCGAACAACGTAGAGTGTAATACTAGCCAGAAAACTGCTTAAAAAATCACTCTGCACAATCATTTCTTCAATACCTCCGATTAGACGTGCATGTATAGGTCAAACTCGACCATTTCATTTTTTGTAAAGATACTAATGTTTATTTTGCAACCTGAGCCAAGAGTTCGAAGGAATGTTTACAAAATCTTTCGCTATTTCCTCATTAAGTCACGATCAACACCCAAAACTAACAAAAATACAAAATAAAGGCCCAGCCCCCACAAGAAGACAAACCTAAGGTCCAATAATGTTTTAGAAAATGTTTTAATGTGACTTCAAAATAGTCTGGAGGAAATGTGATGAAGCAAAGAGTTTAAGCACGCTGCCCCCGGTTCCGTCGTGCAATCTGGGTGTCTTTGGGCATTACGGTCACTCTTTTGGCATGGATGGCACACAGGTTAAAGTCCTCAAACAGGCCAACCAAGTAGGCCTCACTGGCATCCTGAAATGCTCCAATTGCCGCACTCTGAAACCTCAGGTCAGATTCGAAGCCCTGGGCAATTTCCCTACCAGGCGCTGGAAGGACAGTTTGCGGATAAGCAATTCGGTAGAATTCTGGTATCGGTGGATTTCTCGGAGCGCGACTGTACCCGGCCTGTAGCGATGAGATTTCTTCACTTCGCCAGTGGAGGGACATTTCCGGGCTGCCTTGGTGGCAGCTGCTTCCTGGGCGCTTTGCCGCTGGTGGATTTACAGAGGCAGATACTAATAGCTGCAATAAACAAAGAACCCTTTTATTCAATCCTATATGTGTGAATTGACTGATTTCGGAGACATTCAGATATTCCTTTTGCAGAGTTAAAGAAGGAGCTGAAGGCCGCCCAGCACACTGTTGATCTGCAGCTGGACGCTGCTGCTGACCGGGCTGCAGGAGCGAGCGCACAGAAGGTGAAAAAGTGAAGACCAAGGTCAGTGCGCAGCCTCCTGCCGCTGGTCACCATGGCAATGGAAGTGGCCCTCCACAGAGAAAGGGAAAACAGTGTCATTCACCCGGGCCTGGGTTGGAGACTAGCCGACTGCTGTTTGCAGGCTTAATGGCCAAGCTGGAGGATGAGGAGGAGGAGGAACCATCTACCACCAGGACCGTGTGAACCTCCACCTGTGGCACCGAGCGGTGCTCAGCATTGGTGAAACCGACACTCTGTACAGTGACAGCGGAAAGGTGCCGAGTGAGGCAGCCAGAGGGAAGGAGGAAAGGCAGCAGGAGGCTGAGACTCAACGTTTAGCCCCCGGTCAGAATGAAAACAGCCACATCAGGCCCATGAGACACAGAGCCCCTCACCAGCTGCTTTCACAGCCACATTCTGCTGGACTTCACTTGGTAACAGCAGAACTCACATGGTTGGGTAATGCACATGCGCAGTCCAGCATCGCAGATCCAACATCACTTTATCCACCTCCATACATACTAGAGTTCAGCTACTGAGTGTGACAGGCTGAAATGGAAGCCGTGCGACAGGAGAATGTTATCCTGTGTGTAGAGAACTATAGACCTCGGGCTCAATTGAACAGCTGGGCCAAGGTACGAACATGTCCTCTGTGTGACAAGCTGGGTAAGAATTCTCTGTCCCATGCTGCACTCCACAGATCAGCAGCTTCCTCTACAGTGTGTGATTGCCGGGACCCTGCACATTATGATGAATTGTTTGAGGCGCCTGAAAACAGATTTGTGTCAATAGAGATTCTGCCATTGAATGTAGTGAAATTCACGTGGATCATCCCCGCAAACCGACGCCCCCCCCGCCCCCCCAACCCCCCACCCCCCACCCCGCCCCCGTTCCCCCGCCCCCTCTACGGCTTCTGAATTTATAGCCCTTGGATTTGTCTGGGGAGCAAGATAAAGTAATCTGCGAGTTTCCTCTTTCCATTGAAGCTGTGAATCCTGAAAAGCTCATGCGGGGCATTTTTGGTCCCTTGGAGGGCATGGACAGTGGCAATTGACAGCAGGTCTGAAGATGAAAAGTGGATGAGTGTTTGTGGAACCCTCCCTCCATTATGTGAACTTAGGTCACACTGAGAGTTCACATCATGTCCTCACCCTCGACATTCCCGAGAATATGCTCACAAGCAGTGGATCAGAGAGACTGGGGCCTACATTAATTGACTGGCCTTTTTCTCTGGACATGTGACTGGATTAGTAATCCAGGGAGGTTAATATTCAGGGGACGCAGGTTCAAATCCAACTACGGCAGCTGATCGAATTTCAAATCAGTTGAGAAATTCTGCGATATAAAACTAATTTAAATAATGCTGACCCACATTAGACTATCATCAGTTGTTGTAAAAAAAACCATCAGGTTCATAAATGTCCTTTAGGGATGGAAACCTGCTGTCCTTACCCAGTCTGGCCTGCAGAAATGTGGTTGTCTCTTAACCTTTCTCAAGGGATGGGGATGACGGCCTTGTCAGGGATGTTACATCGGAGAGAATGAAGAAAGTCCTTGCTCTACCGCTCTGTAAGGCATATAGTGGCCTGCCTAGTTCAGACTCGAAGCTTTGAGTTATTCTTGTCTCCGGGTTGGGAATTTAAATGAGAAATCGCAGAGATCACGCTTTGAATCGATCTTTACGATGGTTCAATGTCCATCACTGAAACATTTTAAAAAATATTTTGCAAACAGACCAGCAGTTATTCCGAGCATTATGCAGACCTCAGGGGGTAACTGCCAATCAAACACACATGAATGCCGAAATTACAAAGTTACAGGGCCCTCAAGAATCCATTTTCACACAAAGGATACCTGCTGGAGGCAGGATTGAAGTATGGGAGTGGGAAAGGAGATTTGACGCAAGTACAATTCACTCAGGAAATGAAATCACATTGTCTAGTTTTCACATCCCATCATCTTTTAGCAGCAACAGACATTTGCAGCCATCGGACTATCAGGGTCTCAAATTAATTCCCTAACTTTCAGAACCCTGGGCACGAGAAGGTGGAACTGCAACATCGTCAAATGTGTTTTGTAGCACCAGAAAAATTGGAGACTCTGAAAAATGTAGAAAAGAGAAACCTGGTTATAAGTCGCCTGGTACATGCAATCTTCACTAGTGATGTCCTGCACAACTCAAGCTGCAGGGGCGCAGCTTCTATAGCAGACGGGAGGAAGCCTTTATACTTGAATGTCATTGAAACAGTCAAGGATGAGGGCATATATCAACCAGTAACCAGGCATTTAAAAAGCAATTGAATGCATTGCATGTGATTCCCAGGAGCTGCTGGGTGGTGAATTAAACACTCGGTCTGGGTCCAAATGTTTCACTCAAAAAGCCTTTGTCTTGTGATTTTAATAAGCGAATGCGTTACCTTCTCGGAGTTCATGAGACAGCACCATCGACAGGATGGAGAGCCAGTGACGGGAGAGACAGAGCTGAACCGAATAATAAACAGCTGCTGCACAAATGCAAGACGGCGGCCCAGCAGGAGGCTGGACACATTAATGACAGGGGGCAGGGGGGTATTCCCCCATCAGTGCAGGGTGAACATAAATATATTCACCTTTCATTTTAACATTTGGGTATTTTTTTCCCCTCATTGGGTTCCAGGTCGGGAAATGTTTCAAGAGGAAAAATAAATACCTATCATTATTAAAAGTCCCAAAATGGGGTCAGAAGGAGTGTTATTTTGCCAGGATTTGCCACAAAACAGATAACCTGAATTGATGACATTTTCATTGTCTCCGAACTCTCCTAGACTTTCACTGCAGGTGCAGAATTTACATTTTTTCCTCAGTCGTGCGCATGATTGAGCATAGGCGTGTGCCGCGTATTCACTGACAATTCCCCATATTGGCAACTTCCCTGGAAGTTTGGTGTGAGTATTACATCCGCGGATCTCACTGGCGGTCAGATTTTCCCATTGATAAACCGAGACACTACAGAAAAGAGGAATGTTTCACGATATGAACGTGCTGATCGGAGGACAATTTAATTTCTTTCATTCAACAAATCTATCAATTTGTGGGTTATTAAGCATCATAAGTTCCTGACAGCAATTGAACAACAGCGACTTCAATCAGAAGTCTCGGAAACAACTGTTGGAAGCCCCCTCCAGTCCCACATTTTGCCACTTCAGCATTTTCATTTGTTACTGAGTGAAGTTAACCCCAGGTTTTTCTTCTCTGTGCCAAAGTTCAGTCGTTCCTCGTTAGTATAGTGCTTAGTATCCCCGCCTGTCACACACGAGACCGGGGTTCAGTTCCCCGATGGTGAGTAATCGTAGTCCTATTATCTTTATTAAGAGGAAACACACGAAATGTCTTGGGCATTGTTTTATAAACAGGAGAGAGTGCAGATAAAGATTTGGTCTCAGCGACAGGGAGATTCAGGAACAGCGGTTGTTTTCAGAGATCCCGGAATATTAAAGTTCCTTGAGAGGAAAGGCCCTTCACACCAACAGTCAGCCGACAGTTCCCTATGAGTCCGAACATCCGACGGTGGCTCTTTCACTTAAACTGGGCTGAATCGGAATTTAAGTGAAATCAGTGAATTGGTAGCTTGAACCCAGGACAGTTTGCTGAAAAAAGGTATTTTAAAACCGAGAGGAACCGGCCACACTCGATTTACTAATGACTAACGAGGCAGAATTCATTAATAATCTGACAGTAAACGAGTATCTTGTAAACAGTGAGTGTAACATGACAGAGTAATTTACATTATAACATCTGCCACCATTTTGTTCATTTATTAAATGTATTTTTTCCTTTATTTCCATTGCTTTTGGATGGCAGCTATTCAGGATCCAACCATTCATCCACGCCCCCTCGCAACTTTTCTTTTCTTATCCCATCGCCTCTCTCTCAGTGAACACGATGATTCTCCTAATTCCAGCTCTATTTTCTGGTCTCTGCACTATCAGCATCTCCTTGGTACAGATGTTATTTTCTCTTTTGATCTTTCATTGAATAAAATTTGAAAGATGGTGAAGGGCATTCATATTCCTCTCTCTTCCTCCTCGCCAATCTTTCAGTTTTCTTCCTCTGTAAATCTGTTTGTCTCTTGAACTCACTCCTGACCCTCTTCAATTCCCGACACTAAACCACAGCTCAGTCCCTACATTTAACCCACTGACTATTCCTTTGCCGAGATCTTTCCTCATGATTGCAGGAGAGATTCGATACATTTTTTTGTAAATTTGAACATGTAAGATCAGCCCAAAACTATTTCCGCTGACTGGGAATCTCGGACCCAGTGCCACCGTCAATGAGTTAAAGCCAGAGTTTTTACCGAGGGAATTAGAAAAAAGAATTCTACACACAAAGTGTGCGAGAACTTCTGTACACGACAATTTATCTGCGTCAAATGATCATAGGACAAATTGCAGGACTCCAACCTACAATCTTCTGATAATCTTGCACGACACAGGGAAGTAAAACGCCTCATCTGTTGGGCCCTCCGACCACAACATCAACAATGCAGCAAATATCATTTATTTTTCCGCAACGTTCAGGAACCTGAATCAGAAGGTAGAGAGCGCAGATTGCCCACGTATCTGATCCCCTCCTGAATCTGAGTTATGATATTTTCTGTGAACCTTGTTTGTTAATGTGTTGTCTAAACACTGAACCACAATGAACTTACCAGGATCCCGATACTGGAGGTACTGACAACTGTCAGTTCACTCAGTGTTAAAAGACGGTAATCGGGCGGAATTGGGGACAACACATTCCCTGGGAGACCGGATCCTCACTAAAAGACCGGGAGGGAGAGAGTCAGGAACAGAACAACTGTGACACTCCGGTCTGTTCACTGACTCTCCATCCCTCTCAGTGAACCCAGTGACAGGAATTATTGATATTAATGGTTCATGAACAGTAAATATCCTGCAGGGAATTTTCCCAATTGAGCGACTTAATGGGGCAAATGTCAGCTTTAAAGGGTCTCAGTCCTTGGCCACAGTCTGGGACATTTTGTTCAGCTTCTGATTGCAGTGAAATGTGAAAAGTCCCGCAGCGACATAATGTTTCAGAGATACAAACACAGTAACAATCCTAATATTGAACAATAATGGCTGACGCTGTATCCATTTTACCCCTAATATCTCTGATATAACTACATGATATTAGACAGACTGACAGGCTGTTGTCAGATGAACACTCAGTACTTGAACATCCTAAACATCGGCCAACTGTGAACCTGCCTCAGCTCATCAGCTGCTGAAACCCTCATCCATGTCTTTGTTCACTCTCTGCTTGACTATTCCAGTGTTCCCCTGGCCGGCCTCCCATCTTCCACCCCACACATACCTGTGCTCATCCAAAATTCTGCTGCCTGGAACTTCACCTGAATCTAGTCCAGTTGACTAATCACCCCCGTGTTTGTTGACCGACACTGGCTCCTCCCCCGGCAATGCCTCAATTTTAATACCCTCATCCTTACTTTAAAATCTCTCCATGTCTTCGCCTCTTCATTTCTCCGTAACCTCCTCCAGCCCAACAAAACTTCCAGATTCCTGCTCTTCTGCCATCTTGTTCATTCCGGGTTTTAATCTCTACAGCATTGACAACCGTGCACTCAGCTATCCTGGTCTAAAATTCTGGACTCCCTCCTTAACCCCTCCTCTTCTCCAGCTCCCTCTCATCTTTAGGAAGCTCCTGAAAGTCTACCTCTCTGAGAAAACTTTTGTCACCAGACCTAATTTCTCCTTTCTTGGCTGAGCATCAGCTTGTTTTTTTAACGATAACGCTCCTCTTAAGTGCCTTGGGAGACTTTGCAGCTGCAAAAGTACCGAGTTCGGTGATGGTGGTATAGTGGTGAGTGGCTTTGCTTTTCAAGCAGTTGACTCTGGTTCAATTCCCTAACATCGCAGTTTGTTGATTTTTTAAACATCTCAAATCAGAAACCCCACACTCGGATCTTTATTTGATCCGTTTCGGTGAGATCTTGCAGGGAAATCACGCGCAGGTGTAATTCAAATAAAAAGGTTTTCAACCTTCACTTATCTTCCATTTCAAACATAACTCAGGCTTGTTCCTCATTGCTGATAATGAAGGTTTTCCCTGAACTTTAGTGTGGTGCTGGGATAGGATTACTCGGATTCAGTAAAATTCACTAATTCTCTGAACGTTTTCCCTCTGCTGCTTCCTAATTCTTTATTTGAATGTCGATTCCAGCACAGAGATTGTTTTATTGTTCAGAAAGGGACAGACTGCTCACGCTGGGAATCTGAAATAATAACAGAAGGTGCTACAATCAGCTCCCAAAGAGGAAGGTTAGTAAATATTTCAGGTCTATCGAAGGTTTCAATTATTGACCCCCTAAACCGAAACTATCAGAGCAGCCGAATTTTTCCTGCATTTTTCAATTTTTTGAGATGAGTTCTTTCAATATTTCACCTCTTTCCCAACTCAATGTTTCCTGTGAAAATTTCAAGGCTGTGCTCAGTTCCTTGCGTATTTATGTTTTATCTGAAGTGATGTAGGTCATATCCTGAGAAATCAGACTGAAATACTGCTTATTCTAAGGTAAAATGTACTTGGGTTTTGTAATCTGCCTTTCAGGGATAGCAGCATGACTTACTAGAAGGGAAATGGCCCATGAAATCCAGTCTTAGTTTCACTGCTGCCTGTGAGCAGAACAAGCACAGCTGTGATGTCTTGAAGCGTTATACCTCTGGACAAGTATTTATGTGTCCCTAATCTAAATATATGAAACCGCACCAATCACCCCGCAATTGCTGACCTAGAAAACTCGCTCCTGACCCGCCAGTGTCTCCATTATAAAATTCTCATTCTCAATTTCAAATCCCTCCATGACTATTTTACTCCCTTATATAAGTGGACCTTGGAAATCGCTTCACTTGAATTACAGCCGCGTCTGTTTTCGGAACAAAATCGCATCTCATCAGAATCAACTCCTGCTTGGAGCCCCTGAACTCAGAAGTATAAAATGTACAAACTGCGATTGTTGGGAATAGCACTCAGATCAACTGCTTGAAAAGCAGCTATGCTCACTACCAGGACACCACAGCTGACGACATGCAATTGATGGGGCAAAGTATCTCAAAGCATTAGCCATATATTTGAATGGTGGTTGGCGCCTCCATCATTATAACAACAGAAAATAGTGTTCAGCGGTGGCCAGACAGCCTGGCATTAAGATTAGCTACAGATCCGATTGGTGAACAGTGTCAGGTTATGCTACATGGCATGAGGCGACTCTTGAAGTTTTGAGCAGACCTAAAGAGAGCCGAAGTTCGGAAAGCATTAAGAAGACAGCGCGCTGACTGTACAGAAAAGCTTGTAAAACAGAGTCAGATAGTGTTCAAATGAAGCGCAGGGAAGCAGACGGATCCCTCATGGTGAGATTGCAGTGCATGTCCTGTGAGTTCAGTGAGTGGGAGAGGGTTTCAAAAGGACCAGCTCCAGATTAGGTCAGTCAAGAAAGGCGACTGACCAGGGCGTGGACCGGATTGATAGTGAGCGAGGGAGAGTCAAAGAATGAAAATAAATAAACAGAACTGCATAAACATCAGGCCAGAGAAGGCTGCGATTATATTGGCACAACTTTGGAAAAGTCAGCAAAAGCAGCCACAGTGACAGTCATTCCAGGTACTACAGAAGAAGGAAGGTCAAAGGGACTTTGTCAAAATGTCCACAAAATTCCCCAGATTGAATTCGGATGCAGCTGAACTACCACCCGAATTCAAAAAGTTTGAACAGAGCTATGGTTTCTTGATTCAGGTGTGCCTGAGCCAGACAAGGAAGCCATTAAAATTCGCCTAAATTTGTGAATGAAGGTCTACGCAGGCTGAACATGTCAGAATTAACAGCAGAAGAGCTAAAGGATGCGCAAAGATATGGGTTATATTGGAAGACCGGTTCAGAATCACGTTCAACTTCAGAATTCATCATCGACATGTCATGTCATTTCCACCACAGACCGAACCCATGGACAACTTCATCAGCAGATGCAGAGAAAGGGGTCCATCGTATGATTTTTCTAGTGCGGAAATAGTCGGCAGAATTGGTCAGTTGTTAATCACATAGACACATTCCAGCAAGACTTGCAAGACAAGCCCAAAATAAATAGCATCAAAGAAATACTCAAGGATAGACATAAGTGTTAAATGAGCTTCACTGGTCAACGAAGCTTAAAGGTTCCAAGTGCAACAACGACAGTTGATGCACTCAAACCAAGCAAGGCATGTGCAAGTCAGGAGGACGCATTTACAATGCTGTGTGAACAGGCCTTCATTTATTCACGCAGCTTCCCCTCCCAGTTAGCTGTTTAATTGTCCACCAACATGCATGACTCGATGTGGCAGGACTGCAGAGCTTCGATCTGATCCAGTGGTTGTGCCGTCGTTTCGAAAGTGATTGCCTGTGAGGCAGGAGACAACATTTTTCATGGCACAATGTGCAGGGCTAGGGGGAGAAGCCAGGGAATGTCTCACTCGGAGATCTGCTGCAGACAGGCTGATCTGAGTGACCTTCTGCTGCGCTGTAACATTTCTGTATTCCTGTGGGTACAGTAAAGAATAAAAAAATGTGTCCAGATGAAGTTCTGAGTGGCAGCATAGCAACCACCTAAATGTCACATGATTTAGAAAGAAAGAATCGTGACAAAACCAAACCAGGAAAATAAAAATAGGCGCAAGAACCAACATAGAGGCAGATGTTATGGTGTAAATTTCTTAAACTGAATGTTGAGTCCAGAAGGCTGTAGGTGAGTTGTGTCCCTCGAAGTTTGCTGTTGCTGAGGCGAGTTAGCCCCTGGAATATGTTCAATGATGTTGCGTCTAATTGTTACTAACTCCATCTGCTCGCCTTTGCCTCAGATTCCTTAATACCCTCCTTTAACAAAACTCGATCAATCACAGATTGAAAATATAACAATCAATCAAACATTAGATTCCGTTCACAGAATGTGACCCTGAAGTTCTAGCTCGCTTTGTGTGTAGAATTGTTTCCTAATTTCCATGCCGGAATCTCTGGTTTTAATGTTTACACTCCGAGATTACCAGCCAATCGAAATAGGCTCTTCGACTGACTCATCTGTTTCCCTTAGCATCTGGTAAGCTTGTGTCAAATCACTGCAGAAATCAGGAAGGGGGACTTCATTACTGGGGCAGTCAGTGGCTTCAGCATAGGGACTGAGCTGTGGTTTAGTGTCAGGAATTGAGGAGCGTTAGGAGGGAGTTCACGAGACAAATAGATCTATGGAGGAAGACAACTGGAAGATTAGCAAGGAGCAAGAGCGAGGAATATAAATATTGTTCGCAACTTTTTTTCGCAAACCTTTCAAATGGAAAAGGGAAACGGTGTAGTCACTGGAATAGTGAATAAAAAAACAGAAACAAAAAAAGGACCCAAAAATGTTTAGGAGGTCACAGAGCATCAGAGTAGACAAACACAGTGAACTGTTTAGGTCGATGGCTTTTCATCAGAACAAAATAAATTAGAAGAATACAATGTTTAAACCAGTGGAGAGCGGGAGGGCGCAGGGTTAACAAAAGAGCTGAGTGAGGGTTTTCGTTGGGGCGGTGGGTTGTTGGGGTGGAGGGGAGAAAAGGTTTCATGGTACAAAAGCTGAACAGAATTGTAATGGTTCTAGTAAAAAAAACAAAGGATGTGTCCAGATGAGATTGTGAATGGCTGCATAGCAACCGGCCGTTTTATATTTAATGATAACGCTCTTGGTAAGTGTCTTGGCATTTTCCCCTTCATTGAAGGGCCTGTCATCAGCGTTAGTGGTGCAGTGGGGGATATAATCTGTCTTCCGCGCAGCTGATTCGTGTTCCATTCCCGCCAATCGCAGTTTGAGGAAGTCATGCCGACTCGAAACGTTAACTTGGTTACTCTCTCCACAGACGCTGCCAGACCTGCTGAGCTTTTCCAGCATTTTTTGTTTTTTTTATTGTTAATTTTAAACCTCTCAAATAAGAAACGCCAAGCCCGGAGATTTTTTTGATCCGTTAAAGTGAGATTTTGTTCCTAAAACACATGCGGGAGAAATTCTAATGAGAAGATTTCCAACCGCTACTTTCTTCAACACGGATATAACATTCTCAATCCTCAAGTCAGCTGGCATCCTCACTGGCTCTTTCTCTCTCTGCCTCTCTCTCCACCTCTCTATCATTACCTCCGCATAACACACACACACACACCACATGTTCACCACTGCATTTTGTGGCTTTATATATGATAGATTGCTTTACCCAGGACGATTATTATGCTCGTTTAGATCAGTCGGAAAGCACCTCCTCTACAACAGCGCAATGATCATTGCTTTGCTGCGCTGTAAATGAGTTTGTGTGTGCATGTCAGAGGCGTGGAAGATCTAAGCATGTACACATCGTGCAGTTCAGTTCACTCGTTAGCATAGTGTTTAGTACCCCCATTTGTTACGCAGGAGTTCGGGGTTCAATTCCCCCAAGGGGCGAAAGCTCTGGTATTTATACAGAGAAAGCACGAGAAATTGTAAACAAAATTTAAATTTGGTAGGTATATGGGAGACAGATGCTGATAAAGATTGTATATCAACAGAGTCAAGAATCTGCGGTTGCTTTCAGAGATCCCGGAATATGAGCGCACGTCGAAAAGAAGGGCCCTGAACCCACACAGTCAGGCGACATTTCCGTGTGCGCGTTAACACAGAAACTGGCTCCTTTACCTCAATTGGGCTGAATCGGAATTTCTGTGAAATTAGTGGTTTGGTAGATTGAATCGAGGACAGTTTGCTGAAACAAGATACTTTAAAACCGAGAGGAGCCGGGCTATGCTCAATTTGCGAATGAATATACACGCAGAGTTCATTAATAATCTGACAATAAACGTGCATCTTGTAAACTGTGACCGTAACATGACAGAGTAACTTACACTTTAATCTCTGCCACCATTTTGTTCATTTTTAAAATTTACTTTTTTCCTTCATTTCCTTTGCTTTTTGACGGCAGCTATTCAGAATCCTCCATCTTTTGTTTCCTTGCTTACCCCGTTTCCCCTCCCTCAGTAAACACCAGGATTCTGCTAATTTCAGTTCTATTTGCCGCTCACTGCACTAATCAGCAGCTGCTTGGCACAGGGATGCTTTTCCCTTTGGGTTCTTCATTGAATAAAATTTGAAAGATGGAGAACGCCATTCATATTCCTCGCTTTTCCTCCTCGCCAATCTTTCAGTTTTCCCCCTCTGGAATTTGTTTGCTTCTTGAACTCCTTCCTAACCCTCTTCAAATCCAGACACTAAACCACAGCTCAGTCCCAACATTTTACCGAGTGACAGCCCCTTTACCGAAACCCATACTCATGATTGCAGGAGGAATTTGATAATTTTTTTTGAAAGTTATTTCCAATGAATTGTACCCTAGCACGCAGGTCCGCAGGCACGGATTTAAAGCCAGACAACAGTGTAGCTCTCTTTTTAATGCTTCCTTTGAACCTGCCGCCAGCACACTCTCGGGCAGTGCAGTCCAGGCCTTAACCACTTTTTGCAGGGAAAGTAAAGTTTTTCCTCGTGTCACTTTTGCTTTTTTTTAACGAACTACTTTAAATTTCTACCCTCGAAGTCTTGAACATTTCACGAACGGTAACACTTCCTCCCTGTCTCTTCTGACCAGGCACCTCGTGATTTTCAATCCTTCTATCAAATCTCCTCTCAGCCTTCTTTTCTCCCAGGAAAACAGTCCTAACTTCTCCAATCTACCATCATAACTGAAGTTCCTCATTCCAGGAGTATTCTCGTGAATTTTTCCTGCCCTCTTTCCAACATCCTTCACATCATCACATCGTTCCGAAAGAGCAGCGCCCAGAGCCAGACCTGATACAACAACTGAGACTCAACTAGTGCCTTCTACAAATCCTGTGCACCTCATTCCCATTACAACACTTGGTTTTTGTGCCTATTGCCTCTTGTCCTCATAGACAATCGCTTTCGATGTGATCCCACAATCAAAGGATCAGATTTAAGATGTGCAGAGCTTGCACGTACAGTGGCGAATGATGGTGGAGAATTAAACATCTATAATAGAGAAGAAGGCTCCACAAATAAATGTTGGCCTTGCCAGCAATTCTCTCACCCAAGAACGAAAAATAGTAAAAGCTGTCGATGTATTCCAAGCCTCACGGCAACCATAACCTGGGGTCGTGTCCAAGTCTCAGTTGAGAGAATCTCATTGTGACCTCAACTCATTGCATACACACTGACAGAGAGAACATAATCATAGAATGGGCACAATACAGAAGGCCATTTGGCCCATCCTGTCTGTGCTGGCTTTCAGAAGGAGAACTTCACCTAGTGTCAATCCTTCGCCTTTTTGCTGATCCCTGCATAACACCGCCCCCCCCCCAACCGCTCCCCTCCCCCCCACGCCCCCCCCCCACCCCCCACCCCCACTCCCACCCTTTTCAGTGCTTCCAAACTTTTCTATTTCCTTGAGTATAGAAGAATGAAGGTTTAAACCTGTTAAAGTGATTTGTTAGGTTAAACACGGAGAAACTGTTTCTCCCGCCAGTAAGAATGGGGTTGAATCTTGACATGTTTTTGCCTCTGATCCACAGCGATCGTGCCAACCAAGGGAAAAATCAGGAAGCACTTTTCACACTTAGAGTAGCTGGAAATCCGGAAACAATTCTAAAATCGATCGAAGCTACCACAATTACGAGACGGTGGGTATTTTTCTTCAAACTAAAAGGTTCTCCGTTTCTTCAGTTCTCCTTGAAGAATTCAACCTGCATGATTCGTTTTGTTGCCGTTTTGCTGGGAGTGAACACCATGAGCCAAAAAGGCAACGCCCAAACAGCGATGGAAACCTGGACACTCAGGATAAAAGTCTGATGCTCTACCGAAGGCGCGACCCGGGCTTCGTTTCACATGCATCCCACAGCCGCCTTCACTGTCCACAAAGAGGCATCGCAAACTTATGTTGCATTTCTTTCTTTGGCAGTTCTGTTTATTTTCATATTGCCAGTTTTCACGCGACTTTGTTTTTCACCTGAAAGGAAGGTGAAATCAGATTCAATCGGGATTTCAATGGAACTAATTTACAGGGTAATGGGGAAAAGCTGGATTGATGAACAGTATTTACAGATCTATCAAAGAGCATGGACAGACTCGATGGGCCGACAGGCTTCCTTCTGAAAGATAGGATTCCGCGATTCAGGAGTTTCATTTCGACATGAGCTGGGAGATTAGAAAAGGGCTCATGAGGGTGAAGGTGATGAGTGAATGATTCCAGACAATTGTCTGATGTTTTGTACATTACATTATGCCTGACATTTTGTACCGACATGGAAAAAGGCTGCATTTGTCTTGCTGTGGTGACCGAGTTGTTAAGGTGTTGTGCATGAGTGTTGTGTATGCGGTTCGGAGGGAAGGTTCAAACACCGCTCGCAGCCTCCCCATCATTAAAATGATTATCTTCTGCCATCAGTTCCCTGACTTGAGAATGCATTAAATTAAACCCATTGACCCGAAACTTTGAAACACAAATAATTTACGCAGATCAATTAGATAATGTAGATTTGCTAGAAACGGAACGAACAGCAAAAACAGGTGTTCAGGAAACTGGTTGAAATGTATTTTAACAAAGAACCTGAAATGTTTGGGATGAAAAGCAGGATTTTCAGCTCATGAGCATTAGCGCGGTTTGCTTTCATTCATATGGAGGGGGTTTATCTGCGTGACAGGATGGTAACAGCTTGTGTGGCTGCATAGACGCAAGTTTTTGGACAGGAACTCAAATAAATCAACATATAACTAGTTTGAGAGGCGACGTATGTCAGGGATGTAAAATCGGGTCGGTAATTAACGGCTAAGCTGATAGTTGCAGAACAGACAGCAGCTGTCAACCACAGCATCATAAAACTGCCTGTTATAGTGAAGAGGCAAATAAAGGGTTTTATTCTGTTTTCCACCTCTGTGTCATTCTGATTCTTGCTGTTTTGAGCCCGGAGTCCCCTGCGGTCTCTGGTAGCTGTTAACATGTGCCTGATTGTCAAACAATTCAATAATAAAATATAAAATAAAATTGAGAAATGGAGATAAAATACATCCGAAAATTCCGCTACCCCGGAAGACGATGGAAAAAAATCCGCGTCAGAGCGGGAACCCGAGTGAAGATTGTTAATGATCAGTTTGTTGATCACCCGTTTTTGCAGTTTTTTCAGTTGCTGAGAAATGAACATTTGTGTTCCTGAGCAAATAAAAATGGCAAATTCTCCCAATAGATCAGCACAGAGACCGCTGTTATGGTCACTGTAGCAGTTTTCACAGTGACATACTTTGCTTTAAAATTCTGGCCATATATCGCTGACAGTGACAGTGACAATTGAAGATTGGAAATGGAGCTAAATTGCGAATGAGAAGTAAGGCGGCCACTTCAGTGCCAACTTATGACGGGTGTTTCAGCGCGAAATGACGGAGTGCCTGTTCAATTTAAACATTGTTCCATTTGTTCCTTATGCCTTTCTTCAGCCACAGTGTCTCACTTGTGTTTCAATGGATCATATATTTTGTCAATCAATATATTTCCTGGACTCTTTAAGAATTATATAAACCTTTCTCATTGTTGGCATACATAAGTATTTGCCAATATTGCAATTTTTAAACAATTTTTATTCCACTCATTCAAATTTGGTTGTGCTCCCCAATCTATTGCAAAGATCTTTGTCATTTCTTGCTATTAACTTAAAGTCCAATATACTATGATCATTATAATCCTCTTATTTCCAAACTTATGCTCTCTATCAAGTCCAGATAGATTGCGTTTCTTGCATAATAGGTTGGAAGTTTTACTGTAAGCCTTGTTGATATCCGTGCCCTCAACATCGTTGTCAAACTCATCAGCTTTTTAATTTCGTGGTAGTTGACATTTACCCATGATTGTTCATCTACGGTTTACTTAACTAATTGCTCGAAATGATTGTATGATTATCATTCAACCTCCCTCCAATTTTTAGTTCAGCTGCAGTTTGCCACCGTTAGCATGATTTGATTGTTTTTAGACAATCAACGGATGAGGTCCTCTACGCGCATCCGGATACCTGAAGTTCGTAGTCTGCAGCCGAGCGGGAAACAGAAACCTTGATATCTGCTGGCACTTTACGCCAAAACAGGGCAAAAATAAACATTATTTGAATGATAAATAGTAATGAGAATCTTTCCAAACTCATGTCTCATTTCACAACACAGAAGGACAAAGGCACAACCACTGGAATCTGATTCCTGTAAATGAGTACAAAGAGGGGAATGCTGATCGAGTTCATTCAGTTCATGGTCACTTAAAAAGAAAACAAAGGAAAGTAAAGCGACATTTACCCAGTCAACATTCGGTGCGAAAGGAAAATTTATACTTGATCTATTTGCCTGAGTCGGCTCCTCGCCAGGTGGAATATTTTCAATCTCATTATAAATTGGTTGGTACAAACGAACAGTGAATCGATCTCGCCAATCACAGCATCTATTGGATGAAAGGTGGAAAGTGGAACGTATCCCCCCTTTTCAGACGCGTGTAAACATTAATTACGTGTTTCCTTGCATCTCAAAATACATCCGGGACAGTTTCAGTACATGTGCATGTGTTGTGTCAGTGCCAGCCTATGAGACCACACCTATCAATGATCCACCTTATAATTTTACACGAGTGCTTTACTTTCTTAGAGATTAAAATATAACAACAAGAAATTAAAGCAAACTATTTCCCATGATGCTAAAATAATGCTAAGTAGCTCCCTAGGCGTGCTCAATCCATAATTATCATTGTCTGTGTTTTTTCTTTCCCCTCCAATCGATATGATTTTTTGATCCTTCCCAGATAAAATCACTTGGAAGAAAACTCTGTCACTAAGAACAGGAATCTTTAATTTGAAAATTATGCTGGCTGGATATTGTTTTTAATCGAGCACTAAATATTTCTTTGAAAATTCAATTTTTGATTTCGGACAGGCATTTTGAATGCTCCTCTTTTAGGACATTACTCACTCACAGACTTTCCAATTTTACATTACAATTAAACGCTTGTTTGCTCATGGGATCTAATCTTCAACTGTTCAATTAGGTCTTATTTCTCTTGCTTCTTAATTCTATAACCTTTGACATCTCGACATCTGTGCTCATACTCCTGACTGCAGTTTGCAAGCTTTAAGGATCAGAAATCATAGCTTTCCTTTAATGGCATTCGAAACAATCAGGATTGATTTTAAGGTAGCCTATTAAGGAGCAACAGATTTTATGTGATACCTGGGGAAAATAGACCTGACAAGCAAACAGCACATGAGATTTCAGAGCTGTTCAACGATCCAGTGAACAAATGACCAAATGGATGCTGACATCTGGAGCTTGTGACGAACAAATTTTCGACTGTAGTCGAAGTGTTCGGAAACCCTTCCAATGGTCTTCTTCCATCTTCCTTGGAATTTCTCGATATGGGCATCTGGAAACGGCGTGATGAGAACAGCCACCTGCCTCCGTGCTCTTAATACACTTCAATTCTATGATTTGGTTTTTTAGCCTGTTGAAAATTATGAAAGTATAGGCACCCATTAACTCGAAACACAAGTGTGTAATTCATACCGATCTCACCTGTGAGATTTCCGCTTGTTGATAAACTTTCGCTTCTATTTACTCATCGCATAGTGAGGCTGAATGTTACCACATCAACTTACGGATGGGCAGTTATAACAAATTGTTCATGCATTTGTTTGCGATCTTGTGGCTCAGTTGGTAAAGCCCCATTCATTGAACAAGTGAGCCCCAGGTTCAATTCCAACCCCAGGCTGTAATGGCCTTGAAAATGTTGTTCAACGTAAATCTAATTCCATCCTCAATACCATCCTCTATAATGGAGAAAGATAAGTGATAATTTCCCCAAAAAGAATAAGGTCACGGTCTGTTTCTGCAATCTGACTGGTATGGACTTGTCATTTGAGGCATAAAACGTTGTTCTCGGGGAAGTACCGGGTTTGGGAGATGTGAGTATTTCAGAAGGCTTATCAAGTGAGGTGTGGTAAATATTGGTTATATGATAGCTTGCAAGAACGGAAGGGCTCCAGTGTTCATTTTTTAACCACACTTACGTCAGTTTAAACAAAGTGGAGAACAATAGCAGAAGGGAGAAAATGTAAAGATGTCAGCAAAGACGAAGAGAAGGAAGGGACTTGATCCCACCAACCAGTCGACGCCTCCAAAGTCAGAATCGGAGAGGGAGTTAGAGAAATGGAGTGAACAACTTGAAAAGGGGAATAAAATAGCGACACACTCAAAAAATTGTATTCGAAATTGTCCGTCATCTCCCCCATTCATGGTTTCCAGCACCTTGTGCTGTGGCTATCATTTTTAAAAATGGGACTTTCAGTGAAATGGCAAAAACTAACTAAAGTGCGTTACTTGTGACTATGCATTCCAAACTTAAACTAATGGAGAATCCGAATGATAATATAGGCAAAAAGCTGATACAAAATCTCAAAACGATCTCAGAAGACAGAATTAAAATAAGGCCGTGGCCAAGTGATAATATTAGTGGACCAGTTATCCAGAATCCCATGTTAATGATTTGGGGATTCGAGTTCGAATAGGGCATGGTTTGGTGGAAAGTTCAGTTCATAAAATGTGGAATTGAAAACTAGTCTCAGAAATGATGATGATTAAAATGTAATCAATGTTGCAAAATCACATTTGGTTCATTAATGTCCTTCAGGGAAGAAAATCTGCCATACGTACCGAGTTTGACAGACATATGATGGAGGAGTGTCTCTGTTGATTGCCGACGATGATAACAAAACACAGAGGGAAATCAGTATTTGGAACGCGTTTGGGAAGAAGTGAAAATGATGAGCTGAAGAAATCACTTTTGGAAGTGGTGTTCAGAATCTGAGCAGTAATGGGTAGGGCAAAGTACTAATCGTCAAATAATGAGTTCATATCTGAAAGGCCGAGCGTAATTCATGGAGGATACTCATCTACATAAACTGTAACGATCTGATCAACAAATGGGAGCAGCTGAAGGATTCATAGAATGGTTTACGGATAGCAGTATTGGACGTTCGGGATCCAACTATAGTGCAGCGCTCAACCTGGTACTTTGTAATAAGACAGTATTAATTAAATAGTTCATTATGACGGCGCGCTAGGTAGACTTGATCAAAACATTACTGAATTTAACACTCAGTTTGATGGAATAAATGGTGTACCAAACTAGCATTTTAAACGTAGGTAAGCACAATGATGAGGGCATGAGTGCAGATGCAGCTAAAGCGAACTGTTAAATGATGTTAATGAATAGGTCAATAGAAATGCAGCAAAATACAGTTAAAGGGATATTTCAGAATACAAAGAATACCTACTTTCCGACTAGAAAGGAAAAAAGAAAAAAATCAAGACGTGGGCCCACCAAACGTGGCTAACTAATAAAAAAAAAATAAAGACAATATCAACCTTAACGGGATGAAAAACTAAAACACTTAACGGTGCAAATGCTGGTGGGATGTCCGGAGATTGGAGAGATTGTACAGAACATGAAAGAATGCCAAAACAGATGAATAAGGGTAGAACCATTAAAATATGGGGGAAATCAAGCTGGAGACAAACAGAGCGTGGTTAGAAATTCTATAGATTTCCAATAAGAAAATAATTAACTAAGTAAGCGTTGGTAAAGGAAGCCTGGGAAATTATGAATTGGAAATAACGGAGCCGGCAAAGTAACTGAACAAGTGATTTGTATTGCTCATCACTACAGATGATGCACGCAACATTCCAGAAATACCTGTAAATCAGGGAGCAGAATGGCAGAGATGTGGCTCTGATCAAATGTTGGGGGCTGTGTCCTGACAAGCGCCAGGTCCAGATGAACTTAATCTCCTGCGGACCTACAATAAGTGGCGAGGGAGATAATTTAGGCGTTGGTTTTGTTTAGTTCAAAATGCCGATGATAATGTAACTTTCCATTCGATTTGAAAATAGGGATTGGAACTCGTTAATTACATAGGGTGCGGGGGGCGTGAGTTATGGAGGGGGGAAGGCAGTGCAGGAAGCAGGGAAATATAGGCCAGTTAGATTAACAAGAGGAAACATGTTATGACAGCGCACTTAACAAATAAACAATGCAAACTGACGGATTCATCATAGTTAAGTAGATCGGAAATCCTCTTTATCAAAAGTCAGTGGATTATTTTCAAGACGTGCTGCGTATAAAGGTGCACGGTGGATGCACCGTACTTTAGTGCAACAATTAGTTATGAAAGCTAACAGAATGTTATCGGTTAATACTGTGAGAATTTAATACTAATGTAAGTATGCTCCATTTGTACAGGGAGCTGGTGAGGCCACAACTACAGTATTCTGTACACTATTGGCCTCCCTATTTTTAGAAGGATGTACATGTGCTGGAAGCAGTTAAGAGACGGTTAAATAGGTTGATGCCAGGAATGGGCAGGTTGCCTTCTGAGGCAACATTTCACAGACTTGGCTGCATCCACTGGAGCTTAATGCGTAATAGGTGGTTTGATTGAAATATTTAAAATCCAGAACAGTGTTGACTGGATGGATGTGGAGGTGATCATTCCTCTTGTTGGAGTATCTAGAACTAGGGGCCACAGTTTAAATTAAAGGGAACACTCGGTAAAGATAGAGATGAAGAAAACGTTTTATCTTCTCTCAGGGCAAGTGAGACCTTTACTCCCCTTACTCAAAAGAGAGTGGAAGCAGTGTATTTTCGACAGTTGTTAATGCTGAGTTAGATAAATGCTTGCTGAAGTTGGGGGTGAACTGTTAACGGCAGTAAGCCCGAGGTTAATTCAGATCAGCAGTGACCTTACTGAATGTCGGAGAAGGATCGAGGGGCAGAGTGGCCAACTCCTGCTACATTTCAGTTAATTTTTATTCTAATTGTTCGTACGCATGCTCGTTTGTTATTGTTAATTAACGAAGGAATGGAATAACGATACACTTTCAGATCGAGTAAGTAAATAGTCAGAATCAACTTCCACTTGAGGGGTACCACAAGGAACAATGTCGATCGATCCATTTACCTTTATACAATTATCACCAAACATTTTTAACAAACGTAAAACTTCCTCAGGTTGTTGCATGTTAAAATGTCTTAAGCAAAGAAAATTTCTACGGAGTAGAAATATCAGTATACTAAAATAACGATTTCAGGAAAAAAACCTCCCTCTTTCTTTCAGCTTGCACAAATCTAAACGGACAGAAACTCCCATTGATTCATGATCGCTGGTGTAAGGTATTAAAATCTGATTAGTGCTAGCCCTCATTGCAACTCTGCACTGATATATATTCCCAGTAAGGCATGGCAACTGGGGTCAGGTGCACAAGTCTGTTTCGTGACAAACACTCAGTAAAATTGACAGTGGCAAATAATTACTACATACATATGCACAACGTATTCTATCACTGATTGTAAAATTCCAGCGCAGTGCACGAAATTTGATTATATTATAATATAGTCTTGCTTGAAGTTATAAAGCTTCTGTGTGTTGATCAGTCAAGGAGTGTCCCATCATTTTATTGATGCTGCCGATTTCTGTCTGTTCTCAGTCTCTTTGCAAGACGTCAACTGTTGAAAACTATTTCGCTTTGTAGTTTTCGGCCACTTGATGAGTCATTCTATGGGCCATGCGGAATTTTTTGGCTTGATCTTGAAACAGCTGGAATTTTTTGGTCTATCAGGGACCATGTAGAGAAATATAAACATTGTACCAGGTGCTGCCGTAGACTTAGTTTATGGAGTGAATTCTACGTATGCAGGTCGGCGCTATCAAATAAACATGGCCAATGTAAATCCCAGTGAGCAAATGAGAAGGAGGAATTTAAAGTTTACAGTACACGGGGCTAGTATTCTACAATACTCACCAGTGAAGGGAACCATTCCTGTATCAACTGCGAGTCGAATTATTCAATGTTCATCACTGTTGTATAAAGGTGAACATAGCACTATTGTATTCACAAAAGCATGCAGACAGTAGCATCTTCATGTTAGACTTGAATCGCACAATATCCATAGGCAATGATGGACATAATTTCTATTACTTCCTCTATCCGTTGTGCCGTTTATCGCCAGTGGGATAGTTAATGAACTTAAAATCTGGGCCTTGAAATGTTTCAATTTCCCTCGACAATGTGTCCAGTTAATAAAATTAAGTGATAGAATTATAAAGTGTTCGGGCAAACCTGCATGGCTGAACATGTTTGATTAATAATGTAACAATTGCCGTTCGCCATGATTCGTGATTACGTCTCTCGATGGATTATCTCTGTTATTAATAAGAACTTCGTGGAAATTTAACTCTCCTATAATGTCCCTGAGAATATCAGCTCTGTACCTGATAGATGACAGGTTCCCTACAGAGAACAGGAGATTTCAGAAGCATTTCAGAACAACATTATGAAATAATATAAATATGAACATTGAAATTGCATGCAATGTTTTAGGAATTGAGATATCTGTGGCAGGTCTTGGTTTCTGGAAGTTTCTGGAACAGTAACACTACGTGGAATGATTGCGTAAGAGCAGCAAGTGAATGAAAAAAAAAACCGGCTTCAAGGTTGTAATGGAATACGCAAGTCAATCCAAAGAATCATCCGTAAACGATTGATGAGTTTTCTGCAGAGGGTGCCACATGACTTGATATATTGAATCTAACAGAATACGTGCGCAGTGAAGGGAAAAGGACGTCTCTGTCTGCAGTGAACTCTGGAAGGATAGGGAAAAGAAAAATAAAGTTGGTGGCGATGTTGTTCGGGGTATGATGACAATTCTACAGGAGAGCAATTTCGCAGAGCAATGATCGGCTAAGTCAATATAGTCATATAAGCAGAAATAGCAATATAAAGTAGTTCGGCCGGTTTTATAGATTCCAGGATAACACGCAGCATATTATGGAGTTAATTTATCATCAAACTTCAGTGACATGAATCATTAACCGGAAACAATACCGGGCGCTTTAATTTAACAAGTACAGAGTGGGGAACGTCACAACCAAAGGAAAGGAGGGTGAAGGATTCCTAAATTCTCTTGAATATAAGCTGCTTAATCAATAAGTTAGAAGCAGCTTGAGGAATGATCAAATGTTCGATGCAGTTCTACGTAATGAAGTCGCACAAATTTTTCGTGTTTCAGACGAAAACATTCGGTGGAATTAAAAAATATATACAAAGAACAACAAAGAACAAAGAAAAATACAGCACAGGAACAGGCCCTTCGGCCCGCCAAGTCTGCGCCGATCATATTGCCCGTCAAATAAAAACTTTGCACTTCCGGGGTCCGTATCCCTCTATTCCCATCCTATTCATGTATTTGTAAAGTTCCCTCTTAAACACCACTATCGTACGTGCTTCCCCAACTCCTCTGGCACCGAATTCCAGACATTCACTACCCATTGCGCAAAAAACTTGCTCCGCACATCTCCTCTAAAATTTTCTCCTCTCACCTTAAGTCGATGTCCTCTAGTCATTGACTCTTCCACTCAGGGAAAAAGCTTCTGACTATCTAATCGGTCTATGCCACTCATAATTTTGTAAACTTCTATCAAGTCGCCCCTCAATCTCCGTCGCTCCAGTGAGAACAATCCGAGTTTCACCAACCTCTCCTCATACCTAATAACTTCCAGACCAGGCAGCATCCTGGTAAACCTCCTCTGCACCCTCTCCAACGCCTCCATATCCTTCTGGTAATGTGGCGACCAGAATTGCACGCAATATTCCAAGTGTGGCCTAAACAAGGTTCTACACAGCTGCAGCATGACTTCCCCGCTTTTATACTCAATACCACTGCCGATGAAGGCACGAATGCCATATGCCTTCCTGACTAGCTTTTCCGACCGGGTTGCCACTTTCAGTGACCTGTGGACCTGTAGACCAAGCTCCCTCTGCCCATCGATGCACTTAAGAGTTCTGCCATTTACTGTATAATTCCTGGCTGTATTAGATCTTCCAAAAATTATTACCTCGCATTTGTCCGATAAAACCCCACCTGCGATTTCTCCGCCCAAGTCTCCAACCGATCTTTATCCCGTTGTATCCTTTAACAATCCTCTTCACAATCTGCAACTCCTCCAACCATTGTGTCGTCTGCAAACTTACATATTAACCCAGTTACATTTTCCTCCAAATCATTTACATATACTACAAACAGCAAAAGATCCCAGCACTGATCCCTGCGGAACTCCACTAGTCACAGCTCTCCATTCAGAAAAGCACCCTTCCACTGCTACCCTCTGTCTTCTATGACCAAGCCAATCCTGCATCTATCTTGCCAGATCGCCTCTGATCCTGTACGACATTGCCTTCTGTGGCAGTCTGCCTTGATGGACCTTGTCAATGGCCTTACTGAAATCCATGTGGATAACATCCACTGCCCTTCCATCCTCGATCATCTTTGTCTCTTCCTTTAAAAATTAGGTCAATTTGGAGAGACATAAACTCCCTTTCATAAACCCATGCTGCCTCTCACTAATACGCCCATTTGCTTCCAAATGTTAGTAAATCCTCTCACGAAGAATCTTCTCCAATAATTCCCCTGCCACTGACGTAAGGCTCACCGGCCTGTAATTTGCTCGGTTAGCCCTGCTACACTTCTTAAACAATGGAACAACATTTGCATTTCTCCAGTCCTCTGGGATCTCATAAGTAGCCAGTGAGGATACAAAGGTTTATGTCAAGGCCCCAGAAATCGTCTCCCTTGCCTCCTTCAGTACTCTGAGGTAGATGCCATCCAATCCAAGGGAATTATCGACCGTAATATTCTTCAAGACGCCTAAAAGCTACTCTTTTTTGATCTCAACATGATCCACGCTATGTACACACTCTTCCCTAGGCAAATCGACGGCTAAGTCCTACTCTTTGTTAAATACAGATGAGAAGTACTCATTTAGCATCTCTCCCATTTCTTCTGGCTCCACACATAAATTCCCACCTCTGTCCCTGACTGGGCCTACCCTTTCCCAGGCTCCTGCTCTATACATATGTATAAAGGGACTTGAGATTTCCTTAATCCTGGTTGCCCGTAACTTTTCATGACCCCTTTTAGCCCTCCAGACAATTTCATAAATTCCTTCCTACTTTCTTTATATTCTCCACGGGCTTCATCTGTTCCTAGCCTTCTTGACCATACGAATGTTACCCTTTTCGTTTTGACTAATATCACAATATCCTTCGTTATCGAAGGTTCCTGAAACTTGCCATACGTATCCTTCATCCTCGCAGGAAAATGCCGATACCAAATTCTAATCAACTGACGTTTGAAAGCCCCCCACATGGCCATTGTTGATTTGCCCTCAAACATCCGCCTCCAGTCTCGATTCCTCAGTTCCCATCTAATGTTATTACAATTAGCCTTCCCTCAATTAAGCACCTTAAACAGTGGACTCCTATTATCCTCATCCACCAGCACCTTTAAACTTACTGAATTATGGTCACTTTTCCCGAAATGCTCCCCTACTGTAACTTCGACCACCTGGCCTGGTTCATTCCCTAATACCAGGACCAGTATTGCCCCTTCCCTAGTTGGAAAATCTACACATTGTCTCAGGAAGCCCTCCTGGATGCACCATACAAATTCTGCACCATCCAAACCTCTAGCACTAATTGATTGCCAGTCAATATAAGGAAACTTAAAATCACTCACCATAACAACCCTATTGCTTTTACATCTTTCCAAATCTGTCTGCAAAACTGGTCCTCAATCTCCAGGCGGCAGTTGGGAGCCCAATAGTTAAACCCAACATTGTGACTGCACCTATCCCGGAGCTCTGCCTATATTGCCTCGCTGCATGAGCCCACCGAAGTCTCCTCCTCTTGTACAGCTGTGATATTCTCCTTAACCAGCAATGTAACCTTAATGATATTGGCTTTGAAATAGTGCTCATTGGATGACCCTGTGACATTTTCAATCGCTGCGAAGAAAGAAGAGCCCAGTTTGCACTAAAAGTTACATACTCAATGGGGATAGTGACTTCCCTGGTGCTCAATAATTGCATGTATCATGAAACATATTTTCTGCACATGTTCAATTGGAAGGTGCCTTTTCTAACTTGAATCTTCCTTCCCCTTTCTGCTGCAGACAATTCCTCTGCATTAATCTCTGAGGTGAATCATTCCCAGAGCCATTAACATATATCATGTGGAATCTCCATAGGATTTTGGGGATGTAACATTTTTTTCACTTTTTATTAAAATGTACAAATGCATTACAACAACTACCCAAAACCCCCTTTCTTAATTAAACTTTGCACTGAAAGCAAATTGTACATTTCAAAACGCAATATTTTAATAACTTAAGAATGGAAGCTGAATTCTGATAGGAAAGGGAGATAATGAATCATCACTCCATTTGCTGCATCTCATACTCTTTCATTAATGCCCCTAGATCGACTTTGGGCATTCAGTGATCTAATTCAAAATCGCCCGGCATCCCTTCCATGCATGTTCTCCTGCACCTTGGCTGTGACTGACCTCTGTATCTGTGGACATTGAATGAAATGGCAGGAACTAACCAGAACGAGTTACTTGTGAATATGCATTGAAAACTTAAACTAATACAGAATCTGAAAGACATTCTAGGCAGAAAACTGATAGAAAATTAGAAAGCAGTCTAAGAAGATGTCAGTAAATGAAGGATGCGCCGAGAGATAATGTCACACGGGAGGGCAAAGTACTAAATAATATACAATGACAGCTTATCAGAAAGGCCCAGTGAAATTTTTGGACGATTTTAATCCAAATAAGCTGGACGCATCTGATGGGCAATTGGAGCCTAGGTAGTGAATTTCTACAATGCTTTCGGTATAGTTTCTTAGAAGAGTACGTTCCGAGGTCATCTATACTGCAGCCTGTGCTCGACCTGGGTCTGGGAAATGAGAGAGGATTAAATAAATATATTTTAGTGAAGACGCTCTAGGTAGCTACGATAATAATTTGATTGAATTATACACTCCGATTGGGGGAAAGAAGGGCTGTCTAAGGCGAACATTTTAAATATAAATAAGTGCAATTATGAGGGAACGAACGTAGAAATAGCTAATGGGAACTGGGAAAGGAGGTTCATGAATATGCAATAGAAATGCAGCAGCAGATATTTAAAGGGATATAACACAGTACACAAAATTGAAACATTCCAACGAGAAAGAAAAATAAAGAACAAATTCAATCTGTGGACCAATAATAAATTTAAAGAAAACATTTAAAGACAATGTCAAACTTAAGGAAAACAAACATAATGTGCAAAGGCAGGTGACATGTCAGAATATTAGAAAGGATGTAAAGAACATGAATGAATAACAAAATAGATGAACAAGGAGAAAAACGATAACGTATGAGAGAAACCAATATCGAAATATGAAGCGGGTAGTAAGAATTTAGGTAGATACTCAAATAAGATAACTAAGTTAGCCTTGTTCATATAGAACGTGGGTCTCCGAAACTAATAATCAAAAACCATGCAGACCTACACAAGTATTTGGCATGTGCCTTCATTATGGAGGATGCAAGTAACATCCCAGAAGTTTCTGTAAATCAGAGAATAGGACGGATGGAGCAACTCATGAAAATTGCAATGAGCAGGGTTGTTGCTCTGACGAAATCTTTAGAGCTGCAGTCTGACAGCGCCCGGGTCTTGATGTAATTTACATGAGTGCAGTTAAATAAGTGGCTAGTGACATCATGGGTGTATTGATTTTATTTGCTCAACATGTCCGTCATACGGGAAGGTTTCAGTAGATATATAAACAGCGAATTTAAGTTACTTATACCAATGAGAGTCATGTCGCGGAAGGTACAGGAAGCAGAGTACTATTGGGCAGTTAAGTTAACAGAGGGAAACTGTTAGAAACTATTACTGAAGATTTTATGGCAGGGCACTTGGGAAAAATCAAGAAAATCAGGCAGAGTCAGCATGCTTTTGTGCATGGGAAAACTTGTTTAACCAAATTATTGGACTATTTTGTAGAAGTAACATGTGCTGTGGATAAGTGGAAAAGGCGAATGTACTGCATTGTGGTAGAGGAAGTAATTATGAAAACGAACAGAACGTTATCGGTTATTGTTAGAAGAACTGGATACTAATGATGGGAGCTTATGCTTCACCTCCTCAGGACACGAGTGAGACAAAACTGGGGAATTATGTACAGTATCGGCCTCCTTATTTAAAGAAAGATGGAAATGCCTTAGAAACAGTTAAGAGAAGGTTTAATAGACTAATGACAGAAATGGGCTGGCTGTCTTCTGGGGAGCGATTCGACAGTGTTTGCTTGTATCCATTGGAATTTAGAAGAGCAAGAGATGACTTGATTGCGACGCTTAAGATCCTGAGCGGTCACCACAGGGTGGATTTGCAGAGTATGTTTCCTCTTGAGAGAGCATCTGGAACTAAGAGTCACTGTTTAAAATTTAGGGATCCACCTCTTATAGATCGTGATGTGAGAACATGTTTTTTTTTTCCACAGAGAGTAGTGAGAATTGAATTCGTCTTCCTCAAAAGGCATTGGAATCAGTGACATATGAGTATGTATTTAAGGCAGAGGCATAGGATGTTAAATAGTTTTAAAACAAGTGGGTGAAAGGTACGATAGGAAGGCAGATGTTATTTCAGATCAGCCATGTTCTTAAAGAATGATGGTGCAAGAACGAGGGGCAGAGTGGTCTACTCCTGCTCAATTTCGCATTCTTTTTGTTATTGTTCGTTACTATGTCCGCATGTTAATTATCATAAAAAGGGAATACCGGGATAGTTGCAGAAACTTGTAATTAAATAAGCAGCATCATCCTCTGCAGGAATTCTATAAGGGACAATGTCAACGATACATTTACCTTGATACACTTAACACTAAACATTTATAACAAACATGAAACTTACTCCAATTGACACATTTTAAATTGTCTTAAATATAGAACATTTCCACGGAGTGGAGAGATCAGTAAGCTAAATTAACGATTTCAGAATAAAGCCTGCTTCATTCTCTCAATTGGCACAAGTCTACACCGACAGAGCCTCCCATTAGCCAATGGTCACTGGTGTCAGGTATTTCAACTCTGGTCAGTGCTAAAACTCATTTCAAATCTGCACTGACATATCATCTAAGTAAGGCATGGCCACTGGGGTCAGGAGCTCAACTTGGTTTCGCAACAAACACTCTGTGAAATTGACACTGGCAAATCAATTCTGCATACATACCGACGACGGATTCCTAAACTGTTTGCAAGGTTGCACGGTAGTGCACGAAATTTTATCATGTTATAGTATAGTCTCGCTTTAACGTATAAATCTTTACATGTTGTTCAATCAAGGGCCGGCCCATAATTTTATTGATGGTGCTGATTTATGTTTGGCTTCAGCCTGTTTGCAAAAGGTCAAGTATTGAAAACTCTTTCAATTTCTGTTTTTCTGCCAATTGATTGTTTGAGTCACAATGTGAGCTTTGCTTAAATGTCTTTCTTGATCTTGAAACAGCTAAAATAATGCATTTGGCAGGAACCTTTGCAGAGAAACGTACATATTGCACCACTAGGAACCGGTGGCTTAGCTTATGAAGGATTTCTAAAGGTGGAAGTGGGCATTATGGTATAAATGTGACCAATGTACATTCTAGTGATCGAAAGAGAAGGAGGAAATTGCTCCATAAAATTCGCTAGCGCAACGGGCAGTGTTCTACAGTAGGGAACCATTATTGTATTCATTATGACGCAAATTATTCAATGTTCATCATTGCTCTGTGAAGGTGAACACCGCACTACTGTTTTCACAAATGCAAATTGCATTCCAATCAACATGATACCTTTGAACTCCACAACACCCTTCAGCGATGATGCACATCGTTTCTCTAATTGCATCATTCGTTTGTGCAGTTTTCGCCATTGGAATAGTTAGCGAATTTTAAATCTGGACCTTGATTTTTTTTTTACAATTTCCGTTCACAATGTATCTGGTTAACAATATTAGGAGTTACGGGTCACAAAGTGTCAGGACAACCATGGATTGCTGAACTTGTTTGATAAATGATGTAACTACTGTAGTTCCCTTGAATCGTGATTGTGTCTCTAGATTGTTTAAATCTGTTATTATTGACAACTTCGTGACAATTTAACTCTTTCTCCCTGTCCGTGAGAACATCAGCTCTATATCTGTTAGTTGACAGGGTCCCTGAAGTGTAGAGGAGGTTTGAGTAGCATTTCAGAACATCATTATGGAAGAATATAAACTCGTACAATCAAATTACATGCACCGTTTTTAGGAATTGATATATCTGGGTGTCTGGGAGTTGACTTCTTCCTTAACGGTTGCTGGTTGTGTTCTTGGTAAGGCTTGATATCCAATTGTGTACTCTAAGGTCAACTTTTTAATGAAATACCGCCTCGTTACTGCCATTTTCCCTGTAATGAGACACTGAGCGTCGATCTGACAGTGCAGCGTCCCCATCCGTTTCCATGAAGCCATAACACCCTGAGTTACATGTCGTGTGGACATGTGGTTCCTTGGGGGCGCTGTTCTAATAACAATGAATGAGAATGTTCAACAATTGTTTTACAATACCCTGGGTAACTGTCAGCCTATACATGTTGATATGTCTATTCTTGGTTTGTGGAGGGCTGTTCGTTTGTTTGTCGATATGTACAATTAGTTCACGTATTTCACAAAATTTGAAGGCAGTTCTGGAGTGAGTGTAGAAGCCCTTATGAATGTCAAAGGGATTTCAGGAGATCAGAATTCAGTCATTATTTAATTTATTTGTTAAATGTAGCATTTGTTACGCAATGCACTCCAGGCAGATTTGGAAGATTGATTTTTATAGGCCGGGGGTTATGATGGGCAGGCAGGGCGGTGGTGCTGAGTCCACAGTCAGATTATCCATGCTTATTTTGAATGGTGGAAGGAAACAGAAGGACCGAATGGGCCTTTATTTACTTATAATAATAATGGGGTTCCGAGCTAGTTACAATGCTTGCAGGGGTATTCCCAGAATTCACATTCATGGAGGGTTATGAGAATATGCAGCAGCTGTAACATGAGTAGCACGGATTCCATGCTTCAAATCCTTGATTCTAAAATGATTATTCGTAGCCAAATATATCCTGTTCAAATTTCCAGGATGTCCGTTTGTAAGTGCAAAATATTGATATATGTCACTGTCACTTAGTCCACTCAGATACACGGCAGCAACTCTAATATCTGCCAGCTCCACAATTCTGTGCGAGTATTTAAAGCTGCTGAGGAACCTTCTTGCTGTCTATATTCATGTTCCATGCTCATGTTTGTTGTCTGCAAAGTTGTCAGAGTGAATCAATTTATGTTGAACCAGATACATCAGTGGAAACAGATGACTGCGTGGCAAAGTTTTCAACGGAAAAATTCTGTTTCAATTCATTTTCATCACCGTTGACAATCGATTTAAAGAAATAACTTTGTAAATGTCTATGTCTGCTGAGATTGTTTTCATTCTAAATAGCGTCCGGTAAATGTGCCATCCGATGAATGGCTCTTGATAAAAACTGTAACTTTATAACTGCACCACTTCTGTGTTCGGACATTGATCTTCATTAAATATTCAGACACCTATAATTATCCAGATAAACCTTTAGTCCCCGAGATTTCAGGGTGACGGTAAAATATGACTATTTAGGTTGATTCGAAGCAAGTAACCATCTGACTTATTTTCAAGGTGCATTCTCGTCACTGGATAACAGCAAGTCAAGGTTTTGCATTTACACATATTCAATCTATCTGTTTGCTTTTGATAAAGAACAATATTAATGCTACACTGGCCTAGAAATTAGTGCAGAAATAGTGCCTCATTTTCCATGGCTGAGACCTTAAGACATAGGAGCAGAAATTAGGCCATTCGGGCCATCGTGTCTGCTCCGCCATTCAATCAGGGCTGAGAAGTTTGTCAACCCCATTTTCCCGCCTTCTCCTCGTAACTTTTGATCCAATCTATCTCGGTCTTAAATACACTCAAAGACCTGGCCTCCACAGCCTTCTGAATTCCATAGATTCACCACTCTATGGCTAAAGAATTTTCACCTCATCTCTGTTCTAAAATATCTTCCCTTTACTCTGAGGCTGTGTCCTCGGGTCCTAGTCCCTCCTACTAATGGAAACATCTTCCCCAAGTCCACTCTATCCAGGTCTTTCAGTACTCTAAGATTCAGTTAGATCCCCCCCTCATACTTCTAAACTCCATCGAGTAAAGACAAAGAGTCCTCAAACGTTCCTCATATGTTTAGCCTTTCATTCCTGGGATCATACTCGTGCACCTCCTCTGGACTCTCTCCAGGGCCAGCACATCCTTCTTGAGATATGGGGCCCAAAATTGCTCACAATATTCTAAATGTGGTATGACCAGAACCTTATAAAGCCTCAGCAGCACATCCCTGATTTTATATTCTAGTCCTCTCGAAATAAATGCCAACATTGCATTTGCCTTCCAAACTACCGCGTCAACTTGCATGTTAACCTTAAGAGAATCCTGGACTAGGACTCCTAAGTCCCTTTGCACTCCAGGATTCAGAATTCTCTCCCCATTTAGAAAATAGACTATGCCTCTATTCTTCCTACCAAAGTGCACAACCTCACAATTCCCAACGTAGTATTCCATCCACCACTTATTTGCCCATTCTCCTAACCTGTCCAAATCCTTCTGTAGCCAGCCCACTTCCTCAATACTACCTGTCCCTCCACTTATCTTTGTATCATCTGCAAAGTTAGCCAGGATGCCCTCAGTTCCTTCATCTTGATCAGTAATGCATAAATTGAAACGTTGTTTTCCCAACACTGACCCCTGCGGAACTCTACTAGTCACGGGCCGCCATCCTGAGAAGGACTCCATTATCCCCACTCTCTGCCTCCTGCCAGACAGCCAATCATCTATCTATGCTAGCACCTTGCCTCTAACACCATGGGCTCGTATCTTACAGAGGAGCCTCCTGTGCTGCATCTTGTCAAATGTCTTCTGGATGTCCAAGTAGATAACATCCATTGGCTCTCCTTCGTCTAAACTACTCGTTAAATCCTCAAAAAATTCTAACAGATTTGTCAGGCATGACCTCACCTTGATGAAACCATGCTGACTTTGCCCAATTTTACCATGCATTTCCAAGTATTCTGAAATCTCATCCTTATTAATGAACTCTAAAATCTTACCAACTTCTTCTATTTCACTTCAAAGGTACAGGGAGGATTGTGGTTCCATCTATACATGAATTTACTGATTGATTTGGAATCGGAGACATTGATCCTGACCTGTGGATTTGTTGTGTTATACATTTGGGAAAGTGTGCACAGATTACGGTAACTTGGTACCGTGAATCTCTTTTGTGATCAGGGAAAACATATTTGCAGGCACTAAACTGTCCTGTAGTTTCAGTGAATACATCAACTTGCTCAATAAAAATACTTGTTGTCTTTTTACAGTCTTTATTTATACAGCTCAAATTCAAGATCCGACGGGAAAATTCCAGGCACATTATGTCCACATTGGAGGTGAACTGCAAACATAACACGAGCAGAGAAGCCACCACAACGCCAAGTGCTTCTTGTTAGTCCACAGGACAGCAAAACGCGCAGTGACTGTTGTGAGTCTCTGCAGGCTGCGAGTTGCGTTTAATGCGTTGGGGGACATGAATGCCCCCATCGTTTCCAAGAGCTCGCCTTCTATAAAGCACATCCCTTCCTGTTTAGAGGGAACTCAATTACGTCTCCCCTGGTAGAGATCATTAAATGTGGAATTTAATTTTGTTCCCTGTTTTCGGTAATTCTTTATATTTTTTTATTATTCTCTCCTGAAGTCTCTTCGAGTGATCATGTTTCCTCAACTATTTGGAAAGTTGCCCTATGCAACTACGCAACACATATATGGTGTGCAATGCAGCAGCAATACTGAGTCTACAGTTCAGAATGTCTAAAAGCTCTACAATGGGCACATGCAGCAAATTTATGATTTTAAAATGTGTTGCCTTCTTTGCTGGCTGCATTGATAATGGTAATGGACGTGAAGTACCATGATTCTAATGTTGCATTTGACCGAGACTTCAACCAAGAAGGCGACTTTGATAATCCATTTTAATACAATTTGCCAGTGTTTCTAGAGTTGTTTAATACTTTCTCTGTAGCATGTTATTTCCCGTCCATTGCACCCCGAAATCTTTATGTGTCCTTAGAATCTCTTTTTTAATGGCAGTATGCTATAGATGCTGTGAGACTGAAATATGACCAAAAAACCTTGAAATATTTAGAATTCCAAGCAACAGGTGTAAGGAGAAAAATAATCTTCATCATTCAGCCAAGTGTCCTTTTGTTAAAAATGGTAAATGTTGTGTCGTCATAGTTCCAGTAGGAACAGGCACCTTGAAAGTGGGAAGGGGGAAAATTGTTTAAAGAACTCAAGTAAATCTATATCATACTGAGAACGGCCGAGGTGCCTAAACGGAGGGTATAATCTTTTCCAGCTCCCTTTGTAAGCAGTATTATAGAAAAACAATTTTGACATGATTTATATTTAACTCGGTTCAGAGGTTGGGAAGATGCAACGTGTGAAGGAGGGAAATAAGATTCATTTGTAGAAAATTCAGTTAAAATCCATTGAAATAGTTCCAGGGGCTGAAGAGAGAATGGCGTGGCTGAGGTGGGAGAAAAACATTACATTGGAAACTTACTTGAAGGTGATTGTCACGCTTGAGGACTTCTCAGTAATTTTCAGCAAAACAATGACATAATGTTTGCTTTGTCTCTCGAATGTAAGCAGAAAAATATTGGGGGTAATGAATACTCAACTCTTTCACTTTGGAAGGAGTGAATATGGCTCTTCATATTGAATGAGAGGACATGAATGGAAACCTGCTGCACATCCACCAACTATAGGGGAAGGTGCCATTAAAAGAAGAGTGGGTATCCTTGGTGAAGCAATAATGGACCAGGGACTTTTTAGGCAATGTAACTGTGTAATTAAATAAAATAAATCGAGAGGTAGCTTGGATAGGTTTTATGGTAGCTTTCCATAGAATGTGGCGGAAATGGCAAAGCCTGAGGCCTGAATTTGGAGGTTTTTGGAGTGAATATCGAGGAGCAGTTTCACCATGGAGTAAACAATAATGGAGACGAGCGTCACCTGAACTCTTTGAAATGGAACACGCATTTTTGACGGACGGCAACCATTGAGTCCGTGAGCCCACAATTGAGGAAAAGATAAATCATATCCGAAGCAACCTTTGAAGCTTGCATTGCCAAAATGGAAGTTAGAGAAACAGAGAAGTTGGGAGTTTGGCATAGCATCCTCAAGAGAGGAGGATTGTGGAAAATTTAATCCAGGTAACTGTGTTGATCATATTCTTAGGGTATATTATTCTTGACAGAAATGGGGAAGCTGCTCTCCCCCTCCAGCATCTTTATGTCCCCAAGTGTCTGAGTTCCATGAAGATTTTATTCGTGTTCTAGTGATCTACACTAGATAAATCGTTCCCGCCCCTTCCCTTTCATTACTTCAAATTGACACTTCCAACCTGTCCTCCAACACCCTGAATTTCTGCTCTCCTCTCTATGGGACAATCCCATGCCATCACAGGTGAGAAAAACAAATGTTCCATTGGGGTGAGGCTGTACGGCCGACCTGTCCTTCACAATCTAACAGCTGTAACCAAATAGATTAAATTGTAGGAACCAAAATATTTTGCCAAAATCTCCCAAAAGGTTTTTACTACAAAAAGCTAGTATCAGTGGGCAAAAAAATTGGCTGTTGCGAACAGCAGATTTAAACAGATTTAATTTCAGCTGACATTCACCCTCTTAACTAAGGCTCCAGATAGACTTTTTATACTCGCAGAAATGTTAACTATAATCTATTGATTACCTCTGGAGAAATTTACCATGATAATCATCATATTACCGAATGCTTCATTGCTAGAATGTGTTTGGGATTGGGGTAAGTACAGGGAATTATGTAATAATTATGCAGATGAAATCTAGAACAAATGCATTACGATAATACATTCTCAAATGTTTGCATGGACTCCTTTTGAACTGCTCATTATAAAACAGAGGGTGTAGGTTTCAGTTTGGAATTGTTCAGCTAAGTTCTATCTGTGAATTAATGAGTCTGTGTAATGTTCTATTAATGAGCTTGCGGTTTGTGACTGACACCAAGAAGTGTAATTCACATGTCAACTCACCTAACACAAACACGTGAAACCGAGATTTAAAAGGTGACCGTGCTTTAAACTACTGTATATTACTGTATTCGGACATAAGTGAAAAACAGTCTCTCAAATTGCCAACGTGTCTGAGCTTCAAATAATTATTTCCACGAGAAAAGTGATAACGTTAATATAATGCATGGATTCATTTGCCTTGATTTGTTTCAAGTCTTTGAATGGAGTTGCACGGAATGTGGAATGATAACCAATATTCATTGGATGTGTTTAGTGGAGTTAAGGGCTCCTTTTATTTTAGTACTCGGTAGGGTGAGGGCTGTAGTTGTGACAAAGTCGTTTTTTTTTCTCCATACTGGTCAATCCCGTTGTTCCCTTTGCAGATATTTTACAGGCCAGGAAACAGGTAGCAGGTGTAACGACGGGACGCAGAATGGAACTTAGGTAAAGATTACTTGCTTCCACTTTTTAACCATCTGAAATGAAATTGATCAAAAAGTAAAGGGTGATTATCTTTAGTTCTGCTCTTGGCAGCTGTGCAGCCCAGTGCATGAAACAGTCTTGGACACTTTTAAAATTAACAGTGGAATGCTGAAGCTCTGCTCAGTGAGGACAGGATAGGAGCAGTTACTATCGTGACCACACGATAGAAGCTGCCTTCATGGTGCGAACATAAATGTTCGTGCCTGCCTGAAACGGTAGAATCCTGTTTTGTGAATAGCAATCCAGGTGGTAGTACAGAATGGAGAATGGTTTAAGATTTAAGCACCGCTCCTCTCTGCACCGCCCTTGGGTCAGGAATAAAGTAGATTTTAATGCATTTGACAGCCTTTGTTTCATCACTCTAACCTTGTTCATTTCATTTCCTTACGTGACTAAATTCATGCAGTGTAACAAACATGTGATGAGATTCAATCCCTTCACCTCTAACTAAGACAATGTGATCATTAGTTGTGATCAATAGAGCTTTTCACAATCCAAAATTATATATCATGCGATATTAAATCACTTCTTCCTCGATTGTCTCCATTTTCACGTTTTAAAATTGATGGTCAGCGTTGTCTATAACTCAGCGCAATGAGACTAGGTTGAAGTGCAGTCAGGAACCATTCCTAGACCCTGTTCGGGGATGGGCTGCACAGCGTGGGTCGACAACGTGCATCAGTGTAGAAGTTATTGGGGATTTGATATGAAGCGGAGTGGAATGTTATTCCTCCTGTCAAGTTCGCACATTTTGCATTTCTCCACCCGTCCCCCTAACCACAGCCGCCCACCCACCCACACCAACCCCCCCCCCCCCCCCCCCCCCCCTACACCCTCCTCGTAACAGAGAAAAAAATGCAGTTGAATGGGTGCAGTGAATTCTGGAAAGGCGAGACGAGTAGAAGGCACGGTCCAATTTGGGACAGATGACATAGCTAGAGAATTGACACAGCTCATTATTACAAATTTTCATCAACGAGAAACTGTGAAAACCGGACTTCACAGTTCATTATCTGTAGATTCATCCCAGAGCTGCATGCTGGGAAATACTGAACCAAGAAGATAGTACAGATGAATGCATGGTTCCGCACATGATGGACGAGAAATAGCTTCAGGTGCCTAGGATAATCTCGACAAGAGGGAAGAGACAAGATTAATTTTGATAATCTGTGGATCTTGCCCCCGATCAGGCCTACGACAATGCATTTAAATATTGTTGTGGGCGACAGTCTAAAACGTATGAGTGTGATTGGACACCAGGACCCAGCAAATGAGTGAAGGAGCAGCAACACGAGAAGGAATGGAGAAGTAAGATCAGTAACAACATTTTAACAAATATATTTAAGGCGTGTAGGGTATTATGGAATAGCTGGCTGTCAAGTTAAGGAATTTTCCAGAATCGATTGACAAGTTTGCTACAGAAGGTGCTACATGAGTTGATGATAATGAGAATAAAATAGAATACTTGGGAAATGATGGGAATCGGGCGCCTTTGTCTGCAGTAAACACTGAGCGGATATAGTTGAGATAAATGAAGTTGGAGGCAATATTGTTCAGGAAATAGATGAGAATTCTACAGGATTGCAGAATAGCAGAGCATTGATAGCCTAAATCATTTTGGTCAGATAAACAGAAAGAGCAATGTAAAGTGGTTCGACGTCTTTTAGTGATTATCAAATAACACACAGCAGATTCGCGATTGAATTTATCAGCATACTTTAGTGACATGTGAAATTAAAGGGCAACAATATCGAGCGTTTTCACTTACCATGTACAGGCTGGGGAACATGATAAGAAAAGGCAAAGAGGGCGAAAGATCACTAAATTTTCTCGAATAGAATCTGCTTAATCAATATGTTAGAAGGACAGTGAAGAAGGTTCAAATTTTCGATATAGTTTTGATGAAAGAATTCGCAAAAATGTTCTGTGTTTCAGACGATGGAATGCGGTGGAATAATGCATATATATGTGTGTGTGTGTGTGTATAATAATTATTTTACCAAAATTTCAAGGTTCAAAATAATAATTACGTGATTTTTTATGCAGTTGATGAAGGGAAGATTATAAATCGTCTACATTCAAAGTAGAAACAGTTATGTAACCAGCCAAAATATTTCCATGACGAAGGAACCATAATAAAGTTCAGAAGTTTGAGGAAAATGTTTCAATCTTCTTTGGGAATTGAACTGCTGCTCGAGAAATGAATTAGTGCAAATGTTATGGTGTTGTACATGAAGGGGCAGATGTCAACTCTTGGAATAGCGGACTCATCTTTATAACATCTTTGACATTGGAGAGACCTCATCAAGGAAAAAATAATTCTCACTTGGCGAATGGATTAACAATGTTAACCAGACCATTTGTTAAAGCCAGTCATGTCTGAATAATCTGTGAGTTATCTGCTGAATTAACAGACATTGCTGAGGTAGGGCATGCTGTCGATATGTATGACGTGGGCTTTCAATTTTGTCAAACAAACTCTTTGCAGATTTTCACAGTCAGTCCAAGTGCATTGCATGAAAGAACATTGTTAACTTGCTTGTTTGGTTGACGAAAAGGGAGGCGGATGAAAATAGTCGTAAATGAATTTTCATCCGCCTAGGAAGAGGGTGTTCCGCTTAGGCATCGAGTATAATACTATTCATCTTTTTTTTACACATATGTTTAAAATATTAAGATAAGTTTGGGTACAGAAAGAAACTGGTTACAACACTTTATAATGTTGCAAAATCATGAACATATTAGCAACAGAAATAAGACGGACACAGGCAAAGTGGTAAAGTGGCCAGACGCGTGGCTGCTTGAATTTTTTGTGCTTTTGTGAGACGCAATGCATCATGGGAAACATTCCGTCTTGTGGCATCAAAGTATAAATGTAACTACTTTGAAGGGGGAAATGAACACAATTACGATGATGTGCATGCCCATGATTACTTGAAAGCGGCGTGGAGATTGGGGCAAATGAAACATACTCTGTACTGGTTTGGTAAACATGGGTATTAAATTGAAATCTAATGAATCATTTAATACATTTGTAAATTAATTGCTATTATTCAGGTGGCAGATGGCGCACAGTTTTAGTCACTGTAATGGCGGAAGGATGTGAAGGTCCTGCAGAAGGTACAGAAAAAGTTGTTAGGAAGACACGATGACAACTAAATAACATCATGAAGATAAACCAACAACATTCTGGGGTTGGCCTCACAATGTAGATATTGGGAAGGCGTCCTTCTCGCATGAAGTCCTAGAAATAGGGAGCGATATTCAAAAACATAGGATCTCTCAAACAAGTGGCAGATGAGCAGGAATGTCTTATTTCAGAACGATGTTAGTCTTTGAAAGCTCCTTGCACGGAGGTTGATGGGCATTGAAGTTTTGTCAGTTTGAGAAAGACAATGCATTTGATCCTCAAAGAAGCTGTGTTATTTTGAAGGGTTGTGGCAGAGACATGGATTTCTGGCTCAAATCAGATCAACAATGATCATATTGAACAGCAGAGAAGGCTTGCTGAGGCATATGGCCTCTTCCATTCCCGGAGTATCTTGTGGGCGGGAGAATGTTGTTATGTGGAGAGATTGGTGAAATTGTTTTGTTTTTTTTCCCTGTTGGAGCTGAATAGGTTATGAAATAATCCAACAGCGCTTGTAACACATAATCCTAGAACAATTACAGAACATAAGGAGACCATTCAGCCCATCTTTTCCATGCCATCCCGAGGAAACCAAGGAGCCCATTCTAATCCCACCTTCCTTCACCCGGCCCATATCCCTGCAGTTTACAACACTTTAGGTGCACATCCAGGTGCTTTTTAAAAGCGTTTAAAGTTTCTGCCTCTACCACAGATATGGACAGCGAATTCCAGTCATCCACTAGACGCTGTGTAAAAAAAAATCTTACCCATTTCACCCCTACACCTTCTGCCAATTGTCTTGAATCTATGTCCCCTGGTTTTAGAATTCTCCGTCAAGGGATACAATTTTATCCAGTCCACTCTATCTATTCCCCTTATAACTTTGTACACTTCAATCAAGTTACCTCTCAGCCTTCTTTGTTCTAAGCAAAATAACCCCAACCTATCCAAACTCTCCTTGTAGCTACGCTTTTTAAAATCTGGAAACAATCTTGTAAAACTCCTCTGCACTCTCTCTAAAGCTATTCCAACCTTCCTGTAATGCAGTCACCAGAACTGCATACAATACTCCAGTTGAGGCCTTTCAATTCATACAATTCCAACAATTTATCCTTACTTTTATGTTCTATACCTCTGCCAGTCAAGGAGAGCATTTCATACGGCTTCTATCCAATCTTGTCCGCTTGAAATGCTGCTTTCAGTTACCTATGTACTATTACGCCAAGATCACTACAGTTTAATGTGCACTAATGTTGTTTACATTTTATCATGAATGATTTTCTCTTGAAATCCATGTCCCTCTTCATAAAGCACAAAACCTGTATGCTTTATCATCATACTCTATCAGATTATGTAATTCATGGAAATATAGCAGCCCTCTCTGCCTCGAAACCACATATGTAAACTACTCAGTATTTTCTATATTCTCGCCTCCAGGTACTTACCAAGTTAATCACCTCATACCTTCGTGTCATTGGCCAACTTTGGAATCGTGTGTTTGCAGTCAATTATCTGCCATTACTACATACTAGTAAAAGCAGGCGATTAACGTTGATATGTTAATTGGTTCGCGAGGTGATGGCGGATTGGGAGTTATCGTACCTGGAAAGATTGGTCAGACTTGTGGAGGATCCCATTTAGAATAATGAGAGATGATTTTATTTATACACTTGAAAGGTCCTGATGGAGATTGACATGGTGACGGCTGAATGGATGTTTCGACTCGTGGAACAGTCTAGAACTGGATCGCAGGGCTTAAAAGCTAATGTTCCTCCCACTTCAGTCGCGGGTGAGAAGAATTTTTTCTCAGGTGATCTTGAAACTTTGAATGTCTCTTGCCCAAAGAGGAGTGACAGCAGGGCCAGTGCACATTTTTAACGCGAATGTAGAAGCACACTTGATTAACAAGGGGGTCGAATTTGATCGCGGGTAGGTTAAATATGGGGTTGAGGCCACAAGAATATCAGTCATGATCATATTGAATGGCGGAGCAGGCTCTAATGGCAGAATGACCTACTGTTGCTCCTAGTTAGTGTGTGTGGGGAACAAGTTATTGCTGATGAACGTCTGCTTGCTGCAGTTTCCGTTTGAGAATGCGAGAGGTGGTAGTTCTCTGTGGAAAGAGATTTCTGTGTTTATGATGTTTCTCTGTATGGATGGTGTCTGCGGGGGCGCCAATGTGCGTGAATGGGGAGAAGTCCTCTCTGTGGAGCAAGGCTGCATCAGCAAGAATGGAAAATAGCGATGAAAACAGCAGTGTCCTCCTACATCTGTCTACTCACTGTCCTGTGCACGTCTTTCTCTGTTATCTTCCTCTGGCCTTATTTCATACCGGGTTCGATTTCCAAAATAAAAGCACTGCCCGAGATCTCTCAACTGCTCAAATTCTGCTCCCTTGTCTATATAAAATTTTCATCACTTCACTATTGAGGAGCGAGGGTTACATATGACCTACAATCATATCTCCTCCTGCTGTCATGCAACCAATGAAACTTCACAGAGTATCATTCTAAATATACCTCAACCACCGTTATCGGAGATGAAAGCTAGTTAAGTTACTTCATTTTAAGTTCAACCTATAACCTGCCTTCTCGGAAAATAAAGAAGAAAATGCAAAATTGTAATTTAAAAAAAAAACTGAAAATGCCTGAAAACAACTCTGCTCGCCTGGTAGCATCTGTGGACAGGGAAACAGAAAAAAACAAAACTGTGAGTCCAATAATTATTATTTCTTAGGAACTGGAGAGAAGTGGAATTCCGATGAGCTTAAAGCTGTTGCAAAAAAAAAGAAAGGGGTAGTGCAACAAATTAAGAGGTCAGGGATATGCCGGAGGGATGGAGAGACTACATCAGAAAGATGCAATTGAACACAGGACAAAGGGAATGACAATCACGTTGCTAAAGTTTGATACTTTTGTCTGGGCCAGATGTCGATAGTACAATAAATGTCAGCACTGTCTGAAACAAAATAAATGGTTCGCAGAAAATGGCAGAAAAAAACACGCCCGCTCTGTCGCGAGACAACCAAGTCTGCTTTCGGTCTCCGCAATGAAAACGAGACTGCATCGTGAGCAGCGAGTACAGTAGAATACATTGACTGAAGTACTAGTAAATCGCTGCTTGACCTGGAGGGATTGCTTGAGGCTTTGAAGGCCAAGGGGGATGAGGTAAAGGTGCAGATGTTACAGCTCATTCGATTGCAAGTGAGAGTGCCCTGCAAAGGCAATAAAGTGTTGGGGTAGATAGCGGATTGCACCAAGGTGTCACAGAGGGGACTGTTTCATTGTAATTTTGACAGGCTAGTGAGGGGGCGATCTGTTTGCTGCTGGTATCATGCTACAATTCGTGGAAGAGGCGTAGGCTGCTGGGGTGGTGAATGAGTTCGTGGTGAACCACGTCCTAGTTTCAGAAAAGATGTGTGCAGAAGTGCTGGATATGTGTCGGATACTGTTCAGGGGCCAAAGAGCAGGGTTTCCTGGGCTGGGGAAGAAGGGAGGATTCTCCGGATGTTAATTGTGAAAGGTAACATAATCAGATCTGTGGAAGGCAAGAAATTTTGGAATATTAGAGACTCCTTACCGAAATAATGATGTGAAGATTTATAACCCAGAAGTCTGTGGAAATCAGTGGGTTTGCAAAGAATGTTTGTGGACTGCCTAATGTCAGCAATTGAGACAGGAAAGTCACGCATTGGAGGTATCGGAGAAGGGTCATGTGATGGTGAAAAAAAGTTTATAATTGGAAGAAAACTTACTGAATTATATCTGTCTCCAGACATTCAGGCAAAAGCATGATTTTGCACCAAAACAGACTTCGATGTTGCAGAATAAAAAAGAATGAACCCTGTGAGTGGGCCTAAGTCGGACTAGATTCAGGAATGTCGAACATGACCACACACAAAAAAGGCAGATGTAACTGGGGTCATACTGGCAGCGATATCCACACCGATGTGACTGCAAATGTGACATGAGAATAAAGTTTTTTCACGCAGTGAGTAGTTGGGGTTTGGAATGCTATGCCTGGAATCGTGGTGGAGGCAGGTTCAATAGAGGCATTCAAAATGCCACTGGATGATTATTTAAATTGAAACAAATGTGCAGGGCTTCAGGGAAAAGGCAGGAGATTGACACGGATTTAAAATGTGCGCGGAGCCGATGTAGACACCATGTGCCTAATGCCACCCTTCTACACCTTTACCGTTCTTTGATTCTGTGATTCTTATTTTGCGGAAGTAAAATAAAAACAAGTTAATGTTTGTTTCCTCAATGAGAGAACGAGTTGTGCTAAGCTGTGGTGTGTGGTGGTGGATGAGGAATGTTCGGGCCTATGTTCATTAAACAAACCGAGAGCCCTCAACACACCCGTGTGGAGTAGGGAGGTTTAGAGGGATTCGATGTACATAGTGAAGAGTGCCGATCAGGGCAATGTAACTGGAAAATTTTGAGGTGATGTAGGGGATCTTAATAATCACAAAGTTAGATAGGATGTTTAAGCACAGTAGGGGGAAAAATAAAGCCTAATATGAAGAAATAATTCCATCCGGGTAGGCACTGGTGGAGACAATGGGTTTAATAGGAAAGTCCTTTTTGGGAGTATATATATAAAGTTGGTACAAGTGGGCTGCAGAGTTGGGGCACCATGAGGCTGGAGACTTTAGAGGGAAGGTCTACTTTGGAGTTGACATCAGTTGCAGGCTTGCAAATATAACTTGATGTTTGTTGATGAGGTTTTGTTCCAGATGTGGTGCAGAAGAAGTGTCTGAGTTTAGGTCCACAGACTCTGCAAGGTAGAGGACGGTGTGCCAGACAACATGCGCACCAAATTGAGTTTGTCAACGTTGCTTTTTTGTACATTGTATCAATGTCAATGACTGAACACACAGTCACACAGAACTAGATGTTGATGAAGACTGTGATTCTGAGCCAAGCTCATTGAAAAGCCAAAGCTAATTTATCTGCCATTATGACTCTACAGTGACACTCGGCCATTAACTGGCATAATGACTTATAAACTGACATTGTGAATATAAAGTAGCCAGAACGATGGAAAATTAGTAATCACCCCAAAGTGACCCATTGTCTTCAATCCTGAGCAAAAAATATCATATTTACTCACTTTTAGCAAAACAAACAAAAACCAAGAGATTATCCGTGTTGCAAAGGATTTGAGGAGTTAGAAATCGTCGCCTTGCAGATACACTGCCCCAATGATTAGCAAGAAATCATGTGAACTTAAGCCGTTCGATTACCTCCAAACTAGCGATGAGATATTATATACCCAACTGTCATTTATCTAACTCGCTACCCATAAACTCCCTCACTCCTCCAAAAGGACAAGCTCCCCACAAATCAACCCTCGTCCAACCTATAAAATAACATAAACATCGACCAGTCCAAAACCTACCACTCTCGGCCTAACAACGCAAAAAAGTCAACAAAGCCTCTGTTTGATGTGTTGAAACAGAAGATGAAGCAGCACTGATAAAAACAAGCTGTACTGACACTACTCCCATGTTGGGGCCCTGCAATATTCGCCAGTAATCTGACGGAACACCAGTGAACTGATACTACGCCTGTTAACTTACTGAGCGCCATAAACCTATGAGCAATGGCAGACCGACACAAAAACAACAATATCTACCCGTACCACTGTCTATGTAGTTAATCGTGTATTCATTTAATATAAAAAAAACTGAACAGCAATGCACTATCAATTAACTGAACTATTCCAATAAAGCGAATACTCTCTAATTAGAAACGTATGTAAAATTACATGACACATTGAGCTTATTGAAAATGCAGGCACAGTAACATTGTGAAGTAGCATTGAGTATTGAAGTAGCGCTCATAAAGAAATATCAATAATGAAGTAATTCAACCACTGGTTTAACCTGAACTTAACCATTAACTGTATCAGCTTCCTGATTAAACCTTACTCAACTTCAGTAGATTGACTCACATCAATCGGCTGGGTGTATAAATGCCCGACATCAGGAAATTGAATCATCAACTATCAATTCAAAAAACAGGCGAAAACTGTGTGAACACAGGCAAGGTCGTTGCACGGCCTTCGCTGGAAGGCCGGGGACGAGGGTGGGCCAAATTCAAACCGGTTTGAACATGAGGCAGAGGCATTGCGTGGCCTTCGAATGGAGGCCCAGGATTACTTGGGACTAATGTGAAAATGGTTCGCACATTAGCTTAATTCATTAACTGGCTTTAAATAATGGCTCGGGATGATTTGGGACTAACAAATAAAATTTCCATTGTCGGCAGAGCGCATGATTTTTGTACTAAACACCTACTTTGAATCTGTCTGTGCTGGAGAGTAGATTTTTCCTAACTGGTAGAGAGAACAAATTGGCGACCTTGAATTTGAAACACATTCACATATTGGATATAGGTAAACTCCAGGCATTAATCAAAGCAGCAAAATCAACTGGCCGAAAATCCGACAGGGGGTCGGAAAGCAGGGAGCGATACTGAATGGTTGTTGATTTTACATTAAGCATCAGTCCAATACTGCCTCGAACGTGTATGTGTTAGGGGTACTTTCTCATATTTAGGCATTACAGTCATCATCAGAAGTGAAACATTAAATCATTCAGCACTGTATATAAGCAGTGATCAAGCAAGACAGCAAATAACAAATTAAATCTTGCATTGGGGTTTGCTATGTGATACATTTTGAGGTAAATTGACAGTTGGCAAAATATAATTTATATAAACCGAGACATTGCAAATAATATATAAAAATAAGTATTCCTTGCTGATTCAACATCAATAAAATGACTCGAAGCACACGACTGTTTAAAAAATAGAACCTGCTACAAGAATTTTACCTCACCTGATGGAACAATCACCTCAACTTCCAAATATTCATTTTACTGATTACCAAGCAACTGATTTAGGAATCCTCACTTAACAAAGTTACCACGACCCATCAATTCATCCCTCACTAATAAACGAATACAATGTAGAAATGGTAACCAAGTGCTCTGAAACTGACCTAGCATCTCAGAAATTCTCCAGTGTTTATCACTTTTCATTTTAACAAACCATCCATTACAATGTAAAGTGATACACTGCGGACTGGCCAAAAACTATTCAAAATATTCAGCACCCAAACAAAAAGAGGCATACTCGTTATCCGAGGTAATTTTTAGCCCTCATCGATATCCTATCTGTAAAGTGCTGCCCCTGGACTGCTCTGGGGAGTTTGGCTACACCGAATCATTTATTTTATTCAGCAGAAACGCTGGCCGCCAGTAGCTTGAAGGCGGAGTTGTTGAGGAGGGTGACGTTAGGGAGGGATTTGGGGGCGCGGTGGGAGCGGTGATAAATGCCAACATGCTGGTTGTAGACTTTCACAGCCTGAGCAATGGCAATAGTCGATTAAAGCCGGCAAACTAGACGTATTGTTTATTGCACACGCCAGACTGTCTCGACAGTTTACCGACATCTTATTCCATGAACAACTATTAATGACACTGGTTTGGACTATTTGCAGGTGACATTCTGTCATGTTTTTCCCGTGAATTGGTGCCGGTACCCAGATATAAAGCCCCGATTCTTTGGCCTGGATATATTCAATGTTCACAAGCCTTATGTCAATATTGTAAGGGAGCAGCGGCGAAGTTGCTGGTGCAGACATCACCACAACGCCAGGTGTTTCCTGTCAGTTCTGCACAACAACAAAACATACAGCGAGTGCTCTGTGAATCTGCACACTACGAGCTGCTGTGCGATTACACACAAACATTTTCAGTAGTAATTACTCATCTTAAAATAAAAATACATTTCATGTCGCAACAAATATCCCTGTTGGCTCTACTTCTCCCCAAGACTAGCGCTGATTAATGGAAAAACATTTATTCAAATGATTGGAAATATTTCCCAAAGAAGGTGCAAGTACATTTCGGCAGTTTATAGAGAAAAATTTAGGAGCGGCATAGATCCGACTGGGTAAATTGGGAAAACCGCCCAAGAAATAATGGTGGTCTCTACACATCTGTTACTGGTGATAATGGAAATCAAGCAACTGCCCTTTAAATGAAACATTTTCTATAAGTTTGACAACAATGGGCACCAATCAATTAGAAGTCAATGGAGATGAAGCCGGTTTTCAGATCTCAGGTTATTTCATTCACAATAGTTAGCTAAATCGCCAAGTTTAGCTGCTTGAATTTCTAATGTTTTCCCTATCATCCTATTTGTAATCTCCGCCAAATTCTCCTCCACAACTTTGACAAATTAAACTCGTTATGGGACTGCAGACAACCCACTGAAATATATAAGTAGTAGCCACAAAATAATCAAGTGCAAACACACAGTGTCATCAATATACGCAGAATTATTTATCTGCGAAGCTTTTAAACTGGGTCCTTCGGCCATGGACCTGAGGAAGAGAGTTTGTAGATAGATGTTTGCGTTGATTGTGTCTAACGCTATCCTATGGTGAAAAGGCCTCTCGATAAAGTGTCCCAGTGTGAAAAGCATTTATTTAATTGTTTAACACGTTTAATAAATGTAAGAATTTACGCTGCAGTCTGTCTAACATTCAAACCTGTAAACCACACGCTCCCCAGCTAAAACACAGATTATAATCAGGATGCAAAAAATACTTCACACTAATCTTAAAAATTAGAACCTTAAAAATTATAACCGAATAGCTCTCATGAGGCTCCTGAGTTGGCCACTCTGATTCTGATTTTAGAATAATAATGATAAATGAGTACGTAAACACGTTGTTGTTCCTTACATTCTTTGTTACAGTCTGAAGGAATGTTCTTCTCCTTTTTATTCCCGACTTCTAGCTGGAAAGAAAAATCATATTTTTTTCTTGCAATGCCTGTTGAATTTCAAGTGAATTTCATATCTCATCCCAAAGCCATCAGTAACGAAGAGAGTTAACGATTCATGTTGAAATGACCTTCCATGTGGTTGGGAACTGGTTAAAATGACAGGTCATCTAGACATGAAACGATAACCGTTTCTTTCCGGAGTTGATGCATCACTGGCTGTACATTCTAGCGTTCTGTTTAGTTTGTATTTTACGTCAACAGCCTCACATTTTTTTCGCGCTTTTTGTACTAAACAGGAAAGCCATGTAATAGGAGCAAACAAACAGAGAGACAGTTAGAGAGTCTGGTGGTTAGAAAGACAGAGACTGAGTTAGAGAGAGTAAGCCAGGAATAAGGCAGATACAGAGAAACACAAACATTCACACAGACACACACACAAACACACATAAAGAGATATATCTCAGGGCGAGTGGGGAAAAGTATTCCAATTAGTTTTTGTGTCATTAACTGGATGTTATGAAATTAAATAAATTGACAACATTGTTATTGAACAGAAATTTAATCACACAGCGGCTGACTAAGATCTGGAATGCACCATAAGACATAATGGTGTAATGATATTCCACAGGATTCTTTAGAAGGCAATTGGACATGTGCTTTAAGAGAACTCATTTGCAAATGTATGTCGGGATAACAGCAGTTGTGACACAGCAGGTGTAAGAGCCCACTGCTTTGTAAGTTCCTGCTGTAAGTTTCAATGATTGAATGATCTGATACGGTGTTGTTGACTCATTTCCTTTCCATTCTAACAGGAAAAGGCGGTGGATGGGCCCTCGGTTCGTTTTATCCATTAATGGGCAAGTGCATTCTCATTGGTCTGTTACCAGGCGGCACTCTAGAGCTCTCACATGAAAGCATCTCTATTTTATTTGGAAGGAAGAGTCAACTCTGTTCAAACTGTTTTCAAACACTTAATTGCCGCCTCAGCCGGGTTTTCGGAAGGTGTTCGAAGGAGAGCCAGGCATCTGTGTACAGCATTCGGTTAAAGCTCAATTCCCAGCGCAGGATCCCAGTGCCGGGAAGATGCTGCGGTCCTTTCTAACTCTAACTGCACTGCAACTTCTGAAATGTAAGTTTTTAAAAATAATATTATCCTGTTCTACATTGCGGCTTCCACTGTTATTCAACAATGAATCTTATCAATACAGATATTGATATTTACTGCAGAAAACATTGAGCTATTTTGTAAGGTAAATTTTGGATTTGTATTCAAATATTAACACGTTTGCCTATTGTGTAATGGGATATTGCTGCATAATAATACGCAGATCGAAGGACGCTCGCTGCCTGAAAGGCCGGTGAATGCAGGAACCCTCATCACAATTAAAACATGTTCGGTTGCGCATTTAAATTATGGTAGCGCACAAAACAAGCGGCCAAAACTAGGAAGTGGGACTAGGCGGTATCCGATTTTTCGACCCGCGCAGGCCCATTCAACCGAAGGCTCTAATTCTGAGCCTCAAATTGCTATGGCTTTACCCGTGTGCATAGGTCCCTGTTCTCTATCAGCGTTCACCTGAATTCCCTTAACCGGCTGGCCAGTTTGGAGTTGAAAACATTCCCAACTGAGACAGTTGTACAAATCTAAAACAGATGGATTTGCCGAGAGCGAATAGTCCAGTCTGGGCTTTATTTATTGAACACGGACTTTTTTACATTTATGTCTGCGCTTCATTAAGATCGTATGAACTGAGGATTGATGAGTCGAGTTTATTTGCCGAAATTTTATCCAGTTAATATTTTAGGCATTTCAATTGATTTAAAAATATATCATTTTGAATCATATTTGAAAGGTTTTGCACCTGGTTGGTGATTGTTTTAAATGTGATATTTAGGTCAGAACGATTTAAATCCGAAAGAGAACAGAAATAACACAGCAGCTGAATTTATTGAGTCCCCTGCTACTCTTCCTCACACACAGCTAATTAAGATTAACACTCTGATCACACAATTTCAGCAGAGCTGGTACGACGTCGAAAGCCGTCACTGTTAGAATATCATGGAGCGGAGTCCTGGTTTATGTCAATTAACTGAGTATGAAACTGCACCTACTAACGTATGAGCCTCCACACATAGTACTCTCAGGGGTATTTCTCAGTCGACGTTCCGCCTGAATTCTGTGTGATATAGGGGCAAACACTAAAGCATGCATAACAGTTGGTTCTGCCTTCGAGTGTTTTGCAAGTTCGATAAATAGTTTATATTGAACTAAGAAGAAGGAGCACAATTAATATTATAATGTTTTCTTTTGGCGATTAATTGCATTCTCCAAATATATAGTTACTGCAACTTCTTTAACTCATGGGAAATGGTACTTATCAATGTTCTCGCTTAATTTGTTAATACATCCTTCCAAGTTATGACCACATTGTATGAAGTTTAAAATTACCATTGAACTATTTGTTTTCACGGGTTATGTGATAACTTCGTTCGCTCAAATTTATTCCGAATTCTCGTTGTTTTTCAAGGTCCCATGTGGTGTTTAATGAGGTATCGAGACTTGTGCCTTTACTTCCTTCCACCGGCCTGATATTATTGTTCAGTTTTATGTCGATGCCTTGGTTGAAATTTGTTGCTGCTTCTAGTGCGTGTCTTCATTTACAATTCTAAATCTCTTATTAGAAATAGGAAATGCTGCCTTAGTGACAGGGAAACCTCGCTGCATTCTTGTCAGGTGCACAGTAAAAGGCACATGGCTCTCTCAATCAGTTTCTAATTATTTAGAAATAAATGACTGACACTAAACTCCAGGCATTGTAATTTATTTGAGGAACATGTCTTCTAAATCAAAGAACTGCTGGAAGCATGTATTATATATTGCTCCGGAAAATATTTTCACAAATCCCGAAATGAACAAAATTCTTTGTCGAAAATTGGAATATTTTTCCTTAAATTGGTAATTAATTTGGGATGAAATAGTTAATTTAATTGTGTTGAATTCTGAGCTAGTAGACTCTTTGCTCATTTGTTTCATTTTAAATCCGCCAAGTTCAAAAGGCCAAATGTTGACCATTGCTTTTGGTGGCCGTTATCTGGGCTAACATGTTTTACTTATTTCCAATTGCAACTGAGACTTGGGTGTCAAAAGGTCTAAAGTGATCATACTCCCAGCAGTTTGCTTTTATCTTGACCTCTGCCCCTCTTGTACAGAAACCGCAGACTGAACATGCAATTCGAACCTGGTTATTTAAATTTAGTGGATAAGGAGCGTAAAACGTCGCTGTTAGAAAGGAGCGGATCAAATTCTGGAATGTAAATTAACTCAATGAGTACAGAATCCTGGTCAGGGCAGCACACACTGGTGAATGAACCAATGCAGATTTCCAGTAACTGACTTTCCTCAGTAGAAATGCGGTCAAACCTACTTGTGATACTTTGAAATAAGAAACATGCAAATGCTTTATTCAGCAGTAGAGTGTTGGACCCAATTTTTGAATAGAGTATAATAAAATATTAATCATTGTCAGCATCAACATTGCTTTAATTATCTGTTACCATATGTATAATTATTAACTGCAATCTACAAACAATAAATTAGCTAAAAATGTTCTTATATTTACGTATTTGCTCAGAATTTTGTTTAGCTTTTACTTTCATCAATATTATGGCTGTTTGATATGAAGTTGTATTTTCTGCTTCGCTCATTTTCTATGTACAGATTCACAAAATTATCAAGTTTTCTCCGCCTCCTTCCAAGTTCCCGATAACTTTTATGTACAGTTAAGGGGATCTCTGGATTTTTTTTTTTAATTACTTTGCATCGGGGCGAGGATTATTTTTTTTTTGCTGCTTTGTCAGTAAAAAGAACTAAAATAAATTGTGTTTTACTGTCAGGGAATAAATTCGAGAATAGTTATCAGATACATTTTTCATTTACCGAAATATATTTACATTGGCTATTTAATTTAATTCTTAAAAAAAGTAATATTTTAAAAAGTTTCAATTCTAAAATTCTAATTGTGTTGCTAATTTAACGAACATTCCCTGCACAGCGCAGAAAGGAGACAGAAGACAAAATTAATATTATCCAGAATCATTTTCACAAACCAAGCGCAGATCAGGTTTAAATCCACAAAAGCGGGCCAATGTTGTTAAAATTTAGAATGCGTGTGATTAGATTGAGCGAGATTTGAAATTGTTTATTTACATTGTGGAAATGTCATTGAGTGCATATTATGGACTGTATTATTTTCCGTTCATTCGACATCAAACAGGGAAATTAATTTATCCAATTCTATCAATAACTGTGACATCTAAATATTAACTTGCATCTGCTTAACATAAACTTTGAATACCTGACCAAATAGATATCACATTTGGATTTAATCCAGAATACAACTCCAAAAACGAGGCAGTTAGTTTTAATTTCTCCCCTGCGGCTCTTGCACAGGCAAAGCAGACTCGATTGCAAATGTTTTTAATCGCAGAGTTTTTTTTTTGTAAAAATATACTTTATTCATAAAATATCTTCAATCACATTCAAAACCATTTCAAAAACAACATTACAAGGGTACAATCCAGGTTAAACTTTTACAAAATGTATCACCAGGTGCATCAGTACAAACAATATTACAATCATTTACAGCCTTTCATTTTGATCTGTACAGCCCGAGGGGCTCTAAACAGTTCCCAGTCTCTCGGTGCGCTGTGGTAGAAAGGTCTTAGACAGCGACCCTTCCCCATTGCGCCTTTGCGGCAGCTGCCCCAAGCTTTAGTGCGTCCCTCAGCACGTAGTCCTGGACTTTGGATTGTGCCAGTCCGCAACAATCGGTCGGGGACAACTCTTTGTGCTGGAAGACCAACAAGTTTCGGGCAGACCAAAGCGCCTCTTTCACCGAGTTGATGATCCTCCAGCTGCAGTTGATGTTTGTCTCGGTGTGTGTCCCTGGGAACAGCCCGTAGAGCACAGAGTCCTGTGTCACAGAACTGCTCGGGATGAACCTCGACAGCAACCACTGCATCTCTCTCCAGACTTTCTTTGCAAAGGCACAATCCACAAGGAGGTGGACAACGGTCTCTTCCCCACCACAGCCACCTCGAGGGCAACGTGCAGAGGGGGTGAGCTTCCTGGCGTGTAGGAAGGATCTGACGGGGAGGGCCTTTCTCACCACCAGCCAAGCTACGTCTTGGTGCTTGTTGGAAAGTTCTGGCGATGAGGCATTCTGCCAAATGACTTTGACAGTCTGCTCGGGGAACCATCCCACAGGGTCCACCCTCTCCTTATCCCTCAGGGCCTCTAGGACGTTACGTGCTGACCACTGCCTGATGGACTTGTGGTCAAAGGTGTTTTTCTGCATAAATTTCTCCACCAGGGACAGGTGGTACGGCACGGTCCAACTACTTGGAGCGTTCCGCGGCAGCGTGGCCAGACCCATCCTTCGCAACACCGGGGACAGGTAGAACCTCAGCACGTAGTGACACTTGGTGTTTGCGTACTGAGGGTCTACGCACCGCTTGATGCAGCCGCACACAAAGGTGGCCATCAGTATGAGGGCGATGTTGGGCACGTTTTTTCCCCCTTTATCTAGAGGCTTGTACATCGCGTCCCTGCGGACACGATCCATTTTCGACCTCCAGATAAAGCGGAAGATGGCTCGAGTGATCGCCGTCGCGCAGGAGTCTGGAATGGGCCAGACCTGCGCCACGTACAGCAACAGCGAGAGTACCTCACACCTGATGACCAGGTTCTTACCCGCAATGGAGAGGGAGCGTCGCTCCCACATGCCCAGTTTCCTTTTCACCATAGCCACTCGCTCCTTCCAGTTTCTAACGCATGCCCCGGTCCCTCCGAACCATATCCCCAGCACCTTCAGGCCGTCAGCCCTGACAGTGAAGGGGACAAAGGATCGGTCAGCCCAGTTCCCAAAGAACATGGCCTCGCTCTTCCCACGATTTACCTTGGCTCCCGAGGCCAGTTCGAACTGGTCGCAGATGTGCATCAGTCTGCGCACCGACAGCGGATCCGAGCAGAAGACGGCGACGTCGTCCATGTACAGGGAGGCTTTTACCTGAGTGCCTCCACTGCCTGGGATCGTCACTCCTCTTATGCCCGGATCCTTCCTGATGGACTCGGCAAAGGGTTCTATGCAACACACGAAAAGGACAGGCGAGAGAGGACAGCCCTGCCTGACTCCAGATTTGATCGGGAAGCTATCTGTTTCCCACCCATTGATTGAGACTGCGCTACTGATGTTAGTGTAGAGCAGTTGGATCCAATTTCGAATTCCCTCCCCAAACCCCATTTTGGAGAGCACATCCCCCATGTAGGTGTGCGATATTCTGTCAAAGGCCTTCTCCTGATCCAAGCTGATGAGGCAGGTATCCACACCCCTGTCCTGTACATAGGCAATCGTATCCCTGAGCAGCGCCAGGCTGTCAGAGATCTTCCTGCCTGGCACAGAGCAGGTCTGGTCAGGGTGAATCACCAATTCCAGAGCGGATTTGACCCGGTTGGCGATGACCTTGGACAGAATCTTATAGTCCACATTCAACAGTGAAATGGGTCGCCAATTTCTAATTTCCTCCCTTTCCCCCTTGTGCTTGTAGATGAGGGTGATGATGCCTTTCCTCATGGATTCTGACATACTACCGGCCAGGAGCATACTCTCGTACACTCCTAGCAGGTCTGGGCCGATCAAGTCCCACAGAGCCGAATACAACTCCGCCGGCAAGCCATCGCTTCCGGGAGTTTTACTCTTCTCGAAGGACTCGAGGGCCTTAGTCAGTTCATCAGGAGTTAGCGGTTTGTCTAGGCTCTCCCGCGTACTGTGGTCTAAGACCTCCGTGATAGAGGACAGGAAGGACTGGGAGGCCGTGCTGTCCGTGGGCTTCACGTCATACAGTCCGGCATAAAAGGATTTGCTGATCCTCAGAATGTCGGACCGTGATGACTTTACTGAGCCGTCTTCTTCCTTCAGGCTGCTGATCACAGAGCGCTCTCTGTGTACCTTTTGGAAGAAGAAACGTGAGCACGTCTCATCCTGCTCCACGGAGCGGACCCTGGAACGGAAGATTATCTTGGAGGCCTCCGAGGCAAAGTGCGAGGCTTGCTGGCCCTTCACCTCTTGGAGCTCCTCCTTGACATCGACCCCCATCGACTGCAGCCGGAGCAGATTCTGCATCTTTTTCTGGAGTCGGGACATTTCCCTCTGTTCCTTTCTAGCTTTCTGGGTGCCTTTGCGGATGAAAAACCTCTTGATGCTTCCCTTGATCACTTCCCACCAGTGTGTCAGGGACTCAAAGAGGGGTTTCACGGTTCTCCAACCTTTGTAATCCCTCTTGAGCTCCTCAATGTTCTCTGGGGTCAGCAGTTGCACATTTAGCTTCCATGCCCCCCTGCCCACCCTCAGGTCCTTCTCCAAGTGGCAGTCCGCCAGTAGGAGGCAGTGGTCAGAGAAGAACACCGGCTTGACCTCGGTGGATCTGACTGTGAATGCACGGGACACAAACAGGAAGTCTATCCTGGAACGAATGGACCCGTCTGGCCGCGACCAGGTGTATCTACGCTGCGCTCCGTCTGCAGGGTTGCTGAAGACGTCGTGCAGCTTGGCATCCTTAACTGTTTCCATCAGGGATCTGGACGTAGCGTCCAATCTGCTTCCGGCCCTGCCGGATCGTCCAGCCGCATCGATGATGCAGTTGAAGTCCCCGCCCAGAATGACCTGCCTGGAGGTCGCCAGCAGCAGTGGGAGCTGCTGAAAAACCTCCAGCCGCTCAGCCCCTTGTGCCGGGCCATACACGTTAATTAACCGGAGTGGAGCGTTCTTGTACATTACGTCTGCTACCAGGAGTCGCCCGCCCACCACCTCCTTGACCTCGGAGACGGTGAAGTTGCCTCCCCGCAGCAGAATACCCAGGCCGGAGGAACGAGAGTCGTTTCCGCCCGACCAGATCGATGGCCCGTGGGACCACCATCGTGACCATTGCCTGTAGGAGCTGAGGTGCGGTATCGCACACTCCTGCAGAAACAACAGGTCAGCTTTGACCTTGGCTAGGTAGTCCAAGGTCGCAACACATCGCGTAGTAGATTTAATGCTACGCACATTTATGGATACAATCTTTAAACCCATTTTAAAGCATTTATTCTCCTACCAAACCCACTGTCTCTGAGAGTCCCAGACCTTTAGTCTGCTCCTTCATACCCGTAGTGAGCTCAAATTCCTTCACTTTGGATGGGCTGAGGTAGATCTCCTTGGCCGTGTTCTGCTCCGGTGGCATCTGGAGGTTCACGTAGAGAGCGGGTTTTGAGATGACCTTTGCTGGAGAAGCTTCTCCAAAACTCACCCCCTCTGGGGTGTTGCTGTTCCCGGCTTCCTGGAGCTGGGGTGCGATGATTGCCTCACTGCTCCCAGATTCCAGGGGCTGTGGTGCACTGGCCTCCTCAGGTTGCAGGCAAAGTTGGGGTGCGCTGGTCTCCTTGTTGTCTCCAATTTTCTGGAGCTCGGGTGTCTCGTCCTCCAACGCCCTGGAGCTTTGCCGCCTCTTCTGTCGGTGCCGCTCTGGCACTTCATCATCCGAAGAGCTGCTGCCCTTGTCATCCGTGTCGGATGGGAGACGCCTCTTGCCGCTTCTCTGGGAAACGCCCTTGCTTCTTCTTCGCTCCCTCTTACTTTTCTTGTTCTTCACCGTCCGCCACTCCCCCTGCTGCTTTTCCACTGCTGCCTCCTCCTCCATTGATTCGCTGTCCTGAGGACTGGGAGGTACAGGGGGTAGTGCTGTTGATTGGCTCTCTGTTGCCTCAATCTCTTTCTCCACCTTGTCTCTCTCTGTGTCCTCCTTTGTCCCGTTGAGCTCCCTGGGGGCCTTGGTGGTTGGAGTGACACGAAACATTTCTTCTGCTTCCCCCTGGTCGGCTTTGGCTGCCTGTGCGTAAGTACGGCAGCGTTTGGGGCAGGTCCTGTAGAGGTGACTTGCCTCGCCACACAGGTTGCAGCACTTGGCCTGTTTGCAGTCTTTTGTCTGGTGCCCTTCCTGTTTGCAGATCTTGCAGAGGGAGGCGCTGCAGTTGGCCGCCACATGACCAGCCTTGCCGCATGAGCGACAATGCTTGGGTTGCCCAGCGTAGACCAGGTAGCCCCGGTTTCCCCCGATAGCGAAACTGGAGGGAGGGTGGAAAATGGCTCCCTTACCATCGGTCTTTAGCGTGACCTTAAACAGGCGTTTGCCTGTCCAGATCCCCAAGTCGTCTCGAATCTCGGTGCCGCTCCCCACCTTATCGAAGTACCTGGTGAGGAAGGTGACCACGTCGGCGACAGGGACGAAGGGGTTGTACACATGCACCATCACCTCACGTTCCCGTTGCAATGGCAGAGAAAAGTGCGGCTCCGCCGTCAGGATCTTCATCTCCGGCAGGTCTCTCTTCTCCTCGAACACCCTCAGGAGCCGGACGCAGTCTGCCACCCGCTTGAACGTCACGTCAAAATAACCGCCTTTGCGGGAGTCATGCAGGGTGAAGATCTCCGTAGCTTGGAAGCCGCACGCCTTCAACAGGATCCTCCTGGTGAAGAAGCCCCGATCCATAGGTGATCCTCCTTCGCTGTGGATCACCGTGACTCGGACGGTGATAGGTAACCCACGGTATGGATTTGGATTGCGATTGGTTATCGCCCTTCCATCCCGACCTTGCCTTGGCAGGACCATGGTGTCGCCCCTGCAACACTTGATCTTAGCCAAAAGGCCGAGAAGCGATAGTGCTAGAAGCAGAGCGCATTTACTCTTGGAGAAGCATGAATCACATTCTGGGATGTAAGGTCAATGACTGACTGTACCAACCCTGTTAAAGTTACAGTTACTGCCAACTGAACCCGCGCACATATTTTTCAAACATATGTTTATCAGTGGTAGAGCTTTGTGACTGTTGTGTGCTTTCATGAGCTGAAAGGTTTCAAATACTATTTCAACTTTGGAATGATGGACAATGACTGTGTTTTTTTCAAATTTAAATTGTAAATTGCGATCGATCAACGTTGGTTGTGATAGGATAATTATGGTAAAAATGAGTATTAATTGCACGCTGATAGGTGAGGAGAGCATAAGATCTCACATTTTACCGGGAATTAACCTGTAAACATGCTTGATTATGTGTTTCTTTTTTGGGGGCCTGAAATATGTTTTAATTAAATCACTTTCCTAAGGCAGACATTTATATGTATATTACTTATGTGAACCTGAATGTTTGTCAGCCTGTTCCACATGCTTCATATGTTTTTATAATAGATCATGTTGTAGCTAATGAGATATCAGATCTCAACTCTCAAACTTGCATTCCTTTATGTCGCTTTGTATCAGGCTTTAGGTCGTATTTATATCTTGTGCACCTTGTACATGAGGTACTTAAAGAGGACATGTTTGGGCTGACGCTCAAGGGGGTTGCTATGAACTTGCTGGTGCGCAGCTTGTTGAGTATTGTTGCGACTTCCATTACCCAGGCAATCACAGACAATTCCAACAAACTCCTGAGTTATATTTTCTAGGTAGGTGCACGCTTTGTGCAGGACTGGCAGAAATCATGTAAGGGGTTGCAGAAATCCAACTGAGGGTGGGAATTTATGTAAGATGTTCTATAACACGTTAAACAGGGAATATAGGGATACCAGAATATCCTCGTGGTTAAAATAAAAACCCGAGCCAAATTTGGAAAATGTTAACTCACAGTCAATGGTGTGAAACCAACAAATGGAAAGTGACCAATAAACATGCAGGCCACCATGTCTTCGAGCACCGAGAGTGAGTGAGGTAAACATACCATCGATAGTATGTTAGAGGGACTTTAGATGGTGAGAAGGTGATCTGTGCAATGTGGTATTCTCGGGAACTCCTGGGTAAACGTTGACCAGTTAATAACATGAACTTGCTCCTGAGCCTGTACTGGATGCTTCATTAGGAGTGGAAAACAGATGAAATCACAAACCGCTGGATTATTTCTTCCGAAAAGCGACGGGAAATCTACCTTCAGATAATGATGGAAACTTGGGTGTTTGTTGAATGTTTTTAACATAAAGTTCCTGAAAACATTATGTTCAAAAAATGACAAAATATTCTCGCAGTTGCTTTGAACAAATAACGTTTCTGGCCGTTTCATCGTCCTCTTAACCCATGAAACTTTAATTCTCAACATTTCATTTCAGGCAGAACTGGGAGCAGTCAGGCTGATCCATCAGGTAATAACTCTGAATTTTCATATTATCTGATATTTTCCTGTCCAATCTACGTGAATTAAAACTAACTGTCGGAGAAAATTGCGGTACCGATTTGATCATTGATTAACTCGCTCTCCATGTGCCTGTCAGGGAGGAATGGGATGTTTCCTGCACTCTGACAATGAACATATTTAAACCCTGTTGAGGGACAATTGCTGCCTAATGCAGAGCGACCATGACTTGGGTCCCGGAGAGGGGAATGTCAATAACCACTGATACTGCTGCCGATCCCAAATGGGCTGCCAATTCTCGAATTACATCCAGACAGAGATAGAGGTTACATGACGTTCCAGTTCCGGTGGGCGGGAGAGGGAAGGGCTGGCTGGGAGAACGAGATTGCATTTGTGCTCTGGTACTCTGAATGGACCTCAGTCTCCGCCAGTCAGTGAGTTCGCTGTTATAGTCACGTCCATCTCCTGATCTCCGGGGACTGGAATATATTCTGAACGTATCGACCAACTGTCCCAGAAGGGGCATCTCTCCCATTTATAACCGGCTCGTTTAAAGGGTTGAATACAATTGTACCCTTGTGTTTGACAGGTTTTATTTTTAAATCGGGTTTCAATGGGAGATTGGGCATAGGCCAATATTCCAGGTTCTTCTGCTCTGACCTGCAGAAAGTGGAGACCGGTTAGCTGGGTCTCGCGGATTTAATGGGTTGTAATTCTGCGCTTATTATTGTATTTTACAGAGGCGGTGAAACTGAGACTGGCGAATGGGGGCAGTCGGTGTGCAGGAAGATTGGAGATTCACTACAGGGGACAGTAGGGGACTGTGCATGGTTACAGGTGGGACCTGCAGGACGCCGCTGTTGTGTGTCGGGAACTGGGCTGCGGGACCGCAGTCTCTGCACCGGGCGGGGCTCACTTTGGGGAAGGCTCCGGACCCATTGTGACGTATGATGTTGAGTGCAGCGGGAACGAGGCCGCCCTGCGAGACTGTAAATCAGTTGCCTGGGATCACTATTCCTGGTTACACAACAATGATGCCAGCGCGATCTGCTCAGGTACAAATATTTCTTCTGCTTCTCATCGCCCGCCGGGTCTGATTTTTTCCCCAGGAATAAAGGTGGAGATGTTATTTTGGGACAGCCGATTGCTGAAGAATGAGACTTAGGGCAGGATATTTCAATTGGAGTTAATGTTATATTCAATCAGATTCATTGTGTGTCATAAATTCATGTCAATAATTGTGTTAATTTAAAAAAAAATAAGCTCACACCGGAATGGCAGGTTGCACCCCGCTTTATATCACTGCTGGCTTCTTGCTGTGAGGTGACGCGGACCATCCGAGGATAGGGAAGAATGTCCGGAAAATCCCGCACGCACTCTACCCTCTCCCTCGCCATTCGCCCGGATGGTTCGGGATGCTCTTGGGGGAATGAGTGAGAGCGATTGCAGAGTCCAGTTGTTCATTTGCCCGGCTGTTAGATCATTGATTTATGTTCTCCCTCCCTGTATAAATTCCCTGGTGTAACGACCCTGGGGAGCACATCGGAGGGCGCACGTGTCTTTCATTCAGTTCCATTGAGGAGTCTCCCAGAGAGCAGGGGAATTCCCCAGATGAAGTTGAAACTTCCCGGCTGTTCACACATAGTTCAAGGCGCCAATACTTCCGCAGGGGCCGCATGCTCATCTCTGCCATTCCTTAGGTTTCCGAGAGTCACTAGTACGGAATATTTGGGCTGATATTTTACAGGTTGTGAAACGGGAATTGGGGAGGAAGGTTTCTGTGCGTAGGGAGAGTCTAAGTCATGGGGCATCACGGGTCTAATCTGCAAACAGAATCCCGATGTTAACTGCACAGTCCATTCGTTTCAATATTTAATTGATATTGAGATCGGAAGAAGTGCTGCATTTCAAACAAATATGTTAAGTGCAGTGCACGGCACAATTGCAGTGAATAATGATAACAGCGTTACATTGCTGGAAGAAAGGGGAAAGTTCCACATCAACGCACCCAAGAAATCCTGGCACATGGACCTAACCTGGCCATCCTCAGAACAGATTCATTAGCAATTTAACACTTTGTAGGATTTTGTTGCAAAAGGCAGCAATTATAAAACTGAATCAGTCTTTTAAAACTAAACTCAATGAAGATTAAACGGAAACTGCATTTTCTAAGTTACTGATCGATGTCGAACTTTATTCAACTGCTTCAGTCATGTCATTCTTAACGCTATATGTTCTGAAGACGAGTTGTTTGGTCATGACTGCTCAGTGCTCGGCTCCATTCGCAATTCATCAAATTAGGAAGCAGCCCAGGACCACACAGAGCAAATCCTACACAACATCCATGCCTCAAATGATAAAAGACAAGTAATAAGTGCACCACACGTGTGTCTGCAAACGGCTAACGACAGCAAAGAATGAGAGATTCCACTTAACATTCAGTTGCTTTACAATCAAACAGTCCATCACCATCTTAAACTCCGGGAACACCGTTGACTGAACTTTCATTTGCAATACCGAATGCCAATGCCGTGGCGTCTTCAGCGGGACAGAGGCTGAATGTTTTGTGAGTTTCGGTCTTCAACTGTCTCATCAGAGTTTCTTATTTCCCGAATGATTGCTCATTGTTGAAACTGCACTTGACCTGTATAGGCGCTGCTGAGGCACTGTTCAGGAGACTTCCCATCCCCAGACGAAGTTTTATCTTTGACTGGGTGTTTAATCATCGCCATCAAACACCATTATCTTCCTCAGTGGGTTAATAAGACTGATTTCTTAATTATGTGCAGGGGGAACGGCAGCCCCTCTAAAAACATTCTCTTCTCCATCTTTCAAAGAAACAGCCTTCTCGCTGGTTCAAATTCCATGAACTCCCAATCGAACAGCAATGTGGTAGCCCGTTCACCACACACAAGGCAGCTTCTTTTATGAAACACAAAATAATCTTCTCAAGCAAAATTGGATGGACACTTAATACAGGTCGTGTTAGCGAAGTTCACATCTGTAGTTCTGTTGGAAACATTACACAGAATCGCATATTTTCGACGATAAAGCAACTTACTCCATAGGACAACCGGTCAATCTCAGGGTTAATGATCTAATCGAGCCTCCCCCGCTCCCCAACCAATTTAGCCTCCCGCCAAATCAACACCACGTCTTCTATCTCCATCAATATAACGTGAGGTTCCATTCTCCCCCATCTGTTCATCAGTCATAAATAAATCCATGTCAATCACCTCATCTTCTGTGGCCACGAGTTCCACATTCTAACAACTGTCTGGTAAAAAAAACATTTCTTTTGAATGCATTTGGGAATTTTAGTAGTTTTTTTAAGTTTGCAGGTTTGGCCATAGACCACAGTTAACGATCATCTATCCTGTCAATTCGTTCAATCGTCATAAAGATCTTTGTTATTTCAGTGCTCGGGCTACCTTCCCTAGTGAAAACAAATGTACACAAGCAATTAATTTTATTTCCCCCGACCTTCCTCGTAGAACTGTCAAAATCCAATTAAATAACTTTCAACTTTTCTCGCGTCTCTTGAAATTTGACTGCCCCGTTGCGGCGGTGCCGTGGGTGTAAATGGCGGTGAGCTATTCAAATGTGCATTGACTTCGGCGGGACTGTAATATGCCGGGAGCGCAAGAGTGGGCTGACCGAAATATAATGAAACTATCAAGATTTTTGATTTCTTCCCTCCAAAAATGAAGGCCGAGACTGAGATCCATCCGATGGCGCATCAACCTAATTTGCACTTTCATTTTCCAATGAATACTTGAGCTCTGAATTAATTCTAACAAAAGTACTGCATTGTCCTTAACTATTATAACATTCATTTGCAAATTAAGAGCACATTTTGTGAATTTATTGCATTTACTGTTTATTCTGTCTCTGTAAGTACCTCCTCACAGATTTCCTGAGTTTCAACTGAGCTTCGAATTTGACTTCACAGACTAATTTTGAACTGTTTCCTGTGGATAATCTGTTTCTGTAAACGGTAAACAATATTGTTTCTGGCATCCGTCCTGCTGGAACACAATGTACTACCTTTGTGCTGGTCTGAATATCTACCCTCAATCCCTAATCATTGATTTCTGTTTGCTATGCAGTTTGGAATTAATTCTGCTCGCTGTCCGCTAGCTCCACATCGTCTCTCACGGAATTAGCTTGTTTTTTTCTCTCTATTGCACGACAGTACAGAAAATCTACTGTTAAATGTAAAGGAAACGATGTAACTATTAAAAAAAAACAGAAGATGCCAAACCCAATGATTTGAGTAAGAGGTTCCTGTGGAGAGGCAATGTTCACGTTTCACACCAGTTGGCTTTTGGCACTAAAACTGTGGAAACGATATTCAGAGACGACATTCGTTAATGGACAAACAATCCATAAACAACCTTGGTAACCATTATAGAAGGCAGCGATCTGATACTCTGTTATCCAAACGTTTGAATGCATCCGGCAGTGCAGTTGCTGTCCTGGATCAAATGACCCTTAATTATTGAGGGTCATTTTTGTTTTTATCTCTTCTGCCCTACATTATACGATGTAATTTAGGCTACGTGATGGAAGGTTACTGGACATTAATTGCCAAGGCCCGTGAAGACTATTCGGTTGCAATGAGTTTGCTTCTTCATCGCCTCTCACTGTCCTGATTAAACTAGATGTGAGGGCCGAGTGACGATGAGAGAGAATATTGTTGGACTATCACTGTCTCCCCATTTATTTGCTCGTCGATCATAGCCTTAAGAGGTTCCCTAAAGCTTCGGGAATCAAAAGGTGATGTAAGGGAACAAGAACCAATCGACATAAGCTGTCCTTTCAAGTTTACACTGGAAAGACGAGGAACATTCTGGGGAGGTCTAAATGCACTCATTACATGATCAGCGTATTCAAACCAAGGCTTGGTTCCCAGAACTGTATATGATTATTCGGTAGTTGGTTCCTTTTGATTCTAGCTGTCAATATGTTAAAAATGCTAAAATAGCACGAGCCATTTATTTCCCCTTGTATGTGACCGTTACATTTTACTGACAGATTCAAAAGGGCTCTTAACATTGCTTTGCGCTTCCAGTGTTCGGAACTTTTCAGTAGGAAAGTAGTGTGGAATCAAACAGTTAATGTTTGAGGTTATTTCGTGTCTGTGTTCGTCAATGTGCTCCATTGACGAAATGACAAACGCCAGCAGATCAAATGGGAGACTCTAAACACTCGAGGACAAGTCAGGGTTCCTGGATTTATCCGACTACTTTTCTGGCCTTTCACGGTATGTGCAATAGGTGGCAGGGAAGAGTTACGCCCAGAAAGTATTATGAAGAGAAAGCTGCTGTCGCTTCCATATATGTAGATGTTGTGAAGAGACGGTCTTATAATTTCAAGAGAAGGGATTGAAACGTGAGGGGCCAGAGGTAGTAAAAGTAGATAAATTGGGACTTTGAGAATAGATATGTAATAAAATTATTACATACAACCCGATAGAAAATACGGAATGGAAGAGAAAGGGATTTTTTTTGGTGATCAGATGTTTTCCCGCAGGGATTGATGGGGCTGGGGAGGGGAGGTGCCTGGATGCAATTTGATGTACTTTATATTTGCAAATTAGTGCCAATGTAATACCAGCTGTGAAAAGTCGAATTCAGGGTGGTCTTCATTAATGAGATCTATCGACTGCACCTCGAAGGTGTGCACGTGTGTTGGGGTGAAAGATGCTATGGTTGGAGGGAAAGGGTAGCATTATCTTTTTGTCATTCAGTGTAGACAGAATTTCAGTGTTCTTCATAGGCCGCATTTCGGTCCATAGTTTCAGGGCGGGAATCGGGATAAGAACGATGTGGGAATGAAGAAAGTTGGCTGCGGGTACAGTAGACATTGTTTGACGTCAAAGTGCACATCTCTTTCAATAGATGCTTAGCTAAGTTCCCTCTGTAGATATAGTGCGTGTTTGTAACACCGTACTGAGGTAGCAATAAATCTACGTATGTTAAAGGTTGAATATGGCCACTTTGCAAGCAATAACTTCTGGAGCAATGTAGGGTTTAGCTTAATCGCGATTATGCCAGAATGAAAATTTTATCAGGAGTCATCATGACAGGATTTGCTTAAACAGATATGCACAAAATTGAAAATGATTGCGACTATCATGAATTGTTCTTCCTCAGATCACAGGTTTCCCAGACTCGTTTCCGGGGATTCCCAATGCTCGGGCAGACTGGAAATACAGTTCGGCAAAACCTGGGGAACAGTGTGTGATCTTCACTGGGATTGGAATGACGCCAGTGTGGTTTGTGATCAGCTTCAGTGTGGAGTCGCTGTGTCCGTGGCAAAAGGGGCTTATTTTGGAAAGGGCACTGGACTTCAACGGAGCGATAAATTTGAATGTGAAGGCAATGAGACAAGCCTGACAGACTGTCCTAACTCTCCAGTAAATGAAAACGACTGCACCCACATGAACGATGTCAGTGTGAGCTGTTCCGGTGAGTAAAACGAATCCGAATGACAAAAAAAGTTTTCTGGTGAACTTTTCAGAAACTGAGAAAAAGCCATTGATATTTCCTTCTTTCATGATCATTCCCAAGCCCTTCATTATAATTCACTGTCGCTTTTTAATGATTCTGGAATAACACAATTATGTGTAAGTCAGTAACTTCTACGTTATCTGAAAATAGCACATTATTATTGCTAAATTAATGCTTGCACCATGCATAGGTTCTTCATTCACATTTGCCGGAACACCGATTATCTAAAGAACTCTCAAGTCGTGTTCCGTTTGCCAAACCTGAGGCAAACTTCATTAATTACAAACGTAGGCGAATCATTAATTAACGGTGGTTGCGTTATTTTAGAGAGGCGTTTCAATGAATTGACCCAAATGAGGTAAATAATTAGGAGAAAATTTCCTTTCTGGGTTCTCGCTCAAAATAGTGGGATTATCTCAGTAGCAGCATTGCAAGTCTACTTTCAATCTGCCCACGTCAGCAGTTCAAGGAAATGGATTTCAATCGCTTTTGCAGGGGAGTGTAGGAGCCAGTAATAAATGCAAACTTGTCAAATATATTCCTATCCCCGGCAACAGCAAATTCATCCTTTGAGTGGCCTTGTTCTGGGTTACTGCACCCGTCACTCTTTATCAAATCTTTGAAATCAATATAAGATTTTTAACATAGTTTTATCAACCCTAATTCTTCCAGATTAAATAGGTTCAAGTCATCTTTGTTCAAACTGGGATCATAATACAATATTTAATTACATTATACATCTTTCATATCTACGTTTTATTACCTCCAAGACGAATATTTTCTTCCGGAGTGCCCTGTCCAAATCTGACATATGTTATACAGGTTGGTTCTGGCCAATACTGGGTATGACTGAAACGTCACGTCCTGTCTTTGGTATTTCAAAGCTGTTGTGACAAAGTCCAAAATTCCATTAGCTTTTTGTTGGATGAACTCTCTACTTTGAGCAAATAGACACGTTCGTTTAAAGGCTTTCGCAGTCTGGTGAGTTTCAAACAATAAGATGTGTAAACAGTGCAGTGTAACACGCACTTATCCATTTTCATCTTTTCCTTTTTTTCTTTCGCCATGTCTATATTCAAATGTGGATTTACAAAATGTTTTCGTCCTCATTTTTATTAAAAACAGGGAAGCATGGACCCCGATTGGTTGGTGGTGAGAACAGGTGCTCCGGCCGGGTGGAAGTGCTGCACGGAGGGCAGTGGGGGACGCTGTGTGATTTTCACTTTAGTTTACAACACGCGAGTGTGGTGTGTGAGCACCTTCAGTGCGGGGCTGTAAAGGCAATCCCGAGGGGTTCTTACTTTGGGCAGGGAACTGGCCCCGTGTGGAAGGAAAATTACAGGTGCCGCGGGAATGAATCCCGATTGACAGATTGTCCGGTTACATCCGGGGAAAATTTTAACTGTTCACATGGAAATGACGCGAGTGTCATCTGTTCGGGTGATCCTCTCAGTCGATGTAATCATGGATTGAAAAAAATCTCCCTGCAGCACTGAAAGAGGCCTTTCAGCATGTTCTGTACGTGCAGGTTCTCTGCAAAAGTATCTCACCCACTCACACACCCATGCAATTTACAATAATCCGGTATTATTTTCCATGCAATTATCTGACCACATATATTTTAAAATCTCCGATTGATATTCATCCACCACATCTTCAGGCAGTGCATTTCAGATCCTCGCCGCCACATCCTTAGACGGTGCTTTTCATATCTTCAAGCACCATATTTTCCGACAATGAATTGCAGATCCTCATCATCATCATTTTCAGAGAGTGCATTTCAGGTCCTCATCCTTCGGTTTCTCAGGCAGTGTATTGCAGACCCTCATCATCCACATACTCGAACAGTACATTGCAGAACATCAAACACCCACATTCTTAGACAGTGCATTGCAGATCTCCATTCCCCCACAATCTCAGGCAATGTATTGCAGATCCACATAGGCCACAATCTCAAACCGTGCATTTCATATCCTCACCCCCCACATTCTTGGAAAGTGCATTTCAAATTCTAATCCACCACTTTGTCAGATAGCGTGAAGCAGATCCTCACGTACCACATTCTCAGCCAATGCATTGTAGACCATCATCCACCACATTCTCAGACAGTGCATTGCAGATCCTCAGCCACTACAATCTCAGACAGTGTATTGCAGATTGTCATCCACCACATTCTCGTACATTGCATCCCGGGTCCTCATCACCCACATTCTCAGTCAATGCATTGCAGATCCTCATCCATCACAATCTAAGACAGTGCATTGCAGATCGTAATCCAGCATTTTCTCAGACATTCCATTGCATTTCCTCATTCACTACAATTTCAGTCAGTGCATTGCAGATCCTCGTCCTCCACATTCACAGGCAGTGCATTGGAGGACCTGATCAATCGCACCATGCAAAATTAGCATCCTTACGTCACAATTTCCAATTTGTCCATCACCATAAATCTGTACTGATCATTCATGATCCTTCCGCCATTGGCAATAATTTTTCTGTGTCATATTGTCCAGATCCCGGAGGTTTTGAGCATTCCCTCTCCAAGTAGAATATTCGTAGCTCCCTAAAACTATGTAGAAAAAGTAAGTTTATCATCACCATAATGATCTTATGAAGCATTTCTGCATCTTTTCTAATGCCTTCAGACCCTCCCTAAAGTTTGTAGCCCAAAAATGGAAGGATTACTCCAGATGAGGCCGACATGAATCATCACATCTTCCCTGCCGTGTACTCAGTGCCTTAGTTATACACCAAAGAACTCAAAACTTTAGTAGCCTTTTCGCAACCTGCGCTGTGAAGTACAATTGTTTGTAGAAATGCACCCGAGATTCATCAGCTGCTGAAACTCATTTAGAAATGATCCCGTTCTTTATTGTTCCGTCTACTCGTCCTTCGTCTGCCAGCCTTATTTCACTTAAAAACACTCTCACTTCTAAAGCACAAGGCCAGGTACAAGAATGACTCAAGTTATTTACCAGAGCAGTCAAGTCTGTGAATGAAGTGCAGTGCTGTGGGAATGCTGCCCTCTATAATATTTCGTGTTCCAGGTAAGAGGGGTAATCGATGCCATCTCTGCATCAGTGGACGTTAATAAAAATGTGAACCATGGCTCTATTTTGAGGGAAACGAGAGAGTCTTCCCCGGTGTCCTTTCCAAAGTTATCCCTTAATCAACATCAAACAATGTAACTCATCTGGTCATTATCACATGACTGTTTGTGCGATTTTACTGCGCCCATTATGGCTGCGGCGTTCCTTAAACTGCAACAGTGACGACATTACACAATGCAAATAAATGCCTGTAACTTGCGTTGAGACATCCGGTAGTTTTGAAAAAAACACTTATCAACTTTAAATATACATTTATTTATTTCCGACAAAAGTGAGCCAACCAATGCTTCCCTCAGCTAAATTTCATCTGGAACTTTCCGACCCGTTCTAACAGCTTGTCTGTGTTCGATTGAATTTTATCCTTTCAACATTTTACAACACTTAAAAATTCCGTGAAAAAAAAAACAATAAATTGTTCCTCTTACAACCAATAATATATATTACTGGAATAATATATATAATATATATTACTGGAAAATTAGGGTTGCTATCCGGGTGGAATGTTCTTTTCCTCTGGCCTGGAAAAGAAAAAATCTTGAACACGACATCCTGTCCCTTTCAAAGAGCAATTCCATCTCCAAGCAGCCATTTTAGCCTTTTATTCCACAGGCGCTAACATTTCTGCCAAGCATCATTCGTGGCCCTTTTCCAAGGGTCATTTGAAAGTCCATCAAAACCACATCAACCCCATGACCCTCATTTACACTCTCTGTAACCTCATTTATTTACTCTAGCAAGTCTGTGCAATGCGATGTCTCTTACCAAATCCGCCCTAGTTTGTTAATGAATCCACATTTTTTCAAGCATAACTTGCTGTTACTTCTGCCCCAAGGGATATTTTCCAAGGAAAGAAAGCTTTCCCAAAGACAATATTAAACTTACTGGTCTGAATTTACTGCATTTATCCTTAAACCCTTTCTTGAGCAAGGGTATAATATTTGGAAACATCAGTTATCAGCATTGAAGAAGCATGGGAACATTATGACCATTATCTGGCGATTTCAGTTCAGGTCATGCCCCTCGAATACATCTCATCCAATCCATGTGTCGTGTCAAATTCAAAATCCGTTGCCTAAGCCAATTCGTCATCTTTATAAATATCTAGCCATTGCATTTCTTTTTTCTTCTGCCTATTCTTTGTCCACCATTGAGCAGCGTTTTCTTCCTTGGCAAAAACATACTCAAAATGCTCACTCAGCAGCTGAGCCAAAACATCAGCCTTTATATGCCGATGTCCTTCCTGGTGTCGGTTTTGTGCCTATATAAGACTGTAAGATCACGTTTTATGTTAGTGGGACTCTCTTATACGGTCTGGATATTGTACATTAATCTTGGATCTCACTTGCATTATCCAAATTCAATATCCTATGCATATATTTTGTTCTGCTTCACCTTAATCCCCACCTCTTTAATCAGCCAGGGAGCCTTGGAGTTTTTGCATCGTCCTGCACGTGTCTAAGCCAATTATCCATTTTTGCACCTGCAAAAGAGCCTGTACGTCACGAAAATCAGTTATTACAATGTATGTTCACACACCTGAATGGTAAATATAATTGAGGCCCTTATACAACCCCTGTTGCGCTTATCCTGAATAACACCACATTATTTCCTCCGTTATTGCAATCTTTCTTTTCTAGTTTTCTGTGCAGTTTGGTTTTTCTCTCTAACATTATCTGCCCGTTCCCATCTCCCAGCCAAATTAGTTCTGAACTGTCCAACAAAAAAACCAGACGGACATTGCCCTCGAACTTTTTCATCTGTAACACATGAAAACATCCATTGGTCCTTTCTTCACAGAACTGAGTCTATGAGTCCATGAGAACAGATCACAAAGTCACATGAGCTTGATTAGCGCTCTCATGCACCGTTTATCCGGCGACGTTCATCAGTTCTATCGCTCGTGCGTTGTGCTGGGATATTTTAATATTACCAGGATATTATTCCGTTGATGGCAATTTACTAGATTGTTTGCAATATCCTTAAAAATCATCTGCAGGACTACACCCCTCTTCCTACCTCTGAAATTGTTCCACTAACGGAGCACGAATGCCACTGCTCACCCTCCCGCATCAGAGGGCTCAGCAGGTACCCAGTGATCTGCCTCACCTTGGCACCACGGTCACAACATTTACTTGAATAATTATTGCCCCGGTTATGTTGAATCAAATGTGCATTTTTTTTTGAACGTTAACCCTTGCTCTCAACGGCTTTCTTCTTGTAGATGAAAGTTGGTCACTGAAATTGACAAATGGGGGAAGCCGCTGTGATGGTCAGGTGGAAATTTACCATAACGGTCGCTGGGGCAGAGTACAGGACAGCCTCTGGGAAATAAATGATGCTAACGTGGTCTGCAGGCAACTTGGATGTGGTGTCGCAATTGCCGCTTATATCTTTTCAAATTATGGAGAGAGTGAAGTGCCTGTGTGGGTGAATGATGTCCAGTGTGGAGGAAACGAATTGCATCTCCGCAACTGCAGCCCATTTGCAATGAATTCTTCTCTCAATGAGAGTGTCGGCGTCGGAGTTCTGTGTTCAGGTGAATAAATAGTTCAATTTTACAGGAACATACATAGAAATATCTAATAAGGAGTGTGGTGTGAATATACGTCACTTGTTCCTCGAGTTCTTTTAACCTAACTGCTTAACACTGGAGGGCTAACGTGGAGAGAGTGGGCACGGACAGAACTGATCAACAAACAGCGCTTGCATGTTAGCTGTGCATTTATTAACGACCGAATTCTCAATTATCTCTCAGACAGGTAATTCTGACTGCACGGTTGGGAGAGTGTGTTGTTAGCGCGGGTCGGGGGGTGTTGTGAGGCGGAGGTGAGGTGGTGTCGGGAGGAGCCTTACAGCTTGGTGCGAAATTGTGTTAATTAAACAACGTTTTCATAGAATTGCAGTTCACATACTGGTCAGGGCAAGAGGCCGCTCATGGGATTTCTGGATTATTCCATCCTTGAAAAACCCAGGTACTTACAGGCCTTTCAGCAGCAGAAGGCTGAGCTTCTGTGAAATGTCTTTCTTAAAAGTCAATTTGGTTTCTTTTTCCACTGATGCTGTCAGAGCTCCTGAGGAGTTACAGCATTTTTTTTCAATATAATCAATACAAAATAGCGAGATATTCAGAAATCGAGTGAAATAAGGGTTCGAGATGCGTGCAGGGAAAAATAAACTGTGTACAATTGAAGTTTATAAGTAGTTTGGGTGCAACGATGAATACAAAAAAGTTTAATTGAGGTTGAAACAGGGCACACAGCATTGAGCACACAATATGTGAACTGAAATCCAAAATATCGTAGGAGTCAGGTGTGGGAATATTTGAAATATTTGTGCATTCCACACTACAAATTTCAAATAATTAGAGATACATGGTTTCAACTATAGAAACAGTTACCTGTCATAGTCAAGTCAAATATTTTTTAAATTACTTTTGCTGAATAATATTCAATAGTTTCAATTGGGTTATGACATAAATGCGTAATCGAATCCTCTTGATAAATACTGTATTTTTTGGTTCAGAACACATACAGTTAAGGCTGTCAGATGGTGGAAGCCCATGTGCAGGACGAGTGGAGAGTAATTACAACGGGACCTGGGGCTCAGTTTGTGATGATTCCTGGGATCTGACAGACGCTGACGTAGTTTGCAAACAGCTGCATTGCGGAAAGGCATTGGACGTGACACTTCCTGCCTCTTGTGGACCAGGCTCAGGTCCAGTTTGGCTGGAAGGCTTGGAGTGCTCAGGGAAGGAATCGTATCTCTGGCAATGTCCCTCTGCATATTGGGGTTCCAACGACTGTTCTCATAAAGAAGATGTGATGATTATGTGCTCAGGTACGGGTGACCTAAATGAACTCATTTCCTTTATACAAGAAGATTCACACAGATGGTATTTTACTGAATAGCGCAGAAACTGCACATCAACGGTTTATTCTGCTCAACGCGTCTGACAGCTGCTTATTCTGCTCATAATCTTACATCATTTCATCTGGCATGAGCTGAATTCCACTCTGCATTTTCCTCTCGTGTCTTTATCAAACGTCAAATTCAAGGCATCACCACAATTCGCCCTACCAAACGTACATGTTCCATGTTCCACATTCTCCTTCCATCTGGGTAATAGAGAGTGAAAAAAAAAGCTGAAATCGCAGCAATTTTTTTGGCTCTTGTATTTCTTCGTCCAAAAAAAATCACGACTTTATTCTAATCAGCACTGAAATAATTTCGGCATTGACACGCCTATCCTGCCGTCTCTGAACGTCTTCCTGCAGTTAGTGGAGTCTGTCTTGGTATTAACTGCAAATCCTAGTGCATTTTGAACATTTACTTCAATTCCAAATACCAAGTGTAGTATGTTAATCTTAAACAGATGTGACCCCCAGCATTTATCCATGTGCACAGCACGCTCCATCTTCTGCTATTCTAAGTGAAATCCTGCGTTGTTGTTTGTTGGCTCTTCTTTTAATACTGTGCTGATAATTTCATTTTCCCTGATCTCAACCTTAATTCTGATGTTTGAAAACTTTTCGAAAGTTATTGCTTTCAAAATCCATGTGGATTTACATAGACATTATTATCTCTGCATAATCTTTCTGAAAGTTCTTCAAGTAATTCAATGAATTGGAAGATGTATAGTTCGCTCTTTTGAAATCTGAGTTGATTATCCTTGATTGTATAATTGGATTGTACATGCATCACTGTTACATTTCTGGAATAATTATCTATATTCAGTAAACACATCTGGCACAACTTGTGTTCTGGGGGCACTGTTGACTTGATTCCATTTATCACTCGAAACATCTGGAGATTTCTTATTTCGTTGATAGAACACAAGGAGCTGCGGCTGGTGAATGGAAAGCATCGCTGTCAGGGGAGGGCGGAAGTGTTCTACAATGGGACCTGGGGAACAGTGTGCTGGGACGCTCTGGTTAGTCATGATGCTGAGGTGATTTGTAAACAGCTACAGTGCGACCCTCTTGATTATGTTGACTATAGCACTCGGTCATTCGGAGAAGGATCAGGACGTATTTGGCTTGATGAGATAGAATGTATTTCACACGAGTCGACCATTTGGCAGTGTCGGACAGACCCGTGGGGACAACACAACTGTGATCACAGACGAGATGCAGGGGTTTTATGTTCAGGTAACAAAACAAACCTTCTAATAGGAGACTGTTATTTCATTCATTGATGTCCAAATGAGTCAGCACGTTTCCTTCCCCAACAAGAGGAAAGATAACGAAGGATAAACCCGAAAGTGAAATGGATTGTGGTCGACAATCAGGTGATCTATCCGATTTATTATATCAATTATCTGAGTTGTATACCTGTATGTTTGTGCAGAAATAATAGTGATTGATTATCTTTGACAGATTCGGGTGTAGGTTTGCGCCTGATTGGAGGTAACAGCAGATGCTCCGGACGAGTGGAGATACAGTGCAAAAACACCACGGGCACGGTGTGTGATGACTCCTGGGATATGGCCGATGCCAATGTTGTCTGCAGACAGCTGGGTTGTGGCTCTGCTCTACTTGCCGCAGGAGGGGCCGCTTTTGGCCAGGGTGAAGGTGACATGTGGTTTGATGAGGTGAGGTGCACCGGAAGCGAATCCATTCTCTCCGATTGTCCTTCTTCAGCGTCTGCTCAGCCTGACTGTGATCACGAGGAAGACGCCAGTGTGATTTGTTCCGGTAAGGGTAGTGGAGAACGGGGCGGGTTGGAGCCGGGAGATTGGCGGTTGGTGATTGTTCGTTCAATATGTCCCATGAATTCATAAATGATGAACAACAGATGACTTTCTAAATTAATGTTCTATCTTTTTTTTGCATAATAACCCATAGGTCCCGAATTGTCGTTGGCTGCTTCTCAATCCACACCCGCAGGTTGGTCTTATGAATAAATAGTATTCCTGTCAAGGCTAATGTCCAGAATGATGTGATATGATTGACATTTGCTTGTTTTTATTAAAATATTCTGATGTTAATCTTAGTGTTTCAGAATGTTGGACTATTTAACAATACATAGCATCCTGTGTCCCAGTTGAATCTTTCTTTAACATTTCATTAAGAACATGAAGACAATATCACTTCCATCCCTCTTGTGATCGGTATAACAATCGGGATCCTGTTGATCTGTGAGTTCATCACACTAATTGTGGTAATGCGGAGACAATCATCAAGGAAAGGTGAGGACAAATATTACCACTGACTTCACATTAAATCTCGGATATTTTTATTTTTTATTTCAATTCATGAATGATATTTGAGCCTCGCTGGCAGCCCTGCATTCATGGCCTATACATAATTCTCCTCGAGAAAGTGGTGATGAGATGCCTTCTTGAACCGTTGCAGTCCATGTTGCGTAGGTACATCCACAATGCTTTTACAGAGGGAGTTTAAGTATTTGACCCAGCGACCATGCCGGAATGCCGACAAATATCCAAATAGGAATGGTGAGAGGCTTGGAGGGTGACTTCCAGGAAGTTGTTTTCCCATGTCTCTGCTTCCCTTGTCATTATCCTTGGTTGTTTATGTGGTTTTGGATGGTCTTGTCTAAATAAACTTGCTGGATTCTTCAAGTGCATCTTGTAAACAGTACACACTTCTGCCACTATAAGTCGATGGTGAAGGGAGTAATTGGTTGTGGATGTGGTGCCAATAAAGCGAAAAGCATTATTCTGAATGGGGGCAAACTTCTAGAGTTTTGTTGTAGCTGCACTCAAACAGGCAAGTGGAGAATATACAAAAACACTCCTGATTGTCCCTTGTAGATGATTGAAAGGATTTGCCTAGACTGGAGTTGAGTTCCTCAGAAGGGTTCCTTGCCTCTGACCTGCTTTTGTCACCAAATCATTCAAATCACAAGCCCAGTTCAGTTTTCGGTCAATGGAAACCCCCGGGATGTTGTCTGCGGGTGAATCAGTGATGGCGATGCCACAGAATGTTAAAGGCTGACAGTGGATTTGCACCTTGATGTAGATGGTAATTTCTTGGCACTAGTGAGGCGCGAATTTTACTCACCACTCTGAACGTCAGGCCTGGATATGGTCCATGTCTGACTTCATGTGGACATGGCCTGCTGCAGTAGCTGAGGATTCAAGACTGGTAATAAACATTGTGCCATCATCAGCGGACATCCCCACTCATGACCTTCAGATGAAGAGATGGTCATTGATGAAACAGGTGAAGATCGTTGGTCCTAGCACTCTATGCTGAGGAGCTCCTGTATTAATGTCCAAGTACTGCAAGATGATTGAGGTCCAACAACCACAACTCCCTTGTTTTGTGCTCGCTCTGAATTCAAGCAGCGAAGATTTTCCCCCTGAATCCTATTGGCTCCAGTTTCTTTTTCAGGTGCCTTCATGCCTCATTCGCTGGCGAGAATTCACTTTATTGTCCTTTTCCATTGAATGTCACTTGTCATGTTGGAAATTAATTTTAACCGATTTAGCGAGTATTCTCGTTCAAAGTCCACGGTCAAACAGTTAAATGTGTCATTTGAACGGAAGAGTCACTTGACTGTCCACATTCACAGTCCTAATTGTTCCACTGCTACTGTGTCTGAAGGTCAATCAATTGTTGTAGCCATCGATCTGAAGGTTATTTGACGCATTTTTGACTTAGTGCCCAGTCATGATGTTTCCGTCAATCGAAGTCTATCCAATCAGTGTCCTTCCGTTTCCCTGCCCAGATGACCAATCTCGAGCTCCATAGCCAGAATCGATCCGTAATTTTGAGTCGTGAGACTTTGATGGGATTTTTGGCACCAATTTATGAATATTGTGTACCCTGACATAACTAACTACTCTGATCTGAAAAACCATAACACTCCTGTTCCATGCGCACAGCAAATTAATTTTAATACTGTTGCGATACATAAAAGAAACGTCAGCTCCTCACTCGTCTTTCCAACCTGATGCTGTCAGCAGAATTCAGTCATTTTCCCCAGCTTCTCTTCAGCTAAAATCCCCTTGGGTCTCACAACAGAGTTTTCAGCTGGAATTCATTCCTCCCGAAAACGCCTAGTTTCGTCTTTTCCGACCTTAATTACATTTTCCATAGTCTGGTGGAGTTGAACACGTGTCCATGCGGTTACCCACACACGCACACGCCCACACAGACACAGCCACACACACATAACGTCTATCTCTCTCTATCTCTCTCACACACACGTATGGATACGCACTCTCTCTTTAAAAAAAAGACTTAACAAAAGATCCTACATAGCCAGCTCACTGACTTTCTGCATTCACGTTCGCCGTCTGTTTTGTGTTTTTATTTGCAAACATTTTATCATTAAACAAAGGTAAAACGCAACAAAATGTTAATCCCTCCGCATTATCTCCATCAGGTTATGTCACTGGCAGTTGGGATTCAGCAATTGATTTGTACCAAGCAATTTATGAAGAAGTTGAAGATATTCCGCCTGTCAAGGATCCGGCTCTGACCCGTGGTTCAGGTTTGTAACTTCCATTGCAAAGCCAATCCGCACTGGGGAACTTCATTTCCGTTTACCCCCTTTAAAAGTCAGGGCAATGAATGGGCCCGACAGGCATTCCGCTCACTTTACTCATGTGAAAGTTTCCTATCTCCGTGTGCTACTGTTATGTGAGAAGAGTAATGAGCTTCACAAATTTCCCAAAATTCTGTGTTGCTCAAAGGGTGTTTTGCAGTTTGGCGGAAAATAGGGAGCAGATCGGTGTTTCCAACTTCCCAAGGGACTGCTCACTGCCTCCATTAGGGATCTGACTGACTAAATTATACAAAGAGAGGATTATTGAACAGAAAATGCAATCCACTCTCCCCAACTATGATAGTCTACAGGGCCGCTGATCTCAGGGGCCGGGAATCACATTCGGGAATTATTTTGTGCAACATTATGAATATCTATAATGAAAAAAATACACATTCAAAGTGAATCCAGGGGAACATATTTCAATAACTAATAAGAATATGGTAAACACTGGGGCAAACCATTGGGAAAAAGAACACAAGGGAAAAAGGAAATAACGATAATAGGGAAGAATACCAATGATGGGAAGTGGCTTGGTGGCAAAGCAGGATAAGGGAGAAAGCGAAGAAAGATGAACAATGTAATTATGGTGATAATAACGATTAATCAATGAAATGATCGTGGATCGTCTCGCAAGTTAGTACAATATTTAACGGCACAAAGTAAGGCTAGGTCAGTATGGCATGACCGTGTTCCAAAAAGGAACTGAAAGAATTAAAGCAACGTTTATGAAATATCAGAAATATTAATCAACAACATTATTTTATTATTCACCAGGGGTAAGAGGACATGACTATGGAAAATTAGGTTAGGAGTGAGAAAATTACATTTAAAATCAATTTAAAAAGAAAGTTAAAAATAATCTTACCAAAAAAAGCACAGGTCAGAAAAGTTTGCATCCATTCATTATGGAAAAATATTATAAGATAGCAGAGGCACAGTTACAGTAATTAACCAATTAATTGCAAGCGGTGGTAGTGCCACAATCCTGGCGGATAACTAACATTAAATGTACAATTAAATATGGAGAAGGAAAATGTCCAGGGACGAAATATCCGTTGTCTGAACGTTGGTGGGAGAAAAATTAATTAAACTGATACTAAGGAGGAGAAGGGTACAAATTTGCATCAAACAACCAAAAGCGCAGTCAGCAAATACTCCATAATGGGAATTCTCACATTGGCAACCTCAGCAAAATGTTCAAAAAGATAACAGCACAGATAAGGTTAGCAGGGAGGACATACATTCTGTGGATTTGATAAATAATTTTTGGAACTGTGCACTTAATATACCGATGGATAAGACAAGTGCTTACATCTCAGCTATTGCTCTTTGGGTGTCAATCTTGCTTCTGAGGCAATCTCTTCCGGCATCCCGCTCCACTCCAGTACTTGTTCAGAAATATCAAGGCTGACACTGTGGTGCAGAAATGAGTGGCTGATGCCGTCTTCGCAGTGTTCTCTTTCAGAGTCGTTGTTTAAGTGGTGACCAAAATGTCTTTTCCTGGAGAATTTAGACTTGCTCTCTGTATACTGACAAATATGTATCTCTTGAGAAAAATCACAAAGTCAGATTATCTGCTAATTAGCACATCGCTGTGATTGCCCATGGAAAGTTTTTTTGTTTACAAATTGTCTGCTGCATTTCCCATATTTCAATAGTGACGATACATCACAAGTAACCATTAGCTGCAAACAGCTTAGGACATCTGATGATCATGAAAAGCACTGTTTGCTCTTATACATTTCATTTACATGGATTCAAGTGACACCTCATGAGAATGGGTAGCCTGCTGCCTGCAAGGCAAGAAACATAGTGTGATATACAAGGTAGTTATGTTGGGGGAGGAAAGTGGGAATGGGTATTTAAAACGCGTCTCTGCTGGGATTACTGTTGTTCTAACTTAATCTGAACGATTTAGACTTTTGATAAAAATGATATTTTTTTCAAAACTTAACTATTGACCAAATTGTGGTGGGCTGAGGGTAGTGAAAGCATTTTAAAAACAGACATTATTAAATTTGCGGCAAAGAACATACAATCAGCAAATGAATCTCTACATAGCAATTATGGGGAATTTCAATCTAGTATATAAAGTAAGAATTAATTTTCGATCTATAACAATGAATCGGAATTAAATATTAAAATCCTGGAATGCAGGAGTTCAGGGAAACGAATAAAGAAAGTAAATCGATGGAGAATGATCAGGCTGTAAAAAAACAAAACTAACATTGTATTTTATTTCTGGATAGATGTGCTTAAATAACAATATTATTCTGTTGAACCTCGATAGAACATTAGTTAGAGGGAATTTGGATTATTATTTAGTCTTCTGGTCAGCATATTTTTAAAGATATAGAGGAGTAGTTGATGAGGCTCAAAGCACTTTACAAGAACGGAAACCGTGTAAGGAGCAAAAGGAATCCAAAAATGCTGAAAATAAGGATCAAAAAATGCTTGTTGGTCTCTTTTTGGTTCCATTGCCTTTCTCCTTTCTCCTCCGTAAAATGGGACGGATTTAACGTCTCTGAAAATGCAATTTAAGAGGAGTTTTGGGGAGGGGGTTACTTATTTTAACCTCTACTTCAATGGTCTGAATAATTCTGTACCGTGAAGGCACTATAATGACATAAATAATTGATCCAAGCACGAAAGTATTTTTTTCCCTTTCTTTAACAGTTTCTGCTTCCATTGATTGGCTCAATCATATCGAATATTACACCAGCCATGTTTTGGATTTCAAAAGTCTTGGATCGCAAAATCCTGACGAGAACTCCTCCAGTATTCAGGGTGGGTAAACTTTTACTTACGACCATCTGGTTTTCATCCTTCACACTCAGTAATATCTACAATCGAATATGAAGTATTAAAAAGAACGAATACACCATTAAGTTGCACGGACGATGATATCAGCTATTACAGTGACTTTAGATAAAAACGTTTGTAAAATACTTTCAGGCTGATACAATATCATATCAAGATCATGTGATTGTACTCAATAATATAAAGGCGTGAAACAGTTTCATTTAGAGTACATATCATTTTATTAGTTTCATCACAAGGTCCAGTAATCTGTGAAATGTGAAATACGCACGCAGGATGTCGAGATCATTGGGTCAGTGAGACACGTGACATCAAAACATAAAATAAAAATACTGTGACGCGAATGGTTCCAAAAATTCTCCACACTTTACGCTCCCTCCCCTGTTAGCGCAATAGAACCACTGTCCTCTCTTCTGATTGTTTTGTTGACAAGTCTCAATGATATTCTAACTGTTCATTGTTAGCAATTAATCTCAATGTAAGTCGTTTGTTCCTCCCAGCTCTCCGCGATTACGACGATGCTGAGACTACAGACAATGATTTTAAGGGCGATCAATTGCTGCTGGACCGTGTTCATGATGATTTGTTCACACGGGAAAGTGCCGGCGGTGATATGTGAATTCTGGGTGAGATAGATTTATTTATCTTCTCCGCCTTTCCTCTGTATTGTTGGTGACTTTCTTGCTCTCTGCTGATATCGGTTCTGAAATGCCTGATATTACATTGGATGATCTGCGGAGTCTCTGACTAATGGGATACGCGATGCTTGAATGGTTGGGCAGACAGGTCGTTCGAAGGGCTGTGCGCTCCATCCATCATCTCGATTTAGTTTATGCACGTTTGTGTTTGTTGGATTACGGCCAACAGCGTTCTCAGATAAGTCACGGAGTTAGCTGAGTCTCTTCAGGGATGCGTTGGAAACATCCCTAAATTGATTTTCCTCCTCTTGGGAGAAACCGGCCTCCTCTACCTCCCGCCACTGACTTCGGAGTAGATGATTACTTCTGATTCTTCCTTCCCTTAGCTGCTCACATTTGCGGAATGAACTGGATATTTTTTAAAGTTCATTCATATTGGCGATGGAACAAAGCTTTGTTTGGTGTATGCTCCTCTTGAGGTGATACCATTTATTTCATTAATTTATTGGATATGGGCGTCGCTGGCTTGGCCAGAAGTTATTGCCCGAACACAATTCTCTTTTCGAAGGTGGTGGTGAGCTGCATTCTTGTAGCTTTGTAGCCCCGCTATTGTAGGGACCCGCGTAGTGCTGTTGATCACAGGTTTCCAGGATTCTGAGCCAGCGACACTTAAGTAAAGGCGATAAATTCCAAGTCAGAAAGGCTTGTGGCTTGGAGGGACATTCCAAATGTTGGTTATCTCATGTGTGCAATACCCGTATCCTACTAAATGGCCCTGATCTGGCGCTAACAAGGTACTGCCACAGGGGCATTAGTGAGATTCTGCAGTGTCTCCTACAGGTGGAGAACATTGTTGCTACCTCAAGAGGAGCATAACTTCGATGTGATGGGAGGGAATGTTTGTGGAAGGGGTATCAATCAAGCAGAGTTCCTAGTTCTGTACGTTGTCGAACTTCTTGGGTGTTGTTGGTCGTGCATTCGTCCAGTCAAGTGGAGAGTATTCCATTCGGCTCCTGACTTGTGCCTTGTCGATTATGTACAGGTTCTGTGGAGTCAGGAGTTGAGTTGCTCGCCTCAGCGTTCCGAGCATCTGATATGCTCTTGTAGTCAAAGTGTTTACCTGGCTATTCCAGTTCAATGAATGGTCAATTGTAAGCCCCAAGATTTTGATAGCGAGGGATTCAGAGATGACCATGCCATTAAATGTCAAGGGGTGTTGGTTAGATTCTCCCTTGTGGGAGATGGTAATTGTCTGGCACCTTGGTGGAGTGAATGCTACTTGTCACATGTCAGCTCAAGAGTTGATATTGTTTAAATTGTGCTGCATTTAGTCATGGACAATTTCAGAACCTGAGCTGTTGTGAATGGTGATGATCATTGTGCAATCTACAGCGAACAACCCATCCTCTCACCTTCTGATGAAAGGAAGGTCATTTATGAAGCAGCTGGAGATGACTCGGCCGAGGGCACTACTCCGAGGAACTCCTGCAGTGGTGTCCTATAACTGAGATCCATGGTCTCCAAAAACCACAGCCATCCTCCTGTGTGGTATATATTACTCCAAGCAACGGCGAGATTTTTTTTTCATTCTCTTGGATCCCAAAGACTCCAGTTTTGCTCAGGCTACTTGAAGCCACGCTCGGTCACATAACGCCTTGATTTCAAAGGCAGTCACTGCCCCTTCACCTTGGCAGTTCAGATTTGTTGTCCATGTTTAGTCCAAGGCCGAAAATAATAATGAAGCTCAATGACCCCGATAAAACCCATACTGATCGTCACTGAGCAGGAGATTGCTAAGCATGAGACGCTTCTGATTTTCCTGATGATGGAGAGTAGACTGATTGGGCTCGAGTTGGCTTTAGTCATTAATAAAATTAATGCTGTTCGCTGTGATTTTCTCACTTGTTCAGACCCCAATCGGGAATACGTCGAGTGCTCAACGTGAAACATCGGACTTTGCAGGAGGTCGTCTGTTGCCTCACAGCGGCACAACACAGCCCGGGCAAAAATAAACACCATTTCTCTTTCATTCATAAATAAATTAATTCTAACCTCTTCATGCTGCTGTCACACACCCACACACATGCTCACTCGCGCGCACACACACACAGACTAGACACCGGAAATGCACCCGCTCTCAGCCCATTATTAATCAATAACATGTTCATCCTAAATGCAAAACACTCAGGTTATTTTTGATCACGCCTTATCGGTTCCTCCAATTCCTGATATGAATGACAATGTCCTCTGTGAAACATTCACAAGCCCGCTCAATCTGGCCCCAGAAAGCAGTGAGGGTGTTGCTCAAACTTTACAACATATACATTAAACTGGTAAAGCCAATGCTTTATTAGCGGCTTCAAGCTTGTTCCGCATAGTTGGGGAGTATGCAGCACTCACTGGTTTTTACCATGTCATTACATGGAGTTGTTCCGATGCTTTTAATGATGCTGAAATTATCAATGAGAACTTGCTGTTTTTTGTTTCTCTAGAAACAACAACAACAACAAAAATAATCTAGTTGATTTGGAAATATTCTGAAGAAGAAAATGAATGCATGGACTTCATTTCGATGATGGTGGACATAGTTGCAACACTCTCTCTAAAGCAATACTATTTTAACCCATCTTTCAGGTAAAATACATCGACAAATCGAGGATGCGAAGCCCCAGGCGTGTGACTCGCTGTGTAAAATCTGAGGGAACGCCCTTAAGTTTTCAATAAAATACATCCATCTCGAAGATGCTTACCTTTCCAACATAAACAAGTTTTGAGAAAAAAAAAACAATGTTACCTTGTGTGGAGACATCTAGATTCGTTTCTTAAATCTATAAATTATCTTAAAAAGTATGAATAAATACTGTCTAATCAGAATTGTAGGACAACGGGATTTTTCGCGCATTTTCATGTATATAATAAAACTGTACCACACTCTGCTGTATCGACAATACAACGCATCAAGATAATTGAAGAACCGATGACTATCATTACAAGTTAATTTCAGCTCCATTTTCTAAGATTTGTTTTTTTCCCCAAATGCCTTAAACAGAAGTATCAGAACAGGGAAATAAATGGAATATCTGTTTTACATCCATTTAGTGTACTTCCTCTCTAGACTGCCACATACCGGGTACACAGAGAGCTGCATTCTCATTGCAGCTCAAAACAACACGATGTTGCTTGACAGCACAACATATAACTCTCGGGTTATCGAGTCTGGAGGGAGGCAGGAAAATAATCAGAATTCAATATGTCTCCAATACTTTATATCTATAAAATAACTATTCAGTTACCCATCATTGGAGCTCAGTGCTAACTGACTCAGGAGAAACAAATCACCGTGCACTATCCCCCAGCAGCAGTTATAATAGTTCCATGAGGTTGGCGATTGTATCAGGCATGACCACATGCTGAGGGCCACCATTATAATAAATACAGCACAAAATAGAGAAAACATGTTCAAATAATGAGATAACATAGACTGAGAGAGAAACAGTGCTCATTTTTCCTGTCTGTGAATGGGTCGTGGGCCGGAGTGATTAAGTAAACCCTCAGCTCTAGCACTCTGTGTTCTGTCCCTGTGAACTTGCTGTGCTCTGTACGCTCAGGGCCAAAATTCTTTCTTCTCTGAAAGGCTAGTGGAAAAATAATCGCACTTGATGTTTGTTGCCAATCTTCCAGCTGCCGGATCGGAATCACCAGCAGTTTGGAATTTCGTCCAAGTCTTCACCTGTAGCGAGACACCAACAGTTGACATCAAGCCATGCTTCCCCACACACTCTCGAGACGCCATGTACGCTGGAGTTATGCACACTGAAAACTAATTCCCACTCACACCACACTGTACTCGAGCATATTCCGCATCCTTCGAAATTTCCGTAACACTCAAGACGCTCCTCGTTCTTTTACTGCCAATGGGCAAAAATACTGGAAATCCCTCCGAGCCGCACGGAGAATGTATCTACACCACAGGAATTTGGCTCCCACCATAAATATCAGGGCAATTGGCAATGGGCAGGATATAGTGGCCTAGCTAGTGATGCAAGATCACGCAAATGCCTATATAAAAATGGTGTCGCTGTCCGACACATCATTCCCACTTCTTCCTATCACTAATCTTTGGAAAGACATTTAGAATTCTCTTCCGACATTACGCAACATGTTTAACCATTTCCAGTATCCTGGCTTTCCCGATGCTGCCAGACCTGCTGAGTTTTTCCAGGTAATCCTGTTTTTGTTTTGGATTTCCTGCAGTTCTTTTCTTTTTATCCAGTATCCTGGCCTTCACTAACTCTGTTTCACAATGGACTTCCAGTTACCCTACAACAACCAGGACATTGAACTACATCTGTATCACCGTTCCTTCATTGTCGATGGTTTAGGGTCCCGGAATTCCCTTCCTTCCAACACTATAATTAAAGGGCAGTTAGGAATCAGCAACAAATGCTGAATTTACCACTGACTCCCGCATACCACGAAAGAATAAAAAAGTGATACATTCTTCCCTCAGCAGAACAGCCAATCCCCCTACATCTCTATCTTCACCAGGTCTCCCAATCCCTCTAAGCCTCATCCATCACGACGACATTCACTCCCCCTGCAAATCCATTCATCAGCAGAACATCCAGTTCGTCTACACACACATACTTCAGCAATACAACTGGTCCCTCTGAACATGCATTGTTCAACAAGACATCCAGTTTCACTATGCCAACATCCCTCACAACGACATTCAGTCCTTCTTTACCTCCATCACTCGCCAGGTCTTGCAGTGCAACATACCCTCATCAGGATATCATGTTCCTCTACACCTCAATGCCCCAGCTGGAAATCAAACCCCTCCACATCTCCATCCCTCTCCAGGGCACACAGTCCTTCCACCTCTCCATGCCTCACGAGGAAATTCACTCCCTCTCCAACTCCGTCTACCAGCAGGGTATTCAGAACCTCTACCCCTTCATCTTCACCAGGAAGACCAATCTCACTTCACCTCCATCCCGCAATACGACCGGCAGTCACTTTTCACCTCCATCCATCACCAGGGCATGCAGTTATTCTGCACATCCGACGCTCAACAGCATGCACTTTCCCTCTACACTTTCATCCCTCAGCCAGGCATAAGTCTGCATTCCCATTACTCAGCCGGACATCTAGCCTGTCCAGGCCACCTCACTCACCCCTGGCATCTGGTCCCTCTACATTTCTCCTTCCGCAGACATCCAGTCCTTCTACACTTTCACTCTTCAACAGTGAGGATGAGCGACTATGAGATGGTGGAGTTCTTCATGATGATAGAGAGTGACGTATTTGATTCTGAAACAAGGGCCCTGAAACTTAATGGAGGAGGCGACGATGGTATGGGGTGCGGCCTGCCTAAGCTGGATTTGGAAACGTTGTTTGGAGGGATGATGGTGGATGGGCAGTGACGGATATTCGGGGGGCGATTCTGTGGGCTGCAACAGTAGTTTGTTCATGTCTGGCACAAAGGAGAGATAGAAATGGTGTCCGAACCATGGCTTACAGGGGAAATTGGGGATAGTGTTGGTTCCAAGGAAGAGGCAGACAAGTTGGGGGGAAAAAAAGAAAAAAGTCATGAGGATTTGGAGCACTTTAGAGTTCATCAGGGGAAGACCCCAGAGGATTGATTAATTAGGCGAGGGTGGAGTGTGAGAGTAGGCTTGCGGGAACATATCAGCTGTCTGTTAACGCTTCTGCACAATGTGAGGAGGGAAGGGTTGGTGGACACACGTGCGGGTCTCTTACAGTCAGAAACAGAGGATTTATGATTGGGAACGGAGGGGTGGCTGACCAACTAGATGGATATTTTGGTTCTGACTTCACAAATGAGGACGCAGGTGGCGTGCCAGAAATGTTGGGGAGCAGGGTATAGACTGAGAGGGAGGAGCTGTATGGGACCAGTATGGGCACGGAATTGGTGTTGGGGGGGATTGATGGGATTGAGGGCCAGTGGAATCCCGGGGGCTGATGGTCTACGTCCCAGTGTCATTGGGGAGGTCGCCCTTTAAGTGGTGGATGCACTGGTGGTCATCTTCCGAGATTCTATAGTGTTGGTTAAAGTTACTGCGGGTTGGAGTTTACCTAACGGAACGGCAAAATTTGGAAGCGGAGTTAGAGAGTTGTAGACCAGTCGGCCTGACATCGGTGCTGTGGAGAATTCAGGATTCCGTTTTGAAATATTTGTTAGCTGAGCCCTTGGGAAGCAGTGGCAGAATCGGACAGAGTCAGAGATAGACAGAAGACTGGTTGGCAGATAAGAATCAGTGAATGGTCATGAGCAATTCTTTGATTGAATGGCAGGCAGTGAATACAGCGGTGCTGAGGGGGTCGTTGCTGCGATCCCAGTTATTCACGTTGCGTGTCGATGATTTGGATGAGGGAGCTGGGCGTGGTGTCTCTGAACTTGCAGATGGTGCTGGTTGGGAGGCTGAGCTGTGTGGAGGATGCAGAGATGCTTCGGTGTGATTTGGAAAGTGTGAGTGGGTGGGCAGCTGCATGCCAGAAGCAGTCTTCTGGCGATGGTTGTGAGTTTGTCCACTCTGGTCGCAGGGATGGGAGGGCAGATCGTTACCTGAATGGCTTTGAATTGAATGAGGGGAGTGTGCAATGAGGTATGGTTGTCCTTGTGCACTGTTCGTTGAGGGTAAGCATGCGAGTGCAGTGATCGGTGGGGGAGCTGGATGGTGTGTTCGCCTTCGTAGCTGGAGGATTAGAGTAAAGGAGGGGGGATTTCTTGCTGCAATTATACAGACAATCCAATTTCATATCCGAGTGACACAAACATTGCTCATCATAACAAGGAGACACAGGGAAGGCACATTCTGGGGAGGTAATTTACACTAGTGAAGTAGAAGGGAATAACACAATTGCCCAGGCTGTGCAAGTCCATTTCCCTAACCTCCCAAACTCTGCCCATACGTATTGGTAGACCCCAAAATCCAGATCAGAGGTGGACACAGCCTGTTGATTGTCTTTACCTTGACGGGCGGACTCTGTGTGGCCAAGACCTGGAGGTGCCCGGCCTGCTTTAGTGGTCCTGCTATGTGGCAGTGATACCCTCCTCGGCATGTGGAGCCGGGGCTGCTGAGGTCACAGGAAGTGGGGATTCGCAGAGGATAGGTGCTCACGGAACCATCTGATTGTGTAGACACGGTGATGTGCATTGGCGGATCATCCTGCATATTGGTGCCTGAAAGTCGTTGGCTGATTCATTGGCTGTGTCCGTGAGTTAATGTGTGTGTATGTGCCTGCGTGTGCATGCGTGTGTATGTTCATTTGTGTGTTCATGAATGTGTGTGTGGAAGAGGGAGGGAGAGGCGTGTGTGTTTATTCCTGTCTATATTACTGTGTGTGAGAACGTGCGTTTGTCTTAAAATTTCTGCGAATGTGAAAATTCACATGTGTTTATGTACCTGATTTATGTGCATTGCTGTTAGTTTGTGCGTGTGTTCTTTTCTGTGTGTTTGTGTGTCAGCGGGTGCTTGTGAGATCTTGTGGGTGTGCATGAGTATCTCTGCTTGTGACAGTAATTTTGTGAGCATGTGTGCATCCTTTTTTGTGTGACTATGTGTGCATTCGTATGTATGTCTGTGCATTTGTGCGTTTTTGTGACTTTTTGTGTGTGTGTGCGTTTTCTGACTGTATGTGTATTTATGTGTGTGTTTGTGTGAGTGTGTGTTTCTTTGCGCATGTGAGAGAGAGATAGAGAGATAGGGAGAGAGTTGATGTGAAACATAGGAACATAGAAATATAGAAATTAGGAGCAGGAGTGGGCCATACGGCCCTTCGAGCCTGCTCCGCCATTCATTATGATCATTGCTGATCATCCAGCTCAATGTCCTGCTCCAGCTTTATCCCAATATCCTTTGATCCATTTCACCCCAAGAGCTATATCAACTCTTCCTTTAAAACATGCAATGCTTTGGCCTGTACTACTTCATGTAGCAGCGAACTCCACAGGCTCAGGTACGATAGAGGTGTTGAAAACGCAGCTTGACAAATGCATGATTAGGATGGGAATAGAGGGATACGGACACCGGAAGTGCAAAATGTTTTAGTTGACGGGCAATATGATCGGCGCAGGCTTGGAGGGCCGAAGGGCCTATTCCTGTGCTGTACTTTTCTTTGTTCTATGACATCCATTCCCTCTACCTCTCCAGACCACATCGGAACAATCAATCCTTCTGCAAGTTCATCCCTCACCAATACACTAAGTCGCACAATAACTCTATCACTCAGTTGGAAATCCATTCCCTCCAACACCTCAGCTTCTGTTAAGGACAGCGTGGCACGTGCCCCACGACCACGATCTCTCAGCTTTCCGTTCATATCCAGTGCAGCACAATACTTGGAGAATCCATTTTGACAGAAAACACCTCTGTCACTTCTCGGAACTGGTAGCATCAATCTCCCACACATCCCTATTCATTATTATTCACCAAGATTACAAGTGGATATTTGCCCTCCAGCCTTACTGGGAATTCTGTGGATTGCTTCACCGCTGCCCCCTTCCCTGCCACGCATACGACCCATATTTTTTATTCACATACGTCCGTCCAAATAATTGCCTTGTAACAGCAGCAAACTTCATCTGTCGAAACTGTACTCTCACTGGAAAAATCACCTTTGCATCTACAGCATTTCTCCAACGAAATCAGAATAATTATATTGAAATTCTAAAGAGTCCTAGCTAACCCTGTGTTTACGTGAAGGGAACATTATTTCTGATATTTTGACTGCTATGTTATTCTGCCTTTACTTTACTGGTGTTGACAGGGAATAGACCACCTATCTATTATATAAATTAATTCAATTCCTGTACTCCCTACGCATGACTCATCTGTGAGGCCTCCCGCTTCCTCCCTCGACTTCTCATTTCCATTTCTGCGGATAGACTGCTTGCAGTGCATGCTACAATGCTACCATCATGTACACCAATCTTTATCATAATTCCTGCCATTCTGCTTCCTGTAATTTCTCAGTTGATTTTTCACATTCCTCCGCCTTCATCACATCTGTATTAATTGGGCCATGTTCCACAGCGCTACTATAGAAATTCCTTCCTCCCTGCTCTGCCCATAAGTCCGCTTCATTGGGGCACACAGGGATCTCGACCATGACGGTCCCATATCCTGCACTTCCGCCCTCGACCTGCTCCTCTGCATCAGCATCATGCTGGACTCCAATCTATACCCACTTTCCACAACCCAAAAGATCAATTATTTTATTGTCTTTGCAATTTGCACCTACTACGTCAGGAAATGCACTTTCTTTGTCGCCAGGTCTCTTTCGCTAATCATAAGTGGACCGTTTTTCCTCCGGGACTCAGCTTTATTTCTGTATGAAACTGCAGAGCCCCCCCATAGAGGAATAATATATTTCATCCACATGCGGTACATGCAGAACACTCTTTCCCTGTTCGCTTTTCATTTTTCAGGGCAACAACAATTCCATCCTGGTGAAGTAGTCATGTTGGTGGTACTGCTTCTGCTTTCCTATACTTCATTCATTGAACATGCGGATATTACTACAACTCACTAATGAGCCATTTTGTATCAAAGTTAGACGTTGTACTGATCTGTCACTCAGCAACGTGGCAAATTATGTACGGAATTTAAAAGCAATTTAGTGCAGTCAGTGGAGGCCTGTAATAAGTACAAAACATGCTGGAAAAGCTCAGCAGGACTGGCAGCTTCCGTGGAGTGAGGAACAGAGTTAACGTTGCCAGTCCAACATGTTTCTTCTTTGGAATTCAGAGTGCCAAAAAAAACGGAGTTCTTATTATCTGAACAGATGCTGCCAGAACTACGGAAATTATTCGAACATGTTCTGTTGTTTAAATGAAGGAAGCATCTTGCTATCTGTTCTGTTGTGCCCTCTACTTGGTCGCTGTATTGCAAAGCACAGTTTTCAAGGCTGCCTGAGACACGGCAATGCATTAAAAGAAATTGAACTGCACTGCTATGTATGTCAAATTGCAGGAGTCACTCAAGGGGCATATTTTGTTGATTAATTACATTTTTTTTTTGTAAAACTGAAGTAATGAATAGTTTCCATTGTCTGTTATCCAAATTGTCACAGTAATTATATTGTGTTCTTTCCTGTCCCCACTACTACCTGTTTGTGTTTGACGTTTTCCAGCTCCAATATAAAATCTGCAGTGACGTGGCTACAAGGAAAGAAACGCTGGGACCTGATTATCGAATGGCATTGAACACTCAGGTAGAACAGGCAGATGTGGTGGATAGCACAGTTAATAAAACAATATTAATACTATAGTGAGAGATAAACTTGGATCCGAACATAAATGCATGGAATTAACTGAGGTGGAATTAACAACCAGCAAGCTCCAAAAACGATGCAAGAAACAGTAACTGTAATGTAAATCATAAAATAAATCAGGACATTTTTAGTGCGTGTAACAAGAATGATACCATAATCACGGAATCACGGAATCGGAATCACAGCATCTTAGCGCAGAAAGGCCATTCGGCCCATTGAGTCTGCAACGACACACGATTACAACCAGAACTAACAGCCTAATTCTATTTCCCAGAAATGGCCCATAGCCTTGAATGTTATGACGTGCCAAATGTTCATTCAGGTACTTTTTAAAGTACGTGAGGCAACACGCCACCACCACCCTTCCAGACAGCACATTACAGACCGACACCACCCGCTGGTAAAAATAAAGTTTTTCCTCACACCCCCCCTAAATTTCCTATCCCTCACCTTTAACGTATGCTCCCTTGAGACTTCAACTAGGGGGAACATCTATTCCCTATCCAACCTGCCCATGCCCCTTATAACCTTGTACACCTCGATCATGTCGTCCCTTAGTCTTCTCTTCCCCAACGAAAACAACCCAAGTCTATCCAACCTCTCTACAGAGCTTAAATGTTTCATCCCAGGCAACATCCTGGTGAATCTCCTTTGCACCATCTCCAGTGCAAAAACATCCTTCCTAAAATGTGGCGACCAGAACTGCACATAGTACTCCAGCTGTGGTCTCAACAATGTTCTATAAAACTCCAACATGTCCTCCCTACTTTTCTAATCTATGCCTTGTTTTATAAAGGCAAGTCTCCCATATGCCTTTCTCACAGTCCCGCAAACGTGCCTCTCTGCCTTCAGGGAACTATGGAAACATACGCCAAGGTTCCTTTCTTCCTCAGAACTTCCTAGAAACATTCTGTTCATGGAATACTTCCTTGACAAAGTCATCTTTCCAATGTGTATAACCTCACACTTTTCATAGTTAAATTCCATCTGTTTCTTATCTGCCCATTTGACCATCCCGTCTATATCTTACTGTATCACAAGATACTGAACTTCACTGTTAACCACCCGGCCAATCTTTGTGTCATACGCAAAATTACTAATCCTAAGCCCCGCAAAATCAAATATGTCGTTCATATTATTGACAATAAATGGTGGACCGGACACACATCCCTGAGGTACGCCACTGGGTGGACCTGGCTTCCAGCCACTAAAGCATCCTTATGTCATCACGTTCTGCCTCCTTCAACTTAACCAATTTTGAATCCACCTTATCAAATAACCCTGAATCCCATGTGCATTTGCATTCTTTATAAGTCTCCCATGTGGGACCTTGTCACAAGCTTTGCTGAAATCCTTTTAAACTACTTCAACTACACCACCATCAGCTACACATCTGGTCACCTCCTCAAAAACTCAATCAAACTTGTTAGGCATGACCTCACTCTGACAAAGCCATGCTGACTATCCCTGAGAAGTCCTTGCCTTTCCAAGTGGAAACAGGGACTCTCCTTCAGAACTTTCTCCAACAGTTTCCCTATCACTGACCTGAGACTCACTGGCCTGTTCTTTCCTGGCTTATATCAATAATCATGAGGACGTTCGAGGTCTAATATACTGGGAAATGCTAATCAGTACTAATGTTGTGTTGGTAGATATATTGGGGTGTATGTAAGGTGGTTTCCCGAACTTGCACGTTGAAGAACCAACTCGACAACTGGCAATTTTAGATCTAGTATTGTGCAATTAATGGGCCGAATTAATACTTTTCTTGTAAACTACCCTTTAGGAAAGTGAGACCATAAATCGCAAAAAAACAAGTCTTGATTCACAACGTGTTTTTGTTCAATGGGATATTCGTCTAAAAGGCAAAGGAATATGTGATTGCACGATCTTCAAGTTGACTTTGTTATTGCAAAGCTTTGTTAAAAGGCATGATTATAGACAGTCAATAGCTAACACTTAAGGAACGCGTGCATAGTTTACCAGAAAAATACATTCATTTAATGCAATAAGGCCAATCAAGGAATGTGTTTCAGCCGTGGCTAATTTATTAAATATAGGATTACATTGTGTCAAAGGAAGAAGCGTACAAATTTGCAAAAATGGTAAGCTTGAGAATTGGAAGCATTTTAAATTCCGCAAAGCGGAAACAAAAACAGAGAGAATCTTCACAGAATCACAGAATAACACAGTGCAGAAGAGGCAATTCGGCCAATCGAATCTGCACTGGTACGTGAGCAACACCTGGCTTAATTAAGGGGAAAAGATTATAAGGCCAAAGTAGCGTCAAACATTAAAATATAGACTGTTAAACATCCTACAGGCAAGCATAAAGGAAAATACTTGTGAATAAACGTCAAATATGGGCCCATTACCAAAGGATTATTGAGAATTTATAATGCAGAATAAGGAAATGGCCCAGAAGCTATACAAATATATTGTGCATGTCTTTATGGAGGAAAATATTAAAACCTCCAAGAAACACTGGAGGAGCATGGGACGACTCTTAGCGAGGAAATTCATGATATTAATATTCGTCTTGAAAATAAAACTGGAGAAATTACTGGCCTTTAAAAAAAATGGTTCCCTTTGAGTTGAAGTTCTGCATCCAAATAAATTGAAAGATGTAGCTTAGAGATAGGAGATGCAATGGTGATCATCATTCAAAATTGATAGTTTCTGGAATGAAATCTGCTGATCGGAATGTGCCGAATGTAACCAAGTTATTTAAGAAAATTAGGAGAGAGTAAATGATGAACTACAGGTGTTAGCCTGACATCAGTAGTAAGGACAATTCTAGTATTCCTAATGGAAAATGTGAACTTTATAGACCGAGGAAATAATCGGAGGGTTAGCCCGAATCAACATTGATTTTTAACAGGGAAGTCGCGATTAAAAAATTTGTTGCAATTTTCTGAGAATGTGCTCAAGCAGAACAGGTCACGGTGATGCTCTGCAAGTGGAATGTTTAGAATTTCAGAAAGGCTTTAGTAAGTTTCCACACGCGAGGCTGGTAAGCAAAATTAGATGCATGAAATTGCGGGGGTGGGGCGATGGTGGGGGTTGGAGGGGGTGTGGTATTAAAGCCTGCATTGTGAACTGGTTAAGAGTCACAAAACAGAGACCAGGAATAATTAAATGTTTTCAGGTCGGCAGGCTGTGACTAATTTGGAACTGCAAGATTAATTCCCTGGGATCCAGTTATTTAAAATCTATATCAATGATTCGGATCTGTGGATTAAAGGCAATATTTCCAAATTTACAGATGAAACAAAACAAGGTCGGTTTCGCAATTTTGAGATGGATGCAATGTGGTTTGCAGAAGCTAAGCGAGTGGGTGCAGGGTCTGCAGATTGAATACCATTTGCAGAAATACGATGTTACCCACCTTCGTCGGAAAAAAGAGAAATACCGAGTGTTGCTAAAATGTTCAGAAAGTGGGAAGTGTGCCATTGGGTATACTTGTTCATGAGTCATTGAAAGCTAACATGGAGGCACATCCAGCAGTTAAGAAGCTAAATAGCACATTGGCTTTTGAAGGAAAAAAATTGAGTGCAAGGTAAAATATTTATTTATGTAATTTGATCGTTATATTTGCAGAATAGGAATGGCAACAAAGTTTCACCAAATTAATTCATTAAATGGAGGGATTGTCATATGAGGAAATATTAAATAAAAAATACATTTAATATCCAGAGTTTAGAAAGTGTGGGGCGATCGCATTCAAACAAAATAAAATCTAACAATGTTAGGCAAGGCTGATGCTGGAAGGATTGTTCACCTAGATCGCGAGTCGAGAAACAGGGGAGGCATTATCTCAATTAAGAACAGGCCATTTAGGACAGGGATGAGGAGGCAGTTCTGAAAGGAGAGCGTGGAGAATCTTTAGAATTCTCTGCCCTAGAGGGCTGTGGAGGCTCAGTCAATGCCTATTCAAAGGACCGATGTCAATAGGTTTCTAAAGTTAATCAAGGGATACAAGAAAATGCAGGAAAATCGTGTTGAATGCGAATATCACCCACTATTTCATTGGTTGGCGGGAGGTCACCTTCTCCTATTTCTTCCTCAGGGCAGATATGACAGCTCTGTACTGGGACATCAATTAGGTTATATAAATCATCACGACAGCAGAATAGTATTCATCCACATTTTTCGAACATGCAGCCTCGAAATCTACTTTACTCTACCAACCGTTCAAAGGAAAATGTTCATGATTCAAGGACATGACTCATGGGCAGCCACATACAACTGAAATGGAGCTGCCAACCCGGTGAAGTGACAGCACATGTCTCCTTGTATGCTGAATTGCGGAATCAGCATGAAATGTGCAGAGCTAAGCGATGCCAAAGCCAATGGATCAGCTCAAAACTCTGTAGGCCTGCCACATCTATCGAGAATGGTCGTAGGTAATAAAACAACTAACATTCTGAGGCTGGTGCACGCTGACCAATCCGCCTCCAGGATTATTAAATGACAGGGATGAAGCATTTGAACCTATCTTCCTCCAGAAGCCCCCTCGCATCACAAATGCTTGCCTGGAAACAAATATTTTAAATAATTGACGTAGATACGAGTTCTCCTCTGAAAGCAAGGTACATGCTATGGGATCATTGATTTTGCCAAAAGTTTTCTCTGAATAATTAGCTTCGGACATTCTTTAAATCTCAGTCAAAACATTCAGTCGATGGCATGGAGTTTGGTGGGATATTTATATGAAGTGAGGCTGTGGGATGGTGTTGCGCACTCTGCACGGGATTTAGTCGCACCTCACACAAAAACCAGAGTCCTTTCTGTTTACGGTGGACAACCCTCTGAACCCCAGGGCAGCGTTTATGTAATTGGTCACATTTGTCTCCTAGGCCCGACAATCGTTTGGTCCTTTATAAATATCGTCCCTCCAACATAAAGCTATCAGTGTTGATTTTCGCCGAAGGCTGGACAATATTCAGCAATATTCCTATCTCAACAGGCTCTGAAGCCATCCATTCCAATATAAAACAATGTCTGTACAACTTTCCCGCTTTGACTGATAGGTGGCAACAGACTATTTCACCATGCCGGTTCCAGGTAATTTCCAACAAAATTAATTCGAAACATCTCCCCTTACATTTCAGTGCCATCAACACCAACAAATCTTCTACCTAAAATATGCTAAAGAATGTTAATATGTAGCTCCATAACCGGCGAGCAATATGAATATTGTGCTGGGAAGTCCAGGTAAGTGGTTGAATATACTGTGGCGAGTAATTCATCACCTTCATCCCCAATGCTTGCTCAACCATCAATAAGTAGGAACTGTTCATTTCCATAGACTAATTCCGACTTTCCTAGATCAGCCAAGCTCAAGCAACACATAACAAGCTCGAGACGATTGAAATCAAAGCGTGCCTTACTCAGTACATTAAGCATTCTCATTCTCCACCGCCTGCGTACACTGACAGCAAGGAGTGCCATCTACGGGATGCATGGAGACCCTCGACAATTACCTCAAGGGCAGCAGAAACATGAGTCCACAACTAGCTGCATATTGCGCTCGAAGGCGCACAGCATCATCACTAGTGTACATATTACCATGTCTTCATTGTCACTGCACCAACATCTTAGAGAATCTTCCCTTAAATCACTGAGAGTGCACCATAGTTACACTTAATGGGGTACATCAATGTGGTCAACCTTCGAAATTGCAGTCAGATGTGGACAAAAAATGGCGGAGTTTCTAGCGAAGCTCAGATTCTTAGAGTTAACACATCCTATTCCTACTGCTACCACTAATTCTACTACTAATAATACTACTACTAGTTCTACTAATACCATTACTAATGCTACTAATACAATTAATAATAATAATACTAATAGTAATAATTATAACAATGATAATAATAATAATTGTTATCATCATCATCATCGTAACAACAATAATACGACTACCGCATCGAATTCTATTTCCACTATTTCTCATACAAATATTAAAAATAATAACATAAAAAGTACATCACAGTCGGCAGTCATTCCAACCATGATTTTTATTAGCCAGAATGGAGCTATGCAACGTAATTTATTTTTCAACACTCATCCTTAGCCCCGAGGTTTCGATAGTTCAGATGATTTTTTTTGTTATGCGATGAGAAGTTATGCATCGAGAATAAATTCAGGCAGCGCATTCCGGATACTCACCAACCTGTGGCAGAAAGTAGTTCACCTCAACTAAATTCTAATTCGTTCATTATGTTTTGATTTATGTATACGCCCCCTCGTTATTGACAACATTTCAATGAGAAATATGGGCTTCCTCTCCACTATATCTGCCACAATAAAACTTCATCATAGTTTGGTAGAGCTCAACTAATCCTTCACATAGTCTGTGATGTTTTTACAGCCCCAGCACATCACATCTTTCCTCATAGATATCATTTTATATTTGTGACAAAATCGCCCATTTCCCTCCTCCGTCCGCTTTCTCATTTGATCACGTTCTTCCTGTAACACAGTCACCAGGAATGTGAAAGTACACTAGTAGAATAGATAAGTTTTTCGAATCATTCTAGCTCAATATTCCTGAAGTCATATCCTATACATTGAACAAGAATGGAAAATATGTTGTACGACCCCTGTTGTTGAATGTTCTTAGGGAGAATAAAAACCGACAAAGAGCTGGACTGACTGGCTTCCTTACTCTGAAATTCCGCGGAATTTGTTCCAATCGCCTTTTTAAGGTGTACATTACAGATCATCACAACAAATCTATTCATCTCCTTTCGGAAAAGGCCAGATATTCCAGGTTCCAATACTTGTGCTTTCATGAACAGCGTTGTGTTCACTCCATGGTCTGAGCTGACTGAAACTCGAATAGAATAACAGAGGAAAGGAGACTGACCCCTTCCCGCAGAGAAAACTTCGGTTTGGGGAGGAATATTGGTAGAGACAGAGGGAGAGGCGGGCGGTGAAGGGGAGGGTGGTGGGAGAGAGAGAGAGTGAGAGAAACAGAGAGAGAGAGAGAGAGAAGGTAGAGAAACAAGGAAAAATTAGGTGTGAAAAAAATTGCGACGAGAAAGGAGATGGTGGGGGAAGGACTACATCTCTGGGCGGTGCATGGTGGGCAGATTTGTTGCTGCTACAATCAGCATTGACAAAAAAAGCCCACTCTTCGTGATTTGGATTTTGTACTGTTAAAATTGAAGGTGCACGTTTTGCAAATTGATGGTGACTATTACAATGTGAAAGGACACAGTTAGATTGAAAGACACATGTGCTGCATGGCATGATCAGCAATCTCAATTATGGAGTCAAATGCAGCAAAGGCAATTGGATATTCTACAGTTACACCTGCGTTTTTGTGGAATAATTTGTGTTCAGCTAAACTCCCTGATTTTGACTCGTTTCCAAGGTTCTTGATTATTCACTTCTCAACAGCAATGCTTACAGAGAATTTCATTGCCCTAGTTATAAACCTGCCTGCTTCAGTCTAACTATCTGTCTATCAATGTTCCATTATTTACCTCATCCTTAGTGGAAAGAATCTGGAAGAGCCAGAATGCATTGATCATCGCAAATGGCCCACTTATTTAACCGCTACAGTCCAAGTGATCTGGGTACACCATTGGAAATGTTGGCGGGAAAGTGAGCAGCCGGGATTTTTTGCCCAGCTTCAATGATTAAAAGACTGATTAAATTCCAAGTGTAGAGGGTATATGCCTTGGACGGGAGTTAGCAGCTATTAGTGTCCGCATACAGCTGCTGTTATTGTCCTTTTCGGACGTCAACATCTTGGGTTTTTAATTTGCTTTCCAAGTATGTTTGGCATCTTGATGAACGTAATTTTGTCTGCGGTACACGCTGCATTGAAGATGACATGGTAGCGGGGCCACAGCTTTTTTCTTGCAGTGTTTAGCGTAGTGCTGACCCAGGATGTTTTGTAATTCTTCTTGGGGAAATTCTTGCGTTTCTTTCAAGCTGGACTTAAATAGGATTTGGGGGACATTCCATCACACTCCTGACTTGAGTTATGCAGATTTTGGAACATTGTTTTTCGGACTCTTTGGGAAGTTATTTTCTGCAGAAACTCTAGGTTCTGAGTTGCTCTTAAACCACATGATTTATTGGCTGCACCTGTTCCTGGTCAATGTTTATTTCTCAACAATACTCTGACACATTGTTGTACATAAGTAAGATAAGCTGTGTAACTTAACGAGCCGCAGGTAACCCTCTACAATCAGCCACGCTGAAGGCACTCTGACAATAACTTCTTACGGATCTGTAGTTACAGGTGTTACAGAGCAACAAAGTATTATAATGACAGAAACAGATCATTCTAAAAAGAGGCTGATACCAATGTGTTTTCAGTACATTCCAGAAAATGTTGATTGTCGTAAACACACATCTGGTTCATTCGTGTCACGTAGGGAAGGAAATCTGCTGTTGCCACTTGCTCCGTCCAACATCTGACTCCAGGAGCAAAATTTTATGGTTGACTCTTAAAAATCCCCTCTGAAGAAGGGAGATTTAGAATGGGGGATAATTGATTGTCCAGCCATTGATGTATACATCCAAGGAACTATATTTAAAACAGTTCCACTTCGCGGTGCATTACCATTCTTTGATGCATCCATGAGGATGAAATAAATAGAAATATATGTTGATGGGGTGATGCGCAGAGAGGAAATAATTAGCTGCTGTGAAGAATAAAGATTAGCATGGGCCTGCTTTGACGAACTGACTGTTACTGTGTCGTAAATGCTTGGTAGCACGTTATGAAAATCTAAACATTAATCTCCAATTTGCTAACACATTCTATTGAACTTGATATGCAGATATAAGACCCTGAAATACAATGCAAGAGGGAAAAACCTGCTGAATGTAACAAGAAGCTTTAATCAACAACAAAAAACAATGTTCACCCAATGATGTCTTAGTTATTCGTGATTTGCCATTGGATTTTGACTGAGGAACCAATCCGGTCTACTGGCTTGGTTGCAAGCGTTCTGCGACATGGACATAAGCTTCAATGGGGTAATGAAAGAGGAGAAAGACTATTTGTGCGAGGGAAGGGGAGACGGAAAATGTGATTCGGGGAGGCATTATGAGACAGAAGGACGACAATCCGCCCATCTTCTGAGATACCATGTCAGAGTGGGTAGGGCACAAAGGGGGAGAAGGGGAAAGAGAGAGTTTGCAGAAGAACGAGGAATGGTGGCTGAAAGGGGCAAGTGGGGAATCGCATAATTGTTAAGCACGCAGCTAATTTCGTGGAGTTAAGATTCATTCATTGCTCGTCAGATGCAAAAGCGTTCGTTGTCCTCATGAAACAAGACCTGAAGAGCATTCAGTTTTGGGCTGATAACTAGCAAGTGATATTAACGCCACATAATTGTCTGCAATGACCATTTACAAAGAAAAAAATATATAACCAGCTCTCTTTGCTGCTTAACGTTATTACAACTTTCGAAATCCCTAACTTCAGCATCCTGGCTTTGGAAGGATCTTTCCAAATAGCCCAGGCGATTTGATGCAGAGCATCCTTAGGGGGAAAACAGTGATATCAATGTGCTTCTGTGGTGTGTGGTTGAGCGAGAAAGACTGAACGTCATTGAGGTGCAATATTGAACACAAATCTGTTGTTGCCATTGACTGGCATTTCCTTTTATGCTGAATGATGATACTGAACAAAGCAATTATCAGTGAAAATCCTCATAGTTTCCTTAGGTTGTCGTGAAGACATTTGATGAAGCATTTGAAGATGGTTTGGCTGGATTTAGTTGACAATAACCTAAGGCGATGTCCTTGGCTGAGATGACCCCCCCCCCACCCCCCCACCCCCCCCCCCCGCCCCAACCGCCCCACCTCCAGTAGAAACAACAAATTTTCTTAGTGTTTGGTTCCAGTGCGAAAATTGATGACTTGAAGAAGGGTCATTCAGATTCGAAACGTTAACGCTGTCTTTTTCTCCACATTTGCTGTCAGGAATGCTGAGTTTTCCCATTTTTTTTGCTTCAGACTTCCACCATCCACAGCATTTTGGCTGTTAATTGATGATTTCCTCTTCACGTTCCAATCACCTCAATTTTGAGCAGGATAATTGATGCTTTATTCAATGACACGTTTAACTGTAATTCGTTCGTTCCTTTGTGCATTCTTTCATCCACGCATTCATTCAATCATTCATTCATCCTTTAATTATTGCATCCATCCACTCATTCATTCATTCATGCTTTCATTCATGCATTCCTTCATTCATTGTTACATCCATCCACTCATTCATTCATAGAATTAGTTAGTTAATTAGCTAATTAGATCGTTAGTTAGGTATTAGAAGAGTCATACGAATTTAAAACGTTAACTCTGTTTCTCTATCCGCATATGCTGCTAGAACTGATGAAAATTTCCAGCATTTCCTATTTTTAAAAAAATTTTATGTTTCAAGCACGCACAGTGTTTCACTTTAATCTTAGAACCGAGCGAGATCGCAAAGCCGGTCGTTCAGCACTATGAGTGCTGCATTTCCCGTATCCCATTATTGAGCACGTTCAGTGCTGTCAGAAAGGGATTGTTGGGAGATGTTTGGACTGTTGGATGCTCTATACTCAATGACCGTTGGATAGACTGAGCATCCGGATTGAAAGAGTGTTGAACTGCTGTATTTTATGTACTGAAGTAAGGCTGTGGTATCAGAAGATCAGTAAAATGCAGCAAAGCACTCTTGCAGTTTTATCTATAGAATAATTATGAAACTGAAGCAGAGTTTACGCCGTCAGCTTGACTGAAAGAATCTGCAGCTCTAAACAGAAGAAGAGCAGTCGAGCTCCCCCCAATGATCCTGAGTCTAACATGTATCCATTAATTAGTTGCACGGAAAACAGATGATATCACAATGTCACATTGCTGTTTGAGGGATTTTGTTCATTCCAAATTGGGTACTGGGTTTCCTACAGTACAATCAAATCAGCAATTTCGATAAATGCCTCATTGCCAGTAAAACTTTTTGAGTTGTCTTGTTGGGTGAAAGGCGCAGGTCAAAGAAGTGTGTTTTTTTCATCAGAAAGAATATGACGCCGCTAAGTTGTCAAGGAGAAAGTTTCAGTAATTTAGAGGTTATCGAATGCATTGCCGAGAGTTCCAAGCCTGAATTGACATTTGCCAAACCGATATTCGAGTGGTTCAGCTTCACAATTGTTACCCATGGCTGGGCCTCATTCATCTTCTTGCAGAAGAAGGAAGCATACTTACTCGAAACCGTGTCCCACCCCACAACTCCAGCAATACCCGAGCGATGAATGACAACTGTAATTGTGTAGGTTTGGCCGGATTGAGGGAGGAATGTAGGAGTGTCGGTGTGTGGACAGACAAATGGAGGGGGGAGAGATTGAGCGAGGAAAAGAGGGAGATGGAGAAAGAGAGAGAAAGAGAGAGAGAGAGATGAGAGTGAGAGAGACAGCGAGAGAGAGAGAAAGGGAGGCAGACAGAGACAGAGAGAGACAGAGAGAGAGAGAGAAAGAGAGACAGAGACAGAGAGAAAGAGAGAAAGAGAAAGAGAGAGAGAGAGAGAGAGAGAGAGAAATGGAGACAGACTGTGAGGGAAAGAGAGAGAGAGAGAAAGAGAGTGAGAGACAGAGAGACAATGAGACAGAGAGCGAGACAGAGAGAGAATGAGAGAGAGAGGGACAGAGAGAGAGAGAGAGGGGGAGACAGAGTGAGAGAGGCAGAGAGAGAGATAGATAGATAGAATGTAAGAGAGAGAGAGATAGAGAGAGATAGAGAGAGAAAGAGAGACAGGGAGAGAGGGAGAGAAACCTCTTGAGCAATAACAACTGTGAACCTGTACTGGGGATGCAGCGGGGGGCAAAGAGAGTGAGAAACACAAGGAGAAGGAGAGAGTACGCAGAAAAGGAGAAAAAAAGGAGAAGAGAGGAAAGGAGCAGAGAAGAGAGGAGATGAGATGAGAGGAGAGGAGAGAGAAAAGTAGAGGAGAGGAGCGGAATGGAGACGACAGGGGAGGAGAGGAGATGAGAAACAGGGACAGACGAAAACCGGAGTGAGGGGAAGACAAGGTATGGAAAGGAAATAGAAGCTGAAGTTAATTAGCTGTCAGCCACGGTCTGATTGAGTGGCGGAGCAGGGTCGAGGAGCCGAATGCCTCTCGTACTCCTTGTAAGTGATGAAAAATACAGGTCAAAGGAGAAACAGAGGATGAAGGCAGAGGCTAGGGTCGGGGTAGACAAAGACGGTTAGGTGATAAAGGGATGGAGATAATTGTTGGAGGGAGAGACTGAGCGAGTTGGATGTGTCAGGATAATATCTACAAACAGAGAAGAGAAAAGAGCGGAAGAGTGTGTTCGAGCACAAAGTAACAAGTGCGTGTCAAAAAACGAAAGAGAGTGGAAGGGAATGTTGGAGGACAAGTTAAAGGAAAGCAGAGGCACAGCGTCATGGAGACTGGTAGTGAAATGGGGAAGAGAGAGAAAAGCAGAGAGAATGAAAGCCAAAAGGAAATCGAGAATGCGCTATTATACAACCTAATTTAACTTTCCCAGAATCTAGGGAGTTTGGAAAATTGAAACTAGTGTATCAACTTTCTCACTAGCGACTTCATTCACGGCCTTCATGTGAATTTAGCGGTGCAGCGGCAGTAACAGTTTGAGGATCTCCCTTGTTTAGAGTGTCTCTATCAATATTAGTGTTTTCCTCTGTTAGAATACCTGCAATGGTTGCAGGTTCGGCGATGGGTGTCGGGTCTGTTTTAGTTGGAGTGTTTGTATTGTTTTAATGAGCTGTACATGTTGGAGGCTTTGTGACAGCTTCAGGAACTGTTTCTATTCAGTGGGATGTGTTACTTCGATGTTCTGCGTCAGCTGGAGGGTCTGTATGAGTTGGAGGATTGTCTCAGTTGCAATTTGTCGATTTGTTGAACGAGGACTATCATTTGAAATTTATGAGATTTTTGGAGGTTCTTCAATGTTTGATGTTTCTTAGTCTGCTGTCGAGTTTGGATCGGCTGGGGGATAGTTCTTGTTTGGAGAATCTGCATTGCTTGCAGACTCCATAAATGTTGAAGTGTCAGTGTAGTTCGGGACGCCTGGCGACAGATAGCCTGGAACTCACAAATAGCCTGCAACTCACATACCGGTCGGAGAATAGGTACCAGTTGGATGATGTGTATCCTTTGAAGGTGCAGCTCTTGTTTCTCTATGTTAGTTACAGTATGGATTGGAGAATCTGTATGGGTTGTGGTATGTATTTATATTTGTATTTATATATACATATATATATAAATAAATAAATTAGTGAGCATGATCAAATGCAGAGATGCCAAGGTTTTGTTTTTTGAGGCAGACCCGTGATCAGATCAGGCACTGAAGAGAGAGGTTCAAATGGCAGCAAAGAAAGGAAAGTAAACTCTCCCAGTTCATGAGGAAACAAAAATTGCAACTTAGGGTGAAAACAAACCATCCAGGCAAAAGGAAACTGGCTCAGACTATTATAACTGACGCACAAACATCCAGTAACATTTGACGAGTTAAGTTCTGCAGCACAGACACGCAGAGGAGGAGGGCAGATCCACAAGCTGATCACTTGTTGCTGCATCTGTTTCCACTAGTTGAAGATAACATTCGTGGATCTGCACCATCCAGAGTTAATTTGCCGAAAATTGTTATCTGTGGTGAAAGCTGTGCTGTGGATCTCTGACTGATTATGTGTTGCGTCTCGGCTGGAGATCAGGCCAAGCACTGGAAGGAGAGGAGCTGTTTCTCTCTCTCCACAGATGTTGCCAGACCTTCTGAATCTCTCCAGAATTTCCTGTTTTTATTCTAATCTAAACATTCCCTGGGCTCTAAGGCAGGAAAATAGGAGGTGCGTGAGCAGTTTGGTTGATGATTCAGTAGGTATCTCATGACTAGGAATCTGAAGGTAACCCATCAACACAAGGCACAGTCCAATATTCCCTAACCGTTCGGATCTCACTTTACCTAAAGGCCAAAATTGATCATATTTTGCGACCTGCAAATCCCTGACAGATTTGCACTTCATAACTGGATTCCGGATGGCTCAGTGTTAACATTTGGTTGCAGTATAAATTGCTATTTGATCCCAGGTCATCATCCGGGAAAATATTGTGACGTTCAGAACGAAGCCATTGATTGTCAGGTGGTTGCTTTCTGCCGCAAACTGGTCCTTATGACCTCTTCACAATGCGAGATGCCAATGGTGATCTCCCGACTCTCGATGAGTTCAATTGCTCGCAATCGCGCGGTCCGCACCGCTCTGTGTACTGGCGCTGTTAGGAATTCCATTCCAATCGCCCTTCAAGTGTATTTACAAAAAAAGGTAACAGGAACAATCAAATATATCGGTGTATGCTTGTCAAGAAATAACAGTGTTAAGTGTGGTAGTGGAGAAGAATGTTAATGGCAAGAGATTTCAAGAATACTTTGGCTTTCAATGAACCCCATGTCCATTGCACAATGGGTGATGTCACCTATTGAAGTCTAGGCAAATCCACGAGCTATTACTTTAAAAAACTTTGCATGAAGCAGATAAAATAAGTGAATTTACACTAATCTAATTAATTGGAAGGTCAAACAATTTGCAGCTTCGCTGGATCAGAAAGTCCCTGGAGAATGAATAAATGACTTGGTTTGTTTCTACCAGAATCCTAAACTGTCGTAATTATTGTTACTTGCTGGAAAGACGATGAGCAGTTCAAAGTGCCTTCCGAGTGTTCCCACTATTAGCACATTTCTTGCACGTAACATTAAGATTAACACTCCCTTTGTCCTTTTGTTCATGACATCATTATCAGTCTCTCCTTTGCCCTCACCTATCGCTGGCCTTCTATCCACCTTTACCTGCTCCACCCCCTTTTAACAATCTAAATGGTCTGATAGTTCTACTTCGCTTTAGCTCCGAACAAGAGAGATGCAAACTCGAAACTTCAGCTTCTCTTTCCCCCCGACAGATGCTCTAAGTTCGGCTGCGTTTTTCCAATCTGTTCTGTTTTTGTTTCAGATTTCAAGCACCCGCAGTCATTTGCTTAGGACTCAGTGTTTAAATCACTAGCAATGCTTTTCCAGAAATGCCATCCTTAACGAAGAGCTGATCTTCCCTCCGACAGGCCTCCTGTTTATCAAATTTTCCCTGATCCTCCAATGATTTCTATTTCCCTCCTTTTGTTTGATAAGTTGTTTAACAAATGTCGCCTTCGCAGCCACATTTCCTTCTTCAGCGAGCGTGTCTACCTCCATCTTTCGCCATGTGTATTCCATCTGGAGTTTCATTCCTCATGTTCCGAAACCACTCAGTATTACAGGTATATCCAGGACATACAACGTTGCCCGGAATGCACTTCTGTCCGCATCCAAAGGTCAACAATCAGTGTCCTGTGCTGCCATATGTATACACGTGCCCTCCCGCCCCATCAGCATCGACTCATCCTAACTCAAAACTGCCCTGGCTCCTGACTGATTTTATTTTTCGTCTGATCTGACAAGTTAAGAGGAATATTTTTAGCTTCTTTACAGGTGTTAAGGAACACAAGCTCCAACAAGTACTTGATAATCAGAAACCACACCCGTCCTGTCCTTCTGACCCCATCGCGTCTCATAATCCCAGCCCTTGCCATGCATTCACAATATTCTCTGGCTTTCCCCTCTGTGACACTGAACTTTCAGTACCCAGCAAATGACTCAGTTGCATGACCTAACCTACTTACCACAATTTATTTTGGGCTCGGTCCCATGCTGAACTCTTCTTCTTCTACCTTAGACTCTGTGTTCACTTCTTTGGGCAAGGAGTACGCCACCCATTGCATGGACACCTTCAACCGCCTCGAGTATCCTCCCTCCACCATGTGAACTGTCTCTGGTATATTACCTGCTCTTGATCTTTTCATTGAGATCATCAGTACGAAATCAGCCAACTCAATTTACCTGGTCCTTTCATACACACTAGGCTGTCTCCTTCTGAACTTGCTACTGTCCGTTGTTTTACGTCCAAACCTAACTGTGTTCGCAAACCTGCCAGCAAGGGTGGTATGTTGTTATCTGGCACACTGGCCACTACCTCACAGAAGCTGAGCGCCAACTCGGAGAAAATGCTACCTATCTCCGCTTGTAGCATGGTCCCACCACGGAACATGAAGCCATTGATTCCAGGACTGTCACTTACCTTTTATCCTCTTGAGATCTTCACTCCACTGCTTCCACTCATCGTCTCCCATGCTCCATCTCCGGCATTCCCGACCCTTATTTAAATCCTCTGTCTTCATTTTTGTTGATAGAATGCTCACCAATTTTCATGACAAGCCCACCGACTCTCAAAGAATCCTCCACACATTCTAAACCGCACCCTGCTTCGTGTAATGGCTCCATCCCATTCTCCCAGTTTTTTCGACTATTTCACACCTGTTCCCTTGATTCCACAATAAAAATCGGAAGTTCGGGCATGTGCCCCTTCTTCTTTAACCGAGGTGCCTCAGGCACTGTGGTTGACTGGGCCTTTAACCGGGACCTCACCACCTCCCACGCTTCTGCCCTCACTCCATCCTCTCCCTGCCAGAGCCATGATGGAACTCCCTTGGTCCTCAATTTTCATCATACTCTCTTCACATTCAAATAATCTTTCAGCGCCATTTCTGCCAGCTTCAGCATGATGAACACACCTAATACAGCTACCATGCATCCCCTTGTCAACATCACATCGGAATAATTCATTCTGCGATACTCTTGTACACTCCTCCATCACCCTAAACACTTCGTCCCGCTCCCACAGCACTTTCCATTGCATTGCAGAAGTTGCAACATCTGACACTTTCCCTTCTCCCACATCACCATCCAAGCGCCCAAACAATGCTTGCAGGTGAAACAGCGTTTCCATTGCACCTCCTTCAATTTGGTCTGCTGCATTCATTGCTCCAAATGTGATCTCCTTTACACAACGTATACCAAATCCAGGCTGGGTGACCGCTTTGCAATACACCTCCATTCTGTCTACAAGCATAACGCAGCCACTTGCCATTTCAACACCCCATTCTGCTCTCATGCCCACAAGTCCGTTCTTTGCCTCCTGCAATGCTTCACTGAAACCCATAGCAAACTGGAGGAACAGTACCTCATCTCCTGACTAGGCACCTTATGCTGTTTGAACTTCAGATTAAGTTCACAACTTCTGCCCATTAAATTTACCCACATGTATAATCCCCTTTTTTAACACTCACTTTTATTTCTTCTACTTATTTTCGTCATTTGGCCATGGTTGTAAAACTTTTTTTTATCACCCTTCTTTCCCATTATCTATCCCTTTCCCGCACCACTGCCCCCTCCCCCAACACCATCCCCAAAGGCGTCATTTGTTACTTGTTACATGTTGTTCTTTCACTCAATGTTACTCTTGCCCTGCTATTATCACATTCTGATTTCTTATATTTTTGCTACAATGAGCACCGCTTTTTGCTGTACTACTACAATTAAGACGCCTTGTGTCCTTGTAGCTCTGACACTGTTGTCAATCTGTCCTTTGACCTCACCTATCGCTGGCCTTCTATCCCGATTCACGTGCCAAAATCCCCTTAAAAAGCGTAAATTTCATCATGGGCCCACTTCTCTTCAGCTCTGAAGAAGAGTCATACGGGCTCGAAGCGATGACTCTGTTTCTCTCTCCACAGATGCTGCTAGGCGTGCTGAACTTTTCCAGCATTGCCTGTTTTTTTCTCATACCTTTACATCATTCCCGAGTAACGGAAACTGGAAGTGAATTTCCAAATCAGAATACTAGATGTACCCTAACAACTATGAGCTGAATATGAGGTCGACCCGAGAGCCTCAACATCCACCAATATGCATGATTTACCCCGAATGCTGAAGAAATCCAGCACACCACCGCGCAACTTTGTATATTCAGGGAATAACATCCAGCCTCCTAAAGCTTTTCCGACAGTTACAAAACTCTGTTGAGTTTTCACACAGGTAGAGCTTTTCGTGCACTTTTTCACGTTATGGGGAATGGAGATTTGGAAAGAGATCAAAATGGACTGGGTTCAATAGGCAGGTAGCAGTTAACCAAAGAGAGGTTCAAACAAGGGAGGCGGAATTTAAATTATACAACTTAGCTCGGAGGCTGGGAGTTGGGAGTAGCGAACATTAGGGGCGGTCCCCGCAGGAAGCCAAGGCCGTGAATGCAGAGTGAGTGAAACTTTACTTTTTGGGAGGGGAGCGAATTTTGTTTGTGTGTGTGTTTGCGTCTGTATGTGTGTGTGTGTGTGTGTTTTATTTTGTGTAAGGGGGAAGAGCGGGGGGGTTTGAGTTGGGGCGGCAGGCTAAGGAGGTAATAAGTTCATGATGACAACCTGTAAACAGCAGGGCTCAACCTGCCAGAGACGCTGACGCCACAGGACATAATGTTCATTAAACCCCACCGAAATAAAGCATTATCCGGTTTTTTGGAGAGATCAAAGCAGGTTTGCCACAGGCTTAGGAACGAGGTTCAAGGTGGGGAAAGGCGAAACCCTTTTTGGGATTGTAGCCCTAGTCCAATATGGCAGTGGAAATTACAAAGATTGGGTGATTGAGAGAAAGGGTCGTGAGGGAGCGGAACCTCGTTGGTGCGTTTGTTGACAGAAGATAAAGTTTGGATGGTTGGTCATTGGTAAAAAGGACACTTCTAATTTTGCTGGGATAATTTTCTGATCAAGGAGAAGAAGAAAAACTCTGCAGCGAAGCTGCAAGAAAGGGTATGTCACTGGGACAATGTCATTGCCCGCGCATAATATCTTTCAAAACAAACTCTTGGTTAGGGTCCTAAATATTATATTTACATGTCCCCATGTCAGGGACACACAGTTATTGGTTCCACTGCTCCATGATTCAGTGTAATACAGCGATACCAGTCATATTTATAATTAGTACTGAAGGAGCGAAAAGGATCCAGAAATGAAATAAAATTCTAAGTGCCTGTTCATTTTTGTGGGATCAGCCCTTAATGTGCAGACTTATGAATTTCTTGCCAGGATAGTTCTGAATTAGGTAGTGTCCTGTATTTCGAATTGTCTGCCTTGTATGAAATAATTCAAAGCTGCTGAATGAATGTGTTTGTTTAAGTGAATGTGACTTCGAGCAACAATCAAACATATTTCTCTTGGTGGGAACTCATCCCGCGTATTAATCGGGGGCCACTTGAATAGTTTCCTTCAGAGTTCCTTCTTGAGGTGCCGTTTCCAGACCCGCAGAAATCGAGAAGAGGCCATTCGGCCCATCGAGGCGGCACCGACAGGTGAGAAACTGCTGACCTACCTATCTAATTCCATTTACCAGCATTTGGCCCATAGACTTTTAAGTTATGGTATGCCAAGTGCTCATCCAGATACTTTGTAATAGCAATGCATTCCAGACCGTCACCTGGGTAAAAATATTTTTTCCTCATTACCCCCTAAACCAGCTGCCCCTCACGTTGAACATAGGCCCCTTTGTGAATTACCCTACAACTAAGGGGAACAGTTGCTCACTATCCACCATGTCCATGCCCATCATAATATTGTACACTTCGATCTTGTCGCCCCTCAGTCTTCTTTGCTCCAAGGAAAAAAACCTAAGTCTGCCCAACCTCTGTTCATAACCTGAATATTTAATCCAAGGCAACATCGTGGTGAATCTCCTTTGCACCCACTCCAGTACAATCACATCTTTCCTATAATGTGGCAACCAGAATTGCAGACAATGCCCAAGCTGTGGCCCACATAAGGTTCGATAGAATTCCAGCATGTGCTCCCGGCATTTGAATTCTATTCATCGATTGACAAGGGCAAGTGTTTTGTATGCATTTTTCACTACTCAACTAAAATGACCCTCTGCCTTCAGAGATCTATGGAAAAGCCCGCCAAGGTCCCTTTGTTGTTCATATATTTAAACTCTTTTAAAAAGCACCTGGATCTGCATGTAAAGTGCTGTTAGTTGCAGGGCTACGGGACTGGTGGCGTGAGGTGGGGTTAGAAAGAGAACATGGATGTCCTCGCGCTGGCATGGACAAGATGGGCCGAATGGCCTCCTTCTGTGCAGCAACTTTTCTCCTGTTCCATCGCTGAAATCAAGGAATGTTGAAATCACCTAATGTAATTAACCTTTTCTTATTGCTTTTACACATCTCTGCAAATTTTGCACATATTTGCTCCTCAATTTCGCGCTGAATATCTCGGAGTCTTTAATAAACACCTAACAATGCGGCTGCCCATTTTTTATTCCTCAGCTCTAACTGCAAAGCTTCACTCGATGCTCCCTCCAAGATATCATATCTCCTTACTGCAGTAACTGACTCCTTAACTAATAATGCAACACCTCCTCCTCAATTAAACCCTCCCCTGTCTCGCCTGAACATTCCATATCCCTGAATGTTGAACTGGAAAACCAGCCCTTCCCTCAACTACGTTTCAATGATGGCTACTATATCACAATTGCACTTTTCAATCCTCACCCTTCACTCATATGTTTTACCTGTAATACTCCTGGCATTAAACTAGAGGCCATCCAGCCTTGCCTTACTCCCTTGAAAGCTTAATGCATCTGTATTTCCTCTGACTTTATTTCTGTACTGTATTATGATGTGTCCTTATCCTGATAACGCTGTGTCCCATCCCCCTGCCGAATTAGTTTGAAATCCTGACAACAGCACTAGGAAACCCACCCGTAAGGTTGTTATTCCCGCTCTGGTTCAGATGTAGTCAGTCCCGTTGTACAGATTCCAAGTTCCCTAGAAAGGGTTCCAGTGTTCCCAGAATCTAAAAACTCCCTCCTGCGCAAAGGCTAAAGCCACGTATTCATCTGCTTTATTCTCCTTATCTGAGCTCGATAGCACGTGGCACTGGTAACCATCTTGAGATTACAACCCGAGAAGTCTTGCTTTTTAGTCTACTGCCTTATTCCCTGAATTCTTGATGCAAGACCTCATCCCTCTTTCTACCTATGTCATTGTTACCAAATTGTACCAAAAACACTGCCTTTTCACTCTCCCTCTTCAGGATTCCCTGCAGCCGTTCATTGACTTCCCTAACCCTGGCACCGTCCTGGAGCCACGTTGACGGCCACAGTAGCGCCTATCTGTTGGCCTGACATAAGAATCGCCTATTACAATGTTACTTCCTCCCTTCCCCCCTCCTGTTCAGACAGGCTGCCTGTGGCGCCAGAAGCTTGGCTCTGTCTGCACGCCCTGGGCGACCCAGCGACCTTTTCAGCCTCCAAAATGGAATACCGATTTGCGAGCGGGACCCCAGGGGATCCTTAACTACCTGCCTGCTTCTCTTGGACTGCCTGGCGGTCACCCATCCCTTCCATCCTCAAGTCCTTTCATCTTCAGTGTGATGACCACTCTAACCGTGCTGTCGATGATGATCTCATCCTCGCGGATGCTCCTCAGTGGCTCCAGACAAAGTTCCAGCTATGAAACCCGCACTTCCTGGAGCTGCAGGAGGACTCACCTCCTTCACATATGCTGCTCCCGGGCACTGTAAATATCCCCGGCTTCCCACATGGAGCACGAGGACGGCACCACGGCTCCTGCCATGCCTAATCCTTTTAATTTAAACATTTTAAGTCAATTACTCTTGGGCCCTTCTTTCCTGATCTTCGTTACTACAGAATATAGAAACTAAAAACAACAAAAACACCTTAAACTATCAGAGGTTAAAATAGTAAATAACTTACCCACTACTTACCACTGATTTCTTTCCATGATAGTTTCTACTGATGCAGTATGGCAAAACCATCGCTCTGAAAATTTAAGAATTTGGCAAAAAATGCAAAGAACAGGCCGCCCCCTACGCACCGAATTCCCACTGTGCACCAAATTGCCAATACCCAAGCTGGATTTGCCCCACTGTGGATTTGATATCTCCTTGTTCGTGTGCAAGCAGGGGTTTCACTGCATTTATAATTGAAAATGATTTGAAAAGTTATGAATGTTGATTAATTTTTGTATCATTGTATGGGGAACGTGCTTCTGGGCTAACAGCACGAATGAGGCCACGGGGAGGTGTGAACAATATCTTATTATGGGGCTACATGTCTTGGGCTATATTGATAAGCGTTTTTCCAGTGCTTCAGAATTAGGCTGATCACAGTTTCCATTTCTAAAACAAGCAGCTGAAATTCCTCCATCTCCAATTGCATTCTTCCGTTTTAGCTTTGATTCCAATGTTTTTCTTATGTTTATTTTCTCACTGTTGAATGTTGTTTCATTACGGCACAGCTTCAGGTTTACGACTGAACTCTCTGCTCGCTCTTTCATATTTTCTCGCAAATGCATTTCGGATGATTTCACTGTAACGGGGCCACGCTGAAAAGTCAAGCACTTTGTTGGGGCGTTGTATAATGTTCACTGTTTTTGTAGGGATGTTCGCTGCTTCTGTCCGGCGATGGTTCCTTCCAGTTAAGTGTGAACTTATTGGGAGCATAGATGAAATTGACTTCCGGCTAATTGAATCGTGGAACAATCCAGCATTGTACTTTACAATTGCAAGATAATGCTTTTATTTATTTTTTTTTTGTGAGGTCTGCTTGGAAGGTTCATAAATTATTTTTCTGTGCATTGTATATGATATAAACAGTTGGAGACATGCGCTGTTGCTCAAAATGTTAAACTGCTCACCGCGGCTGAACAGCACAGATTGTGAATACTAACGTTTGAAATCTGGCTGGCTAATAGAATGGAGAAGCAGGATGTAATGGCTAAATTCATCGTTGAAAAAAGAGAGGAGAGGGTTGGAGAGAGAGAGAGGACAAAATAACGTAAAGCTATCATCAGTGTGAAACATGCACAAGGTTGGACGGCTGATATGCTCACAACAATTATTGAGACAAAACTGATTTTAAGTTGCACAAATGATGGTGCCACATATAGTGAGGATTCATGGTGGATCTGCTCGGTGTGAAGTAAAACTGTCAAGCCTTCAAGAGAGTTTATTTTGAAGCTTCATTTTCCTTCCTTACTGCAGGCTAGGCATAATAGGGTCATGTTTTCATTTCCATGATGACAATTGACAGCTTCACTATCGTTATTTAAATACCATCTGACAATTCAGTTGAAAAAAACAACATGATTTCAAGAACATAAATAAATTTAGTGCTCAAGAAAATGTGCTGAGGGAATTGATCACACAAGTATTGTTCCCAGTTTACTGGTTCCATAACACAAATGGGCACAGGTAATGATGCTTTATTGCGCTAACTGAACTGTTAAAGACATGTTTGCAATATTATTCTGCTGAAAGATATCCCTTTTTATCTCATCCTACTCTGATTTTAATCAGTTTATCCAACTGCCAAATCCATCAGCTCCAGTCTTCCTTCCAGCTCGGATATGACATTTCCCCTCTCTTCCTAAATATATCATTCACAGTCTAGGCCTCCAAATCACTCTTCCAATGGTATCCAGAACCTTCAACACACTCTGGTGTGAGTTTATTTATTTTATTTTAAAAACTGTTTGAGCAAAGCACTGATTGATTCGCTTGTACCAGTAGAACAAACCAGCTGTAATAAAAGTTGTCGCAAGAAATTCCGACCCGTTCGAACCCAGCCCAAATGACAATTTCAGACGTTGGATTCCGCCTGTGTAAAATGCCTTCCGCCTCTCGGCTGGAACTGCACTGCAGAGTCACTCTGTCCTTTCTGTGGAATCGATAACATTGATACAAATTGTTTCACGATTTCAAGAATCATTGTTGTTTTTAAAAATAAAACCCAATCAAAGGTTCAAAAAAACAGTGTGAATCGGATGATGCTGCGATAAAGTATTAACTACCACCACAGATGGTTCCACCTCCTGCTGTGGCCCCACATCTTAACAATAACTGCTATGCTTTATCTTTCCCCCTCTCCGAGTTAACTTGGCGGCGATTGAGATCCTTTCCCGAGGAAAATGCGTTCTGCCCAAATGTCTCAGGGGGCACCAGCTGGGAAAGGCTGTGACCGATCTCCCTATCGTTCTACCTGAAGCGATATTGCGATGGAATGGGGCTCTTTATTCCCTAGATTACTTCCTGAAAATTACTCCTGTGTGCTACCTCATGATCACCTTGTCCTTTGAAGCAACTGACTTTCCATATGGTTCACAGTCGCTTTCAACTTTGACCGATTCGTGGCCATTTGTTGTGAAAAAGTGAGAACAAAGTATTGCCCCGAGAAAACTGAAGCTGTGGATTTTGGAAAAGAGAGCGTGGTGGCTGCTTTGAAATGGTCTCATGGGACTTTATACGGGAAGCAATATGTAAACTTGATAATGTATTGTTACTTCACCCACATCATCCTTATATTTGATGTTCTTCCGATTTTGCTTCTCAATCTCCCAATGATCAGACATATTGTGGTTTCCAGTAGAATCCAACGAAGCCTCCAGAGCTGCAATAAGAAAGAGGATCGCTAGGAACTAGAGCTGGTGAGCCGAAGGAATTCCATCATTTTAATTTTCCGAATTTCTGGCAGTTTAATTCTGTTAACGGCATTCCACCTTCTTTATAGCAATTATCCGAATTTCCACAAACTGTTAACATAACAGAAATCAGAGCAGTAATTCTGCAGCGTCACAATAATTGCACCAACACGTGTGTTCACATTCTTACCCGGATTAAATCAGAGAGGAGTTGGTGAACGATGTAAAACGCCCACTCAACCTTAATCCAAAAAGGGCGAAAATTCGATTCGAATGATGGCCATCCAGCAGTGTGAGATCCTCGCCCAAGTACACTGGAGCCTGGTGATGGTGATGGTGGTGACTGACTGAATCATCATCACAGAAGAGCAAACTCAGCAAGGTGGATCGGAGTGTGGGGGAGGAGGTTTGGAGGGCGGTGGGTAAAGCTTGAGCTGCTACTTGATCCTCTAACAGCTCAGTCAGTGGTGGGCGGGGCGTGTGAAAGTGGGGTTGTTCTGTGAGTGGACTGTTCCATTTATGTTAAAAGTGATGCTGTGAAGTAGGGGTTTTTGTGTCCACAGTGCTCTCTGTTAACCATTTATTCATCCACAGGCTTTGGGTGTCGCTGGCAACGCCAACAGTTATTGCATATTCCTAATTGTCCTTGAGACGTTTGTGCTGAGCTGCCTTCTACAACCGCTGAATTCCATGTTGTGTAGTTACACCTACAGTGCGGTGAGGGAGAATTCCAGGAATTTGACACAGCCAAAGTCATTAAATGGCGTTTTATTTCCATGTCATTATGGTGTGTCGTGCTGGGGAAAATGGAGGTGGCGGTCTTCCAATCTGCCTGCTACCCTTGCACTTGTAGGCGGTAGTGGGCGTTAGATTCTAAGGTGCTGTGCAAGGAGGGTTGTGGAGCCTGCAGTCCTTCCTGTTGATGGTACACACGGCTGCCAATTTGCGTCGATGGTGGATGTAATGAATGTTCGTGGAAAAGGCAAACAAAGAGCTGCCTGCTTTGTCCTGTATGTTGCCAAGTTTCTCGAATTTTGTTAGACTTACACTGTCACAGGCAAATGTAGAGTACACCATCACACTCCGGACTGGTTCCTTGGAGATGATTGTGTTGCAGATCAGAAGTGCTCGCCCTTGCTTTATTCTCAGCGTCTATAAACTTAACGAAGGAGAACACTTTCTTGCTGTACAGCCTGCACAGGATCCACATTGTTATGAACACCAATATCATAACTCCAATTAATCGCCTCCTCTTCAAGGAGAACAGATCAAATTTCACCCACCTAATCAGGTAATTGAATTCTTCCACTTTGAACCACCGTCTGTGCTTCCTCTGTAATACCTTCATGTCATTCCTATCGTGTTCTGTTCAACACTGTGCAAAGCACTGCAGCTGAAGCTGAATTATTGCTTCTCACGTGTTTGTCATGACTGTTTTGCCCTTAAGCTTCACCTCTCTTGCTATAAAACAGAAGGACTGTATGCTTTACCATCATAGTCTGTCAGCTTCACATATTTATGGGAACAAAGCAGCCCTCTCTGCCTCGGACCCTCTTTAAAATATACACATGATTCTCAATAAACTGACCTCAATCTTCTTAACAAAGTAATCACTTCAAACCTTTATGTCATTGTCAAATTTTGAAATGATGTGTTGTGCACCCAATTTTCTGCCATTACCGCACACTTTGATAAGAAGGCAACTAACATTGATACATTAATTGTTTTTTGAGGAAATGGGGAAATGCAAGTTATCTTACGTAGAAAGTTTGGACAGTCTTGGGCAGGATCCAATTTCGAAGAACGAGAGATGAGTGGACATACACATATAAGATCCTGACAGGACTTGACAGGGTGAATGGTGAATGGACGTCTCTCCTCTTCGGAGAGTCTAGAACTTGGTGGATCAGTAAATAAACATGGATTCTCACATTTAAGACGCAGGTGTGGCGAATGTTTCTCTCAGATCTTCGTCAACGTTTCGATCTCTCTTGTCCAACGAGCAGTGGCATCAGGGCCTGTGTAATTTATTTTTAAGGCAGGTGTAAATGCATACATAACTAACAAGGGAGCCGAAGCTGATCGGGGGTAGGTCAAATGTGGAGTAGAGTCCACAGTAACATCAGCGAAGATCTAGATTGTCCGATGACATATTCTTGCTTCGTATTTGCATGTGTGTGGAGTCTGTTATTGCTGAAGAAACTCAGCCTGTGGCTGTTTCTGTGTAAGAGTGGGAGAGGTGGCTGATCTGTGTGGAGAGATATCTCTGTGTTGGTAATGTTTAACTGTGTGAGTGCTGCCGGAGAAGTGGGGAGAAGTCCTCCCTGTGGAGGAAGGCTGTATCAGAAAGACTGAAAAATAGCCATCTATGCCACTGCCTCCTTCTCCTTCTGTCTACTCTCTCTTCTATACAGGTCTTTCTCTGAATGAAGCTGTTTCCTACATGTGGCCTTATTTCATTTTGGCCGCCAACTGCTACAAAAAAAAACATGGGCAGAGATATCTCGACTCCTCAAATACTGCTCGCTTGTCCATGTCAGATTTTCATCACTTCACCATTGCCGAGCGAGTGTTACATCAGAGCGAAAATTCGATCTACTCCTGCTATCATGCGATCAACATAACTTCAGAAAGCATCCTTCAAAATATGACCCAACCACTGTTATCACAGCTGAAACACATAAGTTACTTCGTTTTATGGTCAAGTTATATCTCGTCATCTGTGAAAATAATGAAGAGTATATCATATTGCAACTTTAATAAAAACTGAAAATACGTGAAAAGATACCTGATGGTCCATCAGCATCTGTGAAGGGGGAAACATAGATAAAATTAGGAGTCCAATATTACTTATTTCGTAGGAACAGAAGAGATGTGGAAATCTGATCAGTTTAATGTTGTTTTAATAAAACAAAGAAGGGACAGGAGCGCAAATTGAGAGGTCAGGGACATGTGAGAGGGCAGGAGAAATATAATTAGAAAGATGTACTGAAACACAAGACAAAGGTAACGACAAGGAAATGCTGAAGTTTAATAATTAGTTCTAGACCAGGTGCCGATAGCACATGAGCCAGAGTAACGAATTAGCAGGAAATGGCAGAACAAACGCGCTAGCTCTGTCTGAAAGCAACACCAACAACAACAAAAAAAAAACAAGTTACAGACTTGCACGTGTGTAGAATTAAATCAGAGAAAATGAACAAAATTCATTGCCTGAAGATGTTAAATTCAATGCTGAGTCCAACAGGCTTTCAGCTGCCTAACTGCAACTGAAGGTGTTGTCCTTCCAGCCTGCATTGGCCTTCATTAAAACATTCCCAGAAACTGAGGATGGAAGTTTGAGCATGAGAGCAAAGCTGGTGAAGTGACATAGCAAGCGTCAGGAAGGTAAGGTTCATGTCTGACATAGAACATTGATTTACTTTCGCAAAGAGTACACTCACTATGATTTCGGCCTTCCCAATGTAGACACAGCGTTGTGTGCAGTGAATATAGTAGACTACATTGAAGGAAGTACAAGTAAATCACGGTTTCACCTGGAGGGATTGCTTGAGGCTTTAATGGTAAAGAGGTAAGACGTAAAGTTGTAGGTATTACACCTCCAGCTATTGCAAGTGAGAGTGCGGTTGAACGGCAATGATGGTTTAGCGGTGTTTGCGGGTTGGTCCAAGTGGTCACAGAGAGAAATGTTCCTTTGGAATGATGCCAGATTAGAGAAGGGATGACAAGTTTGCTCCTGACCTCAAGCTACATTTCGTGTAAGTGACGCAGGCTGCTAACGTGGAGAAGGAGGGCGAGGGGAACCACATCCTGGCTTCAGGAAGGGAGGGGAAATAATGAATGCAGAAGTTCTGGATATGCATCGGACACGGTCGAGGGGCCAAAAGGTGGGAGCTTGCTTGGCTGGGGAAGAAGGAAGTTATTTTGGGATTATAAATGTGAAAACTAATATCATGACATATGTTAGAGGCAGGAATGTTGGATATTGAATATAGTCCTTATGGAAAGCAGGATGTGAGGATGTGCAGCCGAGGTAGCTGTGGAAATCGGTGGGTTTGTATATAATATTAGTACAGAGCCGATCGCCAGCAATTGAGACAGAGAAGTCACGGAAGGGATGAATCGGAGTTGGATCATGTAAAGGTGAGAAAGCTCCGCAATTGGAAGCACATTTGATTGTTTTTATTTTAACCATGGGAAAGCATGAAGTCGCAGCAAAACGGTCATCAATGTTCTTGAAAAAAGAACCAAGCCTGAGATTGGGACTGATTAGAACTTTATTTAGAAACGTCTAACATGACCCCCCGCCCCCCCCACGAAAAATTCAGATGTAATTCTGGTCCATGCTGCCACCTATACCCCCACCTATGTGAGTGCAAATGTGAGGTGAGAAAAAAAGTTTTTTCAAATAGTGAAAAGTTAGGGTTTTGAATGCACTGCTTGGAAGTTTTGTGTAGGAAGCTTCCGTTGAGGCGTTCAAGACGCTATTGGATGTTTATTTCAATTGAAACCGCAAAGAACAAAAAAAACAAAGAAAAGCGCCACAGAGAACAGGCCGTTCGTCCTTCCAACCTTGCGTCCATCATATTGCCTGTCAAACTAAAACATTTAGCATTTCTGGTTTCTGTATCCCTCTATTTCCATCCTATTCGTGTATTTGCCAAGCTTCCTCTTAAACACCACTTGCGTACCTGCTTCCACCACCTGCTCTGGCAGTGCATTCCAGACATTCACTACCCTCTGCGTAAAAGAAGCTTGCCTCGCACGTATCCTCTATAGTATCCTCCTCTCCCCCTAAATCCATGTGCCCTATTAATTGAATCTTTCACCCTGGGAAAAAGCTTCTGACTATCTGCTCTGTCCATGCCACTCAGAGTTGTATAAACTTCCATCAAGTCGCCCCTCAATCTCCGCCGCTCTAGTGAGAACAATCCGAGTTTCTACAACCTCACCTCATAATTAATAATTGCCAGGCCAGCATCATCCTGGCAAACCTACTATGCAGCTTCTCCAACGCCTCCATATATTTCTGGTAATGTGGCGACCAGAATTGCACGCATTATGCCAAGAGTGGCCTAACCAAGGTTCTATGCATCGGCAGCATGACTTTCCAGCCTTAATACTCAATAGCCCTGCCAATGAAGGTAACAATGGCATTTGCCTTCCTAACTAACCTGTGGACCTGCGTTGCCTCTTTCAGTGACCTGTGGACCAGTAAAACCAGATCTCTCTGCCCGTCGATGCACTCACGGTGTCTGCCATTTGCTTTATAATTCCTAGCTGTATCAGTCCGTCCAAAATGCATCACCTCACAATTGCACGGACTAAACTCCATCTGCCTTTTCTCCGCCCATGTCTCCAACCGATCTATATCCTGCAGAATCCTTTGACAAACCTCTTCACTATCTGCAATTCCTCCAAACTTAGTGTCGTCGCAACCTTACTAATTAGCCCAGTTACAGTTTCCTTCAAATCATTTACGGATACTGCAAAAAGCATAGGTCCCAGAAACAATTCCTTCGGAACGCCACTAGTCACCGTTCTCCATTCATATAAGCACCCTTACACTGCCACAGTCTGCCTTCTATGACCGACCCTATTCTGTATCCATCTTGCCAGCTGAAGTCTGATCCTGTGCGACGTTACCTTCACTACCGGTCTTCCATGAGGGACCTTCTCAAACGTGAAGGTTTAAGGGGAATAGACAGCAGGTTTACGCTAAATTAAAATGCCCAGAGTGCCGAAGCAGTCACGATGGGCCGAATGTTCTTCAATGCAATGTTTCAGCTGTGTGACTCTGTGATTCTTATTTGACGAAAGGAAAGTAAAAACAATTTAACGTTTGTTTTCTCAATGAGAGATAAACTTCTGCCAGGCTGTGATGGACGTGGGTGGATGTGGACTGATCTGCCCTCTGTTCATTGAAGAAATTGAGAGCCTTCAAAGCGCCAGTGTGGCGGATGGAGGTCTGGAGAGATAGGATGTACATTGTGAAGTGTGACAATTAGGGCCAGGCAACTGGAAATTAATGACGAGATTGAGGGCGACAGAGTTATCACGAAGCTGGGTAGGAGACTTCTGGACCATGGGGAGAAAGATCTAGACAAATATGAAGAAATAATTTCAGCCGGGGAGGCAAAGGTGGAGTTAGTGGGTATAATAGGACAGTCCTTTTTGAGAGGATTATAATAAGAAGCGAAATGTGGGCTGTACAGAGTGGGGGCACCATAACTTTGGAGGCTGTAGGGGGAAGGTCTTCTTTGGATTTGAGTTCGGTGGCAGGCCTGGAAACTACTACTTGATTGTACCTCTTGATGTGGTTATGGTCCAGATGGGGTGTATAAGAAATGTCTGAGAGTTGATGCTCAGATTCTGCAAGGTTGATGCCTATGCCAGACATGTACGCCATATTGAGTGCGTCAACTTTGTCATTTTATGGATAATGTGTTATTGTAAATGACTGAAGACAATAAAAAACTACAAGTTGATTTAGTTTGTGATTATAATCCAAGCTCATAGAAAAGCCAAAACTCAATTAACTGACGGTTTGACTGTACAGTAACACTCGGCCATAAGCTGGCATCATGATGTATAAAGTAACATTGTGATTAGAAAGTAACCGGACACTTGGCAAATAAGTAATCATCCCCCAAAGTGATCCAAAACCTTCACACCTGCGCAATACTAACGTTTTGGCCATGTTTTTGCAAAGCAAACAAAAACCAAAAGATTATCCACGTCCCAAGATGATTGAAGAGCCAGAAATGGTCGGACTGCTGATGCGCTGCCCCATTTTAAGAACATAATCGACTGCATTTAAACTTTTCGATCACCTCCAAACTAACACAGAGACATTAGCTACCCGACTGCCATTGAACTTACCCGCTGACAATTAACTGCCTCACTCCGTAAACAGGGAACATTCCCCACAAACGAGCCCTCTTTAAACCAATAAAACAACGTTAATTTCGAGCAATCTAAAAAGTGTAAATCTCGTTCTTCCAGCACAAAATAATCCATAAAGGCACATTCTTATCTGTTGAAATAAAAAATTAAGCAATACTATTAAAATCAAGCTGCACTGGCCCAACTCACATATTGTGAACCTGCAATATGTACCAATGACTTTACGGAACACCCGTAAACTGACACTGTTCCAGGTAACTTGTTAGCGGCTTAAGCCTATGAACAATGGCAAACTGACCCAAAAACAACAAAGTGGCTCAAGAATATCAACCGGACCCGCTGCCAATGTACTTAATCTTGTACTCATTTAAAAACGAAATTTAAAAAACCCTGTTGATTGATGTGATCAATTAACTGAACTATTCCAATATAGCGAATAATCACTTAGTACAAACTTAGGGTCCATTATATGACTCATTGAGCTGAAAAAAATAATAAAGACCCTCTAAAATATCCGGTAACATTGAGTACTCAAATAGCACTCAGATCTATGTATCAGTAATAGAATAAATCAATCCATGGGTTTGATATGAACCCAGTAACTGAATAGGCTCTCTCATTAATCTTACTCATTTTCTACAGACTGACTCACACCAATGAGACGGACGTATGAATGCTCTGCGTCAGCATTTTGAATCATCAACCGTCAATTCAAAAAACAAGCTAAAACTGTGTCAGCAAAGGCAAGGTTGTTGCATAGCCTTCGAAGGAAAGCCGGGGACAACTGTGGACCAATTAGAAAACGGTATGCACATCAGGCAAAGTCATTGCGTGCCTTCAACCGAAAGTTCGGGACTATTGAGGAGTAAGGAGAAAGTGGTTTGAACATTAGTCACATTCATTTAATGGCCTTTGAAGTGTGGTTCAAGATGTTTCGGGACGAACAAAGAGACATTCCATTGTCGGCAGAGGGCATCATTGTTGTACTAAACTAATACTTTGCATGTGTCTGTATTGAGGAACAGATGTTTGCTAAAGTGGGATTAAATGAGTAGCAATTGGCGACATTGAATATGAAACAACATTGATAAATTGGGTCTCTAAACGCCACATAGTCCTCAAAGTAGCAATATCACCTGATCTAAAATCCGCCAGGGGTACAGAAGGCAGGGAGTGATAATGATTGGTCGTTGATTTTTAGTGGAAGCAGCAATACATTACTACTCCGAATGTCTGTGTGATTGGGGAACTTTCTCATATTTCGGAATTACAGCCGTCATCAAGTGAATCATTCAATCCTTCAGCATTATGTAGGAACACTGATCAAGCAAAACAAAAAATAGCAAATGTAATCTTGCTTGGGGGTATTCTATGTGATACATTTTGATGCTATATTCATAGGTGCCAAACAGAAAGATACACCTACCGGGATATGCAAATAACATATAATAACAATGAATCATTGCTGAATCAACATCCATAAAATGACTCGATGCACACACGACTGCTACAATAACCTGCAGATAAAATATTAATAAAACCTCACACGCCACAAAAATTCAGCTCAGTATCCAAATCTTCAATTTTCTGAGCACCCAGGAACTGATTTAGAATTCATCACTTAACAAAGTGACCAGGTCCCATCAACTCACCCCTCACTAATATATGAATACAATGTAGATAAAGCTAACCTAGTGCTCTGAAAATGACCTAACATCTCAGAAATACCCCAGTTTTTTTCACTTGTCATCATATCTAGCCATCTATTAGAATTAAAAATGACAGAACACATATACGCTGACCCACAATCATTAAAAATGTCCAGCATCAAAACAAAATAGACATGCTCATTATCCGAGGTGTTTTTAGCCCGGATCCAAATATTCTTTGTAAAGGGATGCACAGGACTGCTCTGTGGAGTCTGCCTTTACTGGAAAATTTCTGTATTTCAACAGGATCCGAAACGGTCAGTGGTTCGAGGGCGGTGGGGCGCGGAGGCTGGTGTGAGGGGTTTGGTGATGGGGGTGGTGGAGTTGGAAACTTCCCATGTTATGGCTGAAGATTTCCACATCCTCAGAAAATACAATAGTTTGTTAAACCCACCAAGGTAGACGTGATGTGTGTTTCACACGTCGGATTCTCTCGACAGATTACCGACATTTTGTTCCCTGACCAACTATTTATGATACTGGTTACGATTATTTGCTGGCGACATTCTGTTATGTTGGTTTTTTTTCGCGTGAATTAATGATGTTACCCAGATGTACTGGCCAGATTCAATGGCTTGGACATGTTCAATGCCCAATAGCATTAAGTCAACATTAGAAGCGAGCAGCTACTAAGATGCTTGTGCAGGCATAACCAGAACGACAGGTGTGTCCTGTCTGCTCAGCAGAACAGCAAAACAAACAGCGAGTGCTCTGTGATTCTACAGGCTGCGAGATGCTTTGGGTTTGCACACAGCCATCCTCAATACTAATTGCTCATCTTTAGAAAACACATATTTTTACAACAAACATTTCTGTGGGCTCGACTTCTCTCCAAGAATCGGGCTGAATGATGGTAACATTATTCCATTCAAATGATTGGCAATGTTTACTGAAAAAGGTGCAAGTGCATTTCTGCTGTATTTAGGGAATGATTCCTGAGCGGCCTTTTTCCGAGATGCACGTTCGGGGAAAATCGCACAAGTAATAATGGTGGTCTCTGTTATTGGTGATAATGGTAATCAAGCAACTGAATCTTAAATTAAGCATTTGACAAAGTGTGACAATAATGAACCCCAATAAATTTAGCCAATGAAGATTCACAATATGCTTAGATTTAGGGTTATTTCAATATCAATAGTTTGCTTTATCCCTCAGTTCAGCTGTTTGAATCTTAAATGTTTCCAAAATTTCCTTACATAGAGTCATCTTCAAATTCCCATCGACATCGTTGACAAATTATTCTGGTTTTGGGACTACAGACAGTGCAATAATTCATATACTATGTAGCCACAAAAAAATAGAGTACAAACACACAGCGCCAAAAATGCACGCAGAGTTATTACCTGAGAACCTTTTAAACTGGGTCCTTCTGCCTAGCACCTTGGAAAGAGAAGTTGGAAATATATGTTTGAGTGGATTGTGCCTATCGCTTTCCCCAGGTGACAAGGCCTCTAGAGAAAATGTACCGGTGTGACAAATATTTTTTTATTGTTTCATGTGTTTATTAAATTGTTGAACTTACGGCACAAGGTCCTGCACGCTCTTCTCGCTCAAACATAGATTAAAGTGAGATTGCAGAGAGTACATCACACTAAATTTAAAATATAAAACCTTACAACAATCAAACAAAACCGAATATCAATCATGAGAATAATGAGCTTCCCACCTTGATTCTGATATTTAGAATGATGAGGAAAATTTACCCCGTTTAGTTCATGGTGTTCATTCTTTCCATGTATTATTGCCTGCAGGCATTTTCTTCTCCATTTTAAAACCCACTTCCAGCTGGATACGATAATCCTCTTTGTCTTCCAATGTCTGTTAATTTTCAAGTGAATTTTCTTTATCATCCGAAAGCCCTCAGTAACCAATTTGTTAACGTTTGAGGTCGCAGTGACCTGACATGTGTCCCAGAACTGATTTTGGTGAAAGGTCATGTCGACATGAAACGTGACTCGCTTCCTGCCAAAGATGATGAAATGATTGCAAGTTATTCTGGCTTTTTTATTTCACATCTCCAGCCTCACATTTTTTGTTTCTTTTCTACTACTGCACGAGAAAGTCCTGAAAACAAGCAAATAGTTGGAGAGAACGTCGGAGAGAAATACAGACAATGAGTCGCAGAGAGTAAGCCAGGAGCAAGGCAGGCTGAGCGAAACACAGAAAAACATGCATCAACACACACACGCAGAGAAAGAGGTTGGTGGAAATCGTTTATATTCTTGAACTTCATAGGTGGGCGAGTAGGAATAAGTATTCCAACTGGCTGTGTGTCATTAGCTAGATGGTATGAACATAAAATAATTGTCAACATGGTTGCTGAGCAGAAAGCTCTTCACACAGCAACTTTTTTAAGATCTGGAATGCACTATTAGAAACAACGATGTAATCATATTCCTTGGATTTTTGGAGGGCAATTGGGCACGTACTACAAGACGGCTCATATTCAGACTTATGGAGGAAAAAAACAGTTGTGACGCAGCTGGTGTAAGAGCCCATTGCTTTTGTAAGTTTATGCTGTAAGTGTCAATGATTCAATGATCCCGTACAGTTTGGTGACTCATTTCCTTTCCTTCCTCACAGGAAAAAAGCGTAGGAATGGTACATGGATAGATTCTATCCATTAATGGGCCGTTTCAATTGCATTACTGTCTGTTGCCAGGCGGCATTTTAGAGCTCTTACATGACAACATCTATCGGTTAATTGGAAGAAAGAAGTCACCTATGTACAAACTGTTTTCAAGAAATTAACTGCCGCCTCAGCCGAGTTTTCGGAAGGTGTTGGAAGGAGAGCCAAGCATCAGTGCACCGCATTCGGTTAATGCTCAAGTCCCATCGCCGGAACGCACTGCCGGGAGGCTGCTGCGATCCTTCCATGACTCAGTGCACTGCAGCTTCTGAACGTTGAGCGATTACCAATTATCAGTATTATGTTCTCTGTTAAGGCTTCCAATAATTTTAAACAATTAACCATATCAAGACAGGGATTGGTATTTACTACTTAAAATATTGGGATGTTATCGAAGGCAGTTGTGGACTTGTTTTCAATATTCGCTCTTCTACCTGGTGTCTCATGGAATATTGATGGATAATAAAATAGAGTGAGAGGACGGGAACTCAGCACATTTATAACATGTTCGGTTGCGCATTGAAAGTGCAGCAGCTCACAAGGCAAGGAGTCAAAACTGGAAAGTGGGATTAGGCGGAAGCTATTTTTCGACCCTCGCAGGCTCGTTTGATCAGAGGCCCTCATTCTGTGCTGTAAATTGCGATGGCTTCGCCCGTGAACTAAGGTCCATATTCTCTATCGGCAGCGACCTGATATTCCTGTGCCGGCTGGTTCGACAGGAGTTGAAAGTCATCCCAGCTGAGGAAACTGAACATACGTTCAGAGTGCTTCCCCGCCAGATAGTATTGGAGTCGGGGCGTTATTTATTGAAAACGGGAGTTATACATTTAGTTACGTCCTTTATTCATATCGTATGAATTGAAGATTGAACTGGCAAGTTTACTTAGCTGAAATCTTGTTTTATGACTCTATTAGGCAGTTCAATATCTTTCGAAATCGATCATTTTGAATTATATATAGAACATATTACATCTTATTATGATAGTTTCAATGTCCACTTGATATTTACATCAGAGACATTAAAATCCGAAATAGAACATAATTCCCACTGCAGATGAATTTATTGAGAACCCTGCTTCTCTTCCTCAAGCACAGTTTCGTCGAACTTCCGTCTGAATTTCATCTAATATAGAGACAGGCACGAAAGCATTAATAACATCTTGCTCTGTCTGAGTGTTTTGCAAGTTCGTTAAATTGTGTACATTAACATTAAGAATAAAGAACACAATTAATATTATAATGTTTTGTTATGATTAAGTGCATTCTCCAAATATATTGGTATTGCAATTTATTTAATCTTTGGGGAATTTTCTTTGTCAATGTTATTCCATAATTTGCGTACATATTGCACTAAATTATTTGCTTTTGAAGAATCATGTCATCAGTAAATTGGCTGAAATTTATTCCATATTCTAACTTCTTTCACGCTCCAATGAGGTGGTAATTGAGATATCGAAATGTATTCCTGCATTTCCTTGCAGCTGCCCAATATTATTTGCTGAGTTTCATGTCGATGCCTTGGTTCAGCTTTTTTGCTGCTTCCAGCATGTGTTTTTCCATTGCTGTATAAATATCTAATTTGCAATCACATATGTTGGTTTACTGACTGGAAAATCCTCGCTGCAACGTTGCCAGGTACAAGGTAAAGTGCTTATGGTTCCATCAATCTGTTTACTTTTTAAAAAGTAATGAATGCATAGTAATCGCCTGGTATTGCCGCTGATGTAAGGAAAATGTCTTGTAAATCAAAGAACTGCTGGAGGCACATATTGTAAATTGTTCATCAAATTATTAGAAATCCAGGAGTAAACAAAATGCTTTTGCGGAAAACTGGAATTTTCTTTCCATAAATTTGCTACTAATTGGGATGCGTGAAGTGCGTTTTGAAATAGTTAATTTAATTGTGTGGAATTCTGAGTTAGCAGATGCTTTGCACATTTGTTTAATTTTAAATTCATCAAGTACAAACCGCTAAATTTTCTCCAGTGATTTCGTTGTCCGTAAGCTGGGGTTTATTTATTTTTTACAGCTGTTTAATTTATTTCCAATTGCAACTGAGACGTGGTGACGTAAGCTCGAAAGTGAGCACACTCCCAGCAGTTTTTTTTTATCTTGACCTCTGCGCCTCTTGTCCATGAACAGAAGGGTGAACATTGCATTCTAAACTGGTTAATTAAATTCAGCAAATAAGGAGCCGAGCCCATCGCTGTTATAATGGAGAGTATCAGATCTGGGGGATAATTTACTCACGGAGTACAGAATATTAGTCAGAGCTGCAGAATGAACCAATGCAGATGTTTCTATCAGTCAGATGTCTCAATGGAAATGTTGTCAACCCTCCTGGTGATACAGCGAACCAAAGAAACAATTAAATAATTTATTCTGCATTAGAGGGCGGGCTAGAATTTTGGAATATAGTATGATAAAATATTAAGCATTCTCAGCATCAATATGGTTTGAAATAATATTTATTATCAGTAAAATTACTGACTGCAATCCCAAAATATATAACATAGGTAAATTAGTTATTTTTGTTTCTAATTATTTGCTCTGAGTTTGGATTAGCTTCAATTTTCTTCATAATTAGGACAATTTGATATGAAGTTGGTTCTTTGACTTCATTGATTTTACATGTACAGATTCAAGGAAATGATCATGATTTCTCCTCCTCCTTCCACATTGCCGATAACTTTTACACAGAGTCGTGTGGTGTTAAGGGGATCAAGGGAATTATGATTTTTTTCGATCTCCTTGCAGCGGGACGTGCAATTTTTTTTTGCTGCTTTCTAGTTCGAAGATTCAAAAATCAATTTTGTTTCACTGACAGGGAATACGTTCCAGCTCTGTTATCAGATAACTATTTTCTTTACCGGAAATCATTTCCATTGGCTATTTCCTTTAATGAGAAAAGATAGAGAAAAAAAATGTCTAAATTCGGAAACTCTGATTGTATCGGTAATTTAATGACAATTTTCTGCACAGGGTAGAAAGGAGACTGATGTTAGCCAGACGAACTTTAACAGACCCAACGCAGATCAAGTTCAAATTACACAAGCTGTTCTGTTCAAATTTGGAATAGGTTGTCTCAGGCGGAGCGAAATTTGAAAGGGCTTATTTAATTTCTAGACATTTCATTGAAGACATATTATGGTCTGTTTTATTTTCGGTTCATTTGGCTTTTAACAGAACAATTATTTTATCCGAATCGATTTACAATTGTGACGTGTATTGTGCAGCTTGCATCTGCTGAACAAAAAGTTTGACATCGCGACAATATTCATATCAAATTTAAATTTCATCCAGAATCCAACTCAAGTAACGAGAGGGTTAGTTTAATTTCACCCCTGCGGCTCTTGTAGACAGAGCAGAGTGTAATTGCAAATCTTGTTAAAGCCAACCTGCTCGAAGCAGAGCGCCGTCACTCTTAGAATAGCATGTATCACATTCTGGGATGGAAGTTCACTCACTGACTGTAGAAACCCAGTAAAACCTGCAGTTGCTGCCGACTGAAATAACGAGCACATTTTTCAAAACTATATTCGTCAGCGGTAGTGCTGTGTGACTGATGTGAGTTGTAATGAGCGGAAAGATTTTAAATAGTGTTTTCAGCTTTGGACTTCTGGGAATTCCTGTAAATTTTGCAAATAGTAAACTTAAATCGAGATAGATCAATATTGGCTTTGAGAGTATAATTATGGTTATAATAAGTATCAGCTGCACGCTGAAAAATGAGGAGAGTAAAAGATCTTACATCTTCCCGGGAATTAACCGATGAAAGTTATTTGATTATTTTTCTACGGAGATTCTGAAATTAAAATCAAGTTTCCTTAGACACGCAATTAATGCATGTTATGTACGTGAACATGAATATTTGTCAGCCTCTTCCTTATACCCAACATTTTTTACATAGGATCATCTTGTATTTAATGAGATATCAGGTCTCAAGTCTCAACCTCGTTACGCTCCATGTCACTTTGTATCAGGATTATCAACTCATTTGTATCTAGGACGCAGGACGTTCTATCCGAGGGAAATGTTACTCAGTTTTGTAAGTATTGGATAAATGGTTAGTAGTTTTCTAAGTTTAGTAACTATTAATCCAACCCTAATTCATTGGGTAGGAAATATATATATTTTTTTAAATTTGCAATAGTAGATTGCGAGCCTCATCAGTCCTGAGCTTAACGGAGAACTTAACACGAATAATGTTTTTTTTTAAATTCATTTTGCTCGCAACTCTACCGTGTGGGGTGTCTGTGTTGGTGGGTGTTGCCTGTGGGGATTTGGGGGGTTGGGGGTGTCTGGGTGGGTGGGAGTTGCCTGTGGGATTTGGGGGATTGGGGGTGTCTGTGTGGGTGGGGGTTGCCTGTGGGGATTTGGGGATTGGAGGTGTCTGGGTGGGTGGGGGTAGCCTGTGGGGATTTGGGGGATTGGCGGTGTCTGGGTGGGAGGGTGTTGCCTGAGGGGATTTGGGGGATTGGGGGTGCCTGGGTGGGTGGGGGTTATCTGTTGGGATTTGGGGGATTGGGGGTGTCTGTGTGGGTGGGGGTTGTCTGTGGGTATTTGGGGGATTGGAGGTGACAGGGTGGGTGGGAGTTGCTTGTGGAGATTTGGGGGTTTGTAGGTGTCTGGGTGGGTAGGGGTTCCCTGTGGGGATTTGGGGGATTGGGTGTGTCTGTGTGGGTGGGTGTTGCCTGAGGGGATTTGGGGAATTGGGGGTGTCTGAGTAGGTGTGGGTGCCTGTGGGTACTCGGGGGATTGGAGTGTCTGGATGTTGAGGGGGCGGGGTTTACTGTGTCCGAGGTGAGGTTGGGGATTTGGGGTCTCCGTGGGAGGCTGGGTGTTGGGGTTGTCCGGATTCTGGGGGTGGGGTTCAGCCATGTCTGTGGTTGGGGTTTCAGGGTATCTGGGGGTGGTTGGGGTTGAGGTCGTCTGGAGGTCGGGTGTAGGGGTTGAGTCATGGGGGTGCCGGGTGTAGGTTTTGGTGGTGTCTGAGGGGGGTTTGAGTGTGTCTGAGGGGGGTGCAGGTCGGCAGTGCCCGGGTGCAGTAGGGTTTGGGGTTGTCCAGGGGGTGGGAACCGGGGGTATTCAGAGGTCGGGGAGTGGTGGTGAGGCTTCAGGATGCCGGGGGTGGGGGTGCGTGTGGGGGGGTGTGCGGTGGGTGGAGGTTTCCGGTGTTGGTGGGGTGGGGAGCTTTGGGGTTCGGGGTGTCCGACGTCGTGGGGGGTGTGGCTCGGGGGGTTCTGGACGTCTCAGCGGTCTTAGTTTTGGGGGAGGGGCCAGAGTCGTGGAGGTTGGATGGCGTCCGAAGTCTGGTTCTTGATCCTGGGAGGTCAGGGAGGGTTTTGGTGGTTGGAGGGGTTTACGGGTGTTGGTCGGTCGGAGTTGTGATACGGAGTGGGGTGGGGGAGGAGCGGGAAAGGGAGTGGGGGAGTGGGTACGGTGTTCCGTAGGTTGGGATGGGAGGGTTTGTCTGAAGTTCAGGGGGTGGGGATTGGCATTTGTGGCATGCAGAGATAGTGGGGGTGAAGTCCGAGGTTCGGGGCAGGATGGGGGGTCCAAAGGTCGTGGTGGGTCCTGAGGTCGTTGTGGGTCCTGAGGACGAGGTGGGTCCTCAGGTGGAGGTGGGTCCTGAGTTCGAGGTGGGTCCGGGGCGGTGTGTGGGTACTGAGGTCGAGGTGGGTCCTCATGTCGAGGTGGGTCCTGAGGTCAAGGTGGTTCCGGGGCAGTGGGGGGGAGGGGGGGTCCTGAAGTCGAGGTGGGTCCTGCGGTCGAGGTGGGTCCTTAGGTCGAGTTGGGTCCGGGGCTGTTGGGGGGGGGGGGTGGGGGTGGGTGGGGGGGGGGGTGGGGGTTCTGAGGTTGAGGTGGGTCTGAGGTCGAGGTGGGTACTGAGGTCGAGATGAGTCCTCTATTCCATTATTTCTAGGGCCACTTCCTTAAGTACTCCGGGATGTAGATTATCAGGCCCGGGGATTTATCGGCCTTCAATCGCATCAATTTCTCCAACACCATTTCCCTACTCACACTGATTTATTTCAGTTCCACCCTCTCACTAAACCCTGTGTTCCCCAACATTTCTGGTATGTTATTTGTGTCCTCCTTTGTGAAGACAGCCAAAGTATGTATTTAGTTGGTCAGCCATTTCTTTTTTCCCTATTCTACATTCCGGTGTTTTTGACTGTCGGGGAGCTACATTTGTCTTCACCAATCTTTTTCTCCTCACATACCTACAGAAAGTTGTACAGTCAGTTTTTATGTTCCCCGCAAGTTTACTCTCGTACTCCATTTTTCTCTTCTTAATCAATCCTTTGGTCCTCGTTTGCTGAATTCTAAACTGCTCCCAAACCTGAGGTCTGTTGTTTTTTCTGTCCAATTTGTATGCTTGTTCCTTGGATCTAATACTATCTCTAATTTCCCTTGTAAGCCATGGATTGGCCAACTTTACTATTTTACATTTGCGCCAAACAGGAAAAGCCAATTGTTGAAGTTCACCCATGCGCTTTTTGAACGTTTGCCATTGCCTATCCAACGTCCTCCCTTTAAGTAACGTTTCCCAATCCATCATAGCCAACTCGCGTCTCATACCATCGTAGTTTCCTTTATTAAGATTCAGGACCCTAGTTTCAGAATCAATTACGTCGCTCTCCATCTTGATGAAGAATTATATCATATTATGGTCGCTGGTCCCCAAGGGGCCTCGCACAACTTGATTGCCAATTATTCCTTTCTCATTACACAATACCCAGTCTAGGATGGCCTGTTCTCTAAAATTGGCATAGGACAAATAAGATTAAAGAAACTAATGTGTGGTTCAAAGACTGGTGTGGGTGAATTGGGTATTGTGGGGCACTGACACCAGCATTTGGGAAAGTAGGAACAGTACCGTTGGGGATGTCTACACCAGAACTGTGCTGGGGCAGGTGTCTTTGTGAGCTGCCTAACTAAGGAAGTAGAGAGGATTTAAAACTGAATAGTAGAGGCAAGGGATCAAATTTCAGAAGATGTGGTCAATTAAAGAGTAGAGACAAGACAAGAGAGACAGCTATTAATATGGGAAATAATAAACAGGCTGAAGTAGGAAGGGACAGAGAGTCCAATTCTCAGGAGTAAATCGGCAGAAAAGTCTAAATTCGTTCACGGGATGTGGGCATTGCTGGCTAGGCCAACATTTATTGCCCATCCCTAATTGCCCTTGAGAATGTGGTGGTGAGCTGCTTTCCTGAATCACTGCAGTCCATGTGGTATCGGTCTGTGGTGATCTGTCTTACTCTCTGTCTCCCACATGTGCATGTGGTGCCATCTCCTCGTCAGCCTCCCACACTGTCTGCATGTCTCTCTCTCTTCCTGTATCTCACCCCACGTTATCCTCACTTGCAGCTCATACCCTATATTACCCATCTGTCTACACCTGTGTGTCCATGACCTGATTTACTATCTTTTTTTGTCCCATCTTTCCCACTCTATCAGTTTGCACCATTAACCACTTTCTCCAGCTGCCCACGTCTGCCTCTCTCTCTCTTTTTCTGTCTCCACTGCCCGTCACTTTCGCTCAGTCCCCTCATCTCTCTCCTCACATCTGTATCTTTCCATCTACCCTTTTATTCTCTTGCTGTCTTTTTTCCGCCTGGAGCCCCATCTCTCTGTCTCTCTCTAAACCAGCCCCTTGGTTCGCTGTCTCCCCAATTCGCCTCTCTGTCCGTCTACCTCATCTGTCTCTCTCTCTGTCTCCCATATCCATGTCTGTCTTACCTCAGCCATGTCTATCTCCCCCATCTGTCTCAATCACCGTCTCATCCTTTATCTATCTCCCATGTCTGTGCCTTACCCTCCCTACATCTGGCTCCCTATTTCTCTGTCTCTCCCTATACCTCTGCACGTCTCTCTGCCCTTTGCTCATCTGTATATCCCTCTTTCACTCCCATGCACCTCTCTCTCTATCTTTTCCTTGTCTGTCTCTCCATCTTTCAACCATCTTCCCTGGCTCTGTATATCCTCCATCTGTCTCCCCATCATATGGCCCCCACATACTTAGCTCTCCACTCATGCTTCTCTTTCTCTTTGACTCCACCCATCCCTCTCACTCACTCTGCCCCCATACCCCCAGTACATCTCACATCTCTCTCTCCATGTCCCCCCATTCAGCTCCTCCATCTGCTTTCGCTTCCAGTCTGCCTCTCCCCAGTTGACTCCCAGTCTGCTTCTCTCTTTCTCCCCCATCTATCTTCCCACAATCTGTATCCACAGGTCTCTCTTTCTATCCCTCTGGCTGTCTCCTATGTATTTCTAGCCAGTTTGTCTACACATTTCTGTCTCTCTTTCCCACCTATCTGATTAAATCTTATTTAATAGTTGCTGCTTGACTAATCAAATTGATTCTTTTTGATGGCATAGCAGAGAGGATTGATGAAGGGAATGCAGTGGATGTTGCCTATATGGATTTTAAGAAAGCCTTTGACAACGTAGCACATAAAAGGCTGGTTAAATATTGAGGCCCATGGAGTGCGAGGGTCATTGTAAGCTTGGTTAAAAAATTGGTTTAAGGATAGTGAACAAAATAGGTCTTGGTAAATGGTTGTTTTTCAGAATGGAGGATGGTAGTGTTGTTCCCCAAGGATCGGTGCGAGGACTGCTGCTATTTAATTATATATATATATATATACATATATATATATATATATATATAACTTGGGTATATATATAAATAACTTGGGTATTGGAATATAGGGTAAAATTGCAAAAATGTGCAAATATTACCAAACTTTGAGGATGTGGCAAACAGTGAGGATGATACCAATTGACTGCAACAGGATATTGATAGGTTAACAGAATGGGCAGGCAAGAGGCATTTGGAATTTAATACAGAGAAGTGTGAGGTGATGCATTTTTCCAGAAGGGAAAAGGAGAGGAAGTATAAACTAAATGTCACAGTTCAAAAGAGTGTTCAGGGACAGAGGGACCTAGGGGTTCACCAGCAGAGATCTTCAAAGCTGGAAGGATATATTGGGAGTGCAGTTTGCAAAGCACATGGGATCTTTGCCTTCATCATCAAGGTATTGAGTAAAAAAGCAGGGATGTATTGCTGAACTGGTTAGGTCACAATGAGTGTATTGTGTTCCAGTTCTGGTCACCACACTTTAGGAAGGATGTAAAGGTCCTTGGGAGGATGCGGTGGAGATTTACCAGAATGGTTCCAGGGATTTAGGTTAGGTTAGAGAATCTGTTTTTCTTTCCTTGGACCAAAGGAGGCTGAGGGGAGATCTGGTAGAGGTGTGCAAGATTATGACATACATAGATAAGTTAGACAAAGAAAAGCTGTTTCCCTTAACTGATGGCACAAGGACTTCGAAATACAGGTTTAAGGTTTTGGGCAAGAGATGCAAGGGAATGTGAGGAAAAAGATAATTTATGCAGCCTATGGTAATAACCAAATTTAGCCAAAATTAGATGACTGAGCAAGTGAGTCTGGAAGGCATAGAAATTGTAGGCCAGTTAAGGCACAAGGGAGTTTGGCAAGGTTGGATGGTGTTTATTTTAATGCAAGGAGTCTGACGAATAAGGCTGATGAGTTGAGGGCACAAATTAACACATGGAAGTATGATGTCATTGCTGTCACAGAAACATGGTTGAGAGAGGGGCAGGATTGGCAGCTCAATATTCTAGGATATAGGGTCTTCAGGCAAGACAGGGAAGGAGATAAAGAGGAAAGGTATGACAATATTCATTAAGGAATCAATTACAGCAGTAAGGAGGGATGACATCTTAGAAGGCTCCTCAAATGGAGGAATATGGGTAGAACAGAAAATCAAAAAATTGCAATCACCTTTGTTGGGAGTGTACTATAGGCCCCCAAACAGTCAGAGAGAAGTAGAAGAGCAGATATGTAGGCATATTTCAGAGAAATGTAAAAATAGTAGAGTAGTAATAGTGTGGGATATCAACTTCCCCAACATGAACTGGTTAGTCAGACTGTGAAAGGTTTAGAGGAAGTGAATTTTTAAAAATGCATCCAGGAGAGCTATTTAAGCCAGTACGTAGAAGGTCCTAAAGAGAGGCGGTGGTCCTGGACTTAATTTTATGGAATGAAGCCGGGCAAGTGGTAGAGGTATCAGTGGGGGGAGCATTTTTAATATAGTGATTGCAGATAGATTCAAGGTTGTTATGGAAAAGGACAAAGATGGGCCAGAAATCAGTGTTCTAAATTGGGGGAAGGCCGATTTTAATAAGATCAGATATGATTTGGCCAGAGTGGAATGGGAGCAGCAACTTTTAGGTAAATCTGCGTCAGAACAGTGGGACTCATTCAAGAAGGAAATGGGGAGAGTACAGGGCCAACATATTCCAATAAAGATAAAGGGTGGGACCAAGGAATTCAGGGAACCCTGGATGACAAGGGATATACAGGATCAGATAAAGAGAAAAAGGAAGGCTTATGGCATATACCGAGGGTGCAAAACTGCGGAAGCCTTAGAGGAGTATAGAATGTGTAGAGGGGTACTTGAAAAGGAAATTAGGAGAGCAAAAAGGGGGCATGAAAAAAACATTGGCAGGTAAAATAAAGGAAAATCCAAAGTTTTTTTTACAAGTACATTACGAATAAGAGGATAACTGGGGAAAGAGTAGGGCCAATTAAGGACCATAATGGTAATTTGTGTGTGGAACCGGAAGACAGAGGTAGGGTTCTAACTGAATACTTCGTGCCGGTGTTCACAAATGAGAGGGTCGACGTAGGTATGTAAATAAGGCAGAAGGACTGGGATATAATTAAAGAAATTAGCATAGAAAGCGGGGAGGTTCTAAGTGGTCTGGCAGGCTTAAAAGTAGATAAGTCTCTAAGCCTTGATGAAATGTATCCCAGGCTGTTGAATAAGGCATCTGTCTGCCTCTGTCTGTCTCCACAAGTCTGCCTGTCCCCTTCCCTCAGGATTTCCCTCCACCAATTGATGTCCCCAACATCTGCCTCTTGTACTGAATCTGTCAGATTGTTACTCTGGAAATAGAGGCAATGGCTCAGCAAAAATAACTGAAAATGGAAATAACAAAAGCACCATCACGTGTGCAGAGCTCAGTAAGAGGAAGGTTAACCCTGAACATCCAGACAGGTGTTTTTATTTAACAATGAAGTTGTGATGCCAGTAATGGGATCCCTCCACAGACACAGCTGGACGAGCTTTGTTTTTCCAGGAGTTTCTATGTTTATTATAAACAAACCGCTCACTGGAAATCCCCCAATTGATGGCAGGAAGCAGCAACGCGCATGCGCGGGAGACAGTTACACGCCCCACGCATGCGCATCAATGTTTCTGCACCGCCCCCTTTTCAGTGAATATTGATTGGCTACCAGCGCCGGGCATACGCAGTCAGTTTTGTTGCTCCTTCCTCAGCTGCACATTGAATATCACAGTCACCAAAACAGCAGAGAGAGAAACAGAGTGAATCCCACATTGACACAGATTAGTGAGTCTGACAGTAACAGAGATGGACAGACATTGAAATGTTCCAGCTCACATGCAGTACCAGACACTGAAACATTCAATCATATAAAAGCAAAATATTACAGTTGCTGGAAATGTGAAATTGTAACAGAAAATCCTGAAAGACTCAGCAGGTCTGGGAGCATCTGTGGAGAGAGAAACAGTTAACGTTTCGAGTCCGTGTGACTCAGAATGAATTTCACACTTGGACATAATGCAGAGAATGACAATTCACAGTAAATCGGAGTCATGTACCATATACGAGACAATCTCTACAAACATCATTCCACGACCATTGAAATAGTAATGTCTGAGACACTCAGTTTTTGTTGTACAAAACTGGTAAAATATAAGCCGAAAATACTGTAAAGTACATAGAAAAGTTTAAATGATATTACAACTGTTTGATCTGACAAAATGCACTTAGATTTCATCTACATCCCCATAATTCCCAATTTTCCCCAGTCCTATTAAATGTGAATAATTATTGTATGTTGTGTCCTTCTTGGATCAGTTCTTCAGTCACAGTTTGTAGGTTGCTTGTTGTTTTTGAAGCTGCATAGAGACACTAAACAGAAAAAAAAAACATCCTAAATGAATTGTGAATAGCGATGTCTCTGCACAATGTTTGGAACTTCAAAATTAACAGTTATTGATATGGAGTATATAGATGTTACTTTCCAGCTACCAGCTGCTGTTTAACACTCAATAAACCAACAGTCATCAAAACAGAATTGTTAATCTTTCACTAAGAGTGCCGATATCCAAAATCACACCATTCCCCGAAATCTAACCTATAAAGTTCATTGTTCTGAAGTGTGGGGACATGTACTGGCAGGAACTGAGGTGCAAAGGTAGGGGAAAATGATTTTTAAAAAGGGGGTTAAAAAACGTTAAAACAATGAATGAATGAAAATCAAAATAAGTAAATAAAATACTCTTTTTTAAAAAAAAGATTTAAAAAGGTTTGAAGTTTGAGGAGAGGGTTCATGGCCTGATGTTGCGGAAGTCAAAATTAAGTCCAGAGGCTGTAAAGTGCCTGTTCGGAAGATCAGATGCTGTTCTTACAGTTTACGTTGGGCTTCACTGGAACATTGCAGCAGGCCAAGGATGGACATGTGGGCATGAGAGCAGGATTGCATGTTGAAATGGCAATTGACAGGAAAGTCAGGATGATGTTTGCGGACAGACCAAAGGTGTTCCGCAAAGCAGACACCAAGCCTGCGTTTGGTTCAGTGTAGAGGAGACTGCATTGGGAGCAGCAAAAACAGTAGACCAAATTGAAGAAGGTGCAAGTGATGCATTGCTCCAGCTGAAAGGAGTATTTAGGCCCTTGGACGGTGAGGAAGGAGGAGGTAAAGGAGCACGTGTTGCATCTTCTGCGATTGCATGGGAAGGTGTTGTGGGAAGGGGATGATGTGTTAGGGAATAGTGATGGAAGAGTGGAGCAGGGTCTGATGGAGTGAATGGTCCCTACAGAATGCTGACTAGGTGGTTGACAGGAAGATGTTTTTGGTGTTGGCATTGTTGTGGTCACTTTGACAAACGGACCACAGGAGTCTTAGGTACAGGTCATGATCATTTTTCGAGCAATTGCAAGGAGAGAACCATCTCAATGCAGCTTCAGACAGTACTCTGCTAAATTACAAGTGTTCAACATATTTATACATTATTGGTGACGTACAAGTACAGTTTCCAGATTCCAATCTAGTTAACATATAGGTTTACATTAAACAGACATCTCTGGTACATGCATCGTCTGTCCATATTTTCACCCAGGCAGAGACCTTCCCTCCCATCTAAGCTGGGACCATCTGTCATTCCCCTATCTGTTGAAGAGCACACTTCATCTTGGTTGTTTTCCAACCTAAGTCTCCAGTCTAACTCCCGGGACCTTGCTGGTGATTGCATACCCTGAGGGTGCACAAAGTTTGAGGGTGCATAAGGTTCATATGTTTTAACTGTTTAATTGTTGATTTACTGATTTGCGCTGGCCTGCCTATAGATTCGAATTTAAGAAATTCATTCCCTTATAATGAATTCTCCCTTACCATAAATTCTCATTTACTCTCTTGCCCTTAACGGTCCCCTCTTTTGGCCCTTGGCCTAGCCCAAGGTAGCCAACGACAGTGGTACTGTCTGACCCTTTACACACCGCCGCCCATGATGGTAGCCAGCCATTCAGCTTTGGGTTGTAAAAGGTATCGTCAGACCATCTGTATCATCTGGCCCTTCCATTGAGTCCTCTGGCTTCTAAAACTCCCCCAGCACCACCTCTTTTGCCACCTTTGGGTACAATGAATCAAGCATGTTAAATATATAACTAGTATCAGCTGAATCACCACCTGGGCATAGGAGATCATACGAATCCACGGGTGTATTTGTACATTTGAGCCTCAGTTCCACCACCACCATGTGGAGGAAATTATTTGCTCAATATCCTCTTTTAAGGCTCTAACCTGTTGCTGCAGTGTATAGTAAGTTCAGTATATCTGCTGAGCCCTTCTCCGAATCGTGGTTAGGTGCTTAGGTAATAAGGGAATTTTATAGGACAACTGGTTCTAATACTGGGTCAGGTTATCCTTAAGACTATCCTTGACCTAAACAGTAGTCGTTCCTGTCCTGGATATCTCGACCAGTTCCACTTTCCCTACCCTTGCCGTCACCTGTGGGTGTAGGCACACAAAATGATTGTGGATTGGGCACATGCGGTTGCTCCCGTACTGGACCTTCTCCTGCCACGTGGTAATACAATATCTCCCATTCCCCGTATATGCAACATGGGTCGGTTCTTGGTAGCCCATATACTTTCCATTGTACAACTTGTTGCTGCTTTACACTGGCAATTAGCTCATTCTGTCTCATATATTGGGTGCGCCTACTACTGCGGTGGTCTCTATCCTACACTCTTCTAATGTGGTACGAACTATATTTCCTTCTATGACTTCTGCGTATGGTGGAATGTCATGATACCTAATATAATAATGCCCCCTTATAACCCCAATATTTTCTACTGTATATAATGTCCTGCCGGTTGTTGACATAGGTATGACAGGTGTTACTAATACAATGCCTATCAGCATATTACTATTGACTATACATTCAACATTCATTCTATATATGCGTGCTAAACCTCAGAGCTGGCAACCGGTCAAGTCATGATCCTTATGTCGTGAAAAATTAAATACATGCACATTAGTAACCCATAAAGGAACTACCCCTTCTTTAATCTGTCTTAAATTCTCTCAGGCTTGTTGCAGTGCCCAGGATCCACATGTGTTGCAAACATCATTTCTGCTTGCTTTGTCTGAAATATTTTCCCCTATGTTAATCAGTTTATTGATAGTCCCTGCATGACTTTCAAGCATGGCAGCCAGGTTTTGGATTAACCATGTCATGTCCTGGTCTGTGTTTAATTGGGTGTTATGAATTCTCTGTCCCCGCTCTAAAATTTCCTTAAGCTTAAAGCTAAAGGTCCGGACCTTCTGGTCAACAGTTGCCAGGTTCTGAATTAACCACTGACGTCCCTGTATTGAATATCGTAGCGACAACACTTATCAGGCTGTGCTTAACGCAGTTCCCTCCCAAGCCTGATCCCATCCCGCTGTTGAACTGAGATGCTTCAGTCATCAGCTGGCCTATCAGAGCAGTATATAGTTTTCGAATATGAGTTGAGCACCACTGGGGCGTGGCAATTCCAGATATGTTCAAGACCACAGGTACCAGCTCGAGGTGTACATTGTCCATACAAAACTTCTGATTAACCAGTACCGAACCATTCGTCGGTCCTGGATACATAGTTGGACAAGGTGGATCAGTCAGTGTGGTGTGAGAAGTTTTAATTATCTCTACTCGGACTGTGGAAGTAGAGGAGGGAGGTAGCTAGATAGGGGCTCTTTTGGGCGGACCTCCCACGCCCGATCTAAAGCAAACCCTTACTACAATTCGAAAGCATTTGTTCTCCTACTGTTACATTTATTATTCCCCATTGCGTGTCACATTCGGCACTGTCCGTGCTGTACAAAAGTTCCTCCTGCGATGCAGGATGAGCAGTGGTGATCCCCGACCTTGTTGCCATTACTGATACGCCCACGACCAGGATTTTAGCTCTTTGGAGACATTAACATCGGCTCCCGTTCTCCGGGTTACCGCTTGGTCAATTGTCATGTATCTTTAACTGTGTGTAATGCCTTCATTTACTTCCGATTCTCATATCTACAAGTGCGCATGTATCACCTGTCATCATCTCCTCGAATGGTCCATGCCTGTTCGCTCTGGGCTCACCTTAACGATCAGCTTATCCTCCACTTGGTCCATTGTTGCTCTTTAGATTTACCTGTTTCCATATCCTTAATCACCTGTCGGTCTCTGACGTCCTTCCTTAACTCATGCAATTGCTTACTTATTTCCCTCACATAGTCCCGCATCCTTCCTTTTAGTGGTCCTACATCTCCCATTCCTACTATGATTCCCTTGGGTAACTGCATTGCTCTCCTTGTCATTATTTCAAATGGGGTGAACCTGGTGGTCCTGCTTGGGGCAGGCCTAAGGCGCATTAGAATATTGGGCTATTCCCTGTCTCTTGACGTTTTTTTTAAGTAAGGTTCATCCTTTCCAACATCCACGAGCTTTGTGGCTGGTAGGGAATGTGGAATTTCTGTTTAAATTTAAATTTATACATTTCTTTAACGACTCTTCCTGTGAGATGAGTTCCCTGATCTGAACCCATCTGGATAGGCACCCCCACTCCTTCCAATCTACTGTCTCTTGCTGCTGTCCCACGTTGGACCTCTATTCCTTTAACTGCCAACACAACTCTACAATTCAAAATCTTATCCTATCTTTCAATGGCTCAGTATCTTCACTTCCAGTGATGGTTCTCTCTGGGAGCCGCTTAACTCTGCCTGTCATCATAGTGTTAAACCTGTGATCTTACTTTTTGCAGCTCACAGGCACATTAATACAATCAGTGATACATCTATTTAGCCTTTTTCAAGCTTTCCCTTTACCTATCTTGTGGTAAATTGTTGTTAAGTATTATTTCCCCTTACATTTCAATTCCTGAACTACAGATTCCACATAGTTACAACTCTAAGTTTTTTTCCCCTGACCATGATCATCCTAAGATTCTCTTGGTGTCAGTTTCTCTATTGCCTTGATCGTTTATAATGTTTCCTTGCTCTTTAGGCCATATTAACTATTCTATGTCAATGAGGATCTCTGTCTCTAGATCCTTGCTTATCTCCCCCTGTGCGTTTCCAATGTGTCAGTTGATGGCCAGATTATCAAATTCACTTCCCTTGAAACAGTTTGTATATTGTGTCCCCTTGCCCTAACTCTTTCTCCTATTTGCCTCATAAGATTTTACACATGCAACAGCTACCATCTTATATTGTTCAGGTTGCCTGGAGAGACTTTAAATTAAATAAAATATTCTCATAACAGTTTTAAAAACAGAAATCAGGCATTGACATGCTCCTTATCTTCTTCTCAAACAACATTTTATTGTCTCAAAGGTAACCCACTAAATTGTGTCTGACCCATTTCTTTTAGAATTATCCCAGATTCATTAACTCGGCCAAAAATTGGATTTCTGCCAAACTTTGTCAAGGTCTTGAGCTTAGCTTCATATTTTGGGAACAGACTTAAAAATACAAAAGCTTGTAGCATTTGAATTAATGCCAATTGTTGTGAAAAACCGTTTAATATGTAAAATTCCTTTTGAGAACTTTATCACGAACCAAACCTCAAAATTGTAAACTTTGAAAGAAATGTAATTTACGCTATCAAAATTAAAACTACCTCTTTCTTATGTGTATTGATTTGTAACCAAGTTATAATTCCCATATGTTTATCGACACATTCTCTATCGTTGGATAACATCCTCCTTATTCAAAGTAATCTTCTAAACTACACTGCACTTTACACCTCAAGCCTTGTCCCAACTTCAAATAACAGTGCTGTTGAAGGGTCATGAGGACTCGAAACGTCAACTCTTTTCTTCTCCGCCGATACTGCCAGACCTGCTGAGTTTTTCCAGGTAATTCTGTTTTTGTTTTGGATTTCCAGCATCTGCAGTAGTTTTTTGTTTTTATATTCAAATAACAGTGCTGTTGGGATGCTGATTTCCTTTCATATTTAATTCATCTCTTCAAAAGCAACCCATTTTTATCCATTGGAACCACCTAGGCCGTGTGTTTATGCCTTTTGGTTTTCCTAGAATCCCTTGAGCTTCAGGTAATTTTTCCCCTCAGAAATTTAGAAAACTAACTCGTCTGAGTTAATGTAACTCGTATGTACCAATCCCAGTCCGTTGGAAGCTGGTAATACTAGTCTGCAAGGGGGTGGTACAAAGGTTGGTTCATCTAACCCTGTTTAGCTTCATGATACCTTCAAATTGCGATTTTTTTACGCCAGAAATCTCTACTCAAACCTTGTACTCAAAACTTTGGAATGTTTCAGTATACTTTTCCTTTAATCTAACATGGGGCTTTCAACCCTAAAGTGCTGAACTACACACATAAATAACAAGTTACGGAAGAAAACACATTAAAACTCACATACAAATGCTTCCTTGCACACAAAGAAACTTATATTAAGAGGTATGCATTTATATTCCTGTATCCTTAACTTAATGACTTAAAATTCTCATATTCTAAACTAAACTTCAAATAGCAGTGCGGGAAATAAAGAGATCTTGAAGGCTCCACCTATAGTGACCATCAAACTGACGAAAGCTCACATTTCCCTGCTCCTGCCTGTCAGTGCTTATTAACTCCCTTTTCTCTCTCTCTCTGCTCAGCTCAAGCTCTTGTAACTTAGATCAATTATACAAGGTAATAATATCCATGACCCCTTTCTTTTCCGTATCCTTTTAGTTCTTAGTTCTACCCACCACTGTTTTAGTTCTCCGGGGGTTCCCTGTGGATTCCACCCCTTCTGCATTTTTGTGATTAGTCTTGACTGTTTTTCCGCTATGAACCTCGTAATGGAGTCCGTGGGTCCCCAGGCGAGTTCCATAGCACGATTCTGTTTCCCTGACCACCCTCTGTTCTTATTCCTGTCCATCTCTGCGCGGTACGTTCACACAGCCCTAACAACTTAGTTACTTGCGGTATGTGCGGTTTCACTTATTTCACTGGGGACTGGCCTTCCTGCGCGGCTTCGGTTATGGTTATATTTCAAACCGTAACCCCCCAGCAGGGCTCCCCCTCCTCTTAACTGGGGTCTGGCCTTCCTGCACGGCTTCGGTTATAGTTATATTTCAAACCGTAACTCGCCAGCACGGCTCCGCCTTCTATTTTGGGTAGTGGTCTGGTCTCCCTGCGCGGCTTTGGCCCCGCTAGCCGCATGCGTGTCTCCCGCTCCTCTCAGCGCCTCCTATCTCTGTCCTGTCCCGAGTCCTCCCCCTGATTATTTGATACTCGGCCGGACTATACTCGGGTAGGCTTAATGCACTAACTGCAGGTGGTAAATGAAATATACTCACCTACTTTGCAGAGCCGTCCTGAGTGTCCGATCCGAGTATCTTGCCGACTACGCCAAACTGATGTGGTCACTTTGACAAATGGACAACAGGAGTCTCGGGTACAGGTCACGATCGTTTATTTGAGCAACTGCAAGGAGAGAGACATCTCAATGCAGCTTGAGATAGCACTCTGCTAAATTACAAGTGTTCAACATACTTACATTATTTATCACGTACAAGAACAGTTTCCAGATTCTGATCACGTCAACATACAGGTTTACATTAAACAGACATCTCTGGGACACGCATGTTCCTATTTTCACCCAGGCAGAGACCTTCCCTCCCATCTAAGCTGAGACCATCTGTCCTTCCCCTATCTGTTGAAAAGCACATTTAATCTTTGTTGTTTTCCAACCGAAGTCTCCAGTCTAACTCCCAGGACCTTGCTAGTGAGTGCAAACCCTGAGGATGTACAAAGTATGAGGTTGTATAAGGTTTATCGGTTTAACTGTTTAATTGTTGATTTACTGATATGCGCTGTCCTGACTATAGATTCTAATTTAAGCAATTAATTCCCATATAATGAATTCTCCCTTACCATAAATTCTTATTTACTTTCTTTCCCCTAACAGCATCATGCTGCAATTGGCGGAAATGGTGGAAGGTGACCATTTGAATGCGGAGGCTGGTGGAGAGAAAAGTGAGGACAAGGGGGATATATCATGGTTCTGGGAGAGAGAGGAAGGTGTGAAGGCAGAAGCGTGGGGAATGGGTCGGACACGGTTGAGGACTCTGTCAAAACAGTGAGGGGTAAACCTCAGATAAGCAAGAAGAAATACATGTCAGAAGCCCCATTTTGGAAGGTGGCATCATCAGAACAGATGCGACGGAGGTGAAGGAACTGAGAGAATGGGATGGAGTCCTTACAGGAAGCGGGGTGTGAGGAGCTGTAGTCGATGTAGCTGTGGGGGTCAGTGGGCTTGGAATGGATATTGGTGGACAGTCTATCACCACAGCAGCTTTCAGCTTCCTTGGAGCTGAAAGTTTCATCTGATCTTCCTCTCCACTGACATATTTGCATTTTCCCCCTTTATTTTTGTAAATTTCTCATTGGATTTCAGAGTTGCAGATTTTGTGTTGAAAGCTCACTGGGGACTCAAGCAGCTCCTTTGATTGACAGCTCTCTCTCTCTCTCTCTCTCTCTCTCTCTCTCTCTCCCCCACGTGACCCGACGCAGCATCACACCCCCTTTCCGAGCTGAGACGCCGCGCCTGCGCCCTGCCGCCACTGAGCCGCGTTCCCTTAGAAACGGGCCGGGCCCGGCAAATGAGCCGCCTTGTTTTCAGTTTCGGGGGAGCCGGGAGCCCCGTTACTGAGAGTGTCCGCGCTCGGGGGAGGGGGAACCAGCAACACGGTCAGGGGCTGAGTCTCTGTGAACCTAGGCATTGTTCCTGACCCTAAAATAAAAATAACAGACACAAAGGTAACCGACATCAGACAAGGGGTAAAGTATCTGAAAGGTGGGCTGTCCCGGATCAAAGCGGCCGAATGGCCACCCCCAGCTCCAGGGCCCGGCAATGTCCCCCCCGCCCGCCGGCCCGGCACGGCCCCGGAGGTAAAGCGGGCTCTGAGCTCTGGCAGCGGGAAGAGGAGGAGCCATTCAGCACCTCCAGCCTGAGCCGCCCATTCACTCAGATCATGACTGATCCGGGAGACAAACTCCATCCGACCGCCTGGGCTTCATATCCACAGCCTCGGGCAGCAACAATATCCCCATCACAGGCTGAACATTATTCACTCAGCTAATGTCTGCTGCTTTAATTGGGAGAGACTTCCCCACTTCCACCAGCGTTTGTGTGAGGAAGCGTTTCCTAACTTTCTCTCCTCAATATCCTGACTCAGATATTAAGATATTGGTCCCCTTGTCCTGGGCTCCCCTACCAGTGAGTAAAGTTTATGTCTCCTGACCAATCCCTTTAAACACACTAAAATCCTGTGTCAGAGCTGGCAGTTGGAGAGGGGACAGGATGCGTAGTTACTTCTGCCCTCACTCCTTCAGATAATTCCTTCCAGATCATCATAACTCAATGTTTAAAATAAAAACTCACCTCCCTCTGCTTCTTTTACCACAATTACAGAATACCATAAACCTGTCGTCCTCTGCCTCCCACCCTCTGTCATTCGGAACACTTATGTCAGTGGAAATCCTTTCGCCCTCATTATCAAAACGTTGTTCATTTTAAACTTCTCTGTTCATTCTCCCTTCTATGCTCTAAGGAGAACAGCACTAGTTTCCCCAGGGTCTTCACATAACTGAAGTTTTTTCTCTTTTATGAGATGTGACTGGCAAGGTCAGCATTTGTTGCCCATCCCTAATTACCCTTGAGAAGGTGGTGCTGAACCAGCTTCTTGTACCGCTGCAGTTCATTTGGTAATGTTCCTCATTCCTGGTACTGTTGTGGGAATCCGGTCCACGGACCCAGAATTGGACGCGGCTGAGGCGGAACCGATGACTGATAACATAACTTTTAACATAACTTCCTCGTGTTTGTAATTTATAGATTTGTTTATGAAGCTGAAGCTTCTTAGCTTTTAAAACAATTGTCTCAACTTGTCGTGTTATCTTTAAACATCTGTGTTTGTTATCCCCAAGGTGTCGCTGTTCCTGCAATACCATTAACATTGTACCTCAAATTAACATTATTTTTAATTTGAAGGGTTCAGTTGCATATCTGGAATCTCTAATTGAATAAGTAGAAAGCAGTGGCAGGATAAGTTTGCAGATTGATTTTGGGAAATGGAGAAGGTGGTGATTGTAAATTCAGACAAGGGAGGGAGGTGGTTTTTGACATTGTTCATGCTCCATTATAAGATCTTTCTCTCTCTCTCTCTCTGTCTTGTTCCAGCTGTTCCCATTTGCACCTGTAATCTGATTGACCCAGTGTGCGAACTCAATTGCTGCTGTGACACTGACTGCTCCTCCACAGACATCAATGCCTTCCCTTTCTGTTTGCCAGGCAGAGAATTGTAAGTGTCTATTAGAGTGTTACTATATTGGCTCTGAATCAGGAGATGCCTGGATTTTAACTTAAGAAATTAAAAACTATGAGCAGGAGTCGACTGTATGGCCCCTTGAGTCTGCTCTGCCATTCAATATGATCAGGGCTGCTCCTTTGTCTCAACTCCACTTTCCTGCCCGATCCTCATTTCGCTTTTTTTCCTGAGAGATCAAACATTTCAATCTCAGTCTTGAATATACTCAATAATGGAGCGTCCACCATCTCTCGGGTAGAGAATTCCAAGGATTCACTATATTTGAGTCTCCTTATCTGAGTCTTATAAGCCTTCCGACTCTGACATCTACCTCAACTACAGCTCCTCACACCCTGATTAACGTAAGAACTCCATCCCATTCTCTCAGTTCCTTCGCCTCTGTTGCATGTGTTCTGATGATGCCACTTTCAAAAACAGTTCCTCTGACATGTCTTCCTTCTTCCCTAACCAAGATTTTCCATCCACTGTGGTTGACAGGGCCCTCAAGCATGTCCAGCCCGTCTCCTGCGCATCTGCCCTCACACCTTCCTCTCCCTCCCAGAACCATGGTTGGGTTCCCCTTGTCCTCGCTTATCACCCTACCAGCCTCCGCAATCAAAGGATCATCCTCCGCCATTTCCGCCAACTCCAGCATGATGCAACCACCAATCACATCTTCCCTCCACCCTGCCGGCGGCATTCCGCAGTGATCATTCCCTTCGGTTCACTCTGATCCACTCCTCTACCACACCCTACACCTCAACCCCCTCCCACGGCACCTTCCCATGGAATCACAGAAGGTTCAACACCTGCCCCTTTACTTCCCCACTCCTCACTGTCCAAGGGCCCAAACACTCCTTTCAAGTGAAGCAGCACTTCCCTCAATTTAGTCTACTGCATTCGCTGCTTCGAATGAGGTTGTCTCTACATTGGAGAGACAAAGCGCAGACTGGGTTACTGCTTTGCAGAACACCTTCCGTCTGTCTGCAAGCATGACCAAGACCTTCCTGTCACTTGCCATTTCAACACTCCACCCTGCTCTCATGCCCACATGTCCGTCCTTGGCCTGCTGCAATGTTCCATTGAAGCTCAACACAAACTGGAGGAACAGCACCTCATCTTCCGACTAGGCACTTTTTAGTCTTCCGGACTTAACATTGAGTTCAACAACTTCAGATCATGAACTCTCTCATCCATCCCCACTCCCTTTCCAATCCCCCTTTTTCAAATAGTTTAAATATATTTTTCTTTTCCCACCTATTTCCGTTATTTTTAAATGTATTTCCATCCCTTGTTTAATCTCCTCCTTTTAGCCTATTTTGATCCCTTCCCCCCACCCCACCCCCACTAGGGCTATCTGTACTTTGCTCGTCCTGCTTTCTACCCTTAATGTCAGCATTAGCACATTCCTTAGATAATATCACCACCGTCAACACCTTTTTGCCTTTTTGTCTATGACATCTTTTGGATATCTCCACCTATCACTGGCCCTCTATCCAGCTCTACCTACCCCTCTCCCCTCCGCCCCACCTTAAACCAGCTTATATTTCACCTCATTTCAATATTCACTCAGTTCTGATGAAGAGTCATTCGGACTGAAAACATTAACTGTGTTCCTCTCCGCAGATGCTGTCAGACCTGCTGAGTTTTTCCAGGTATTTTTGTTTTTGTTTCAAATTTCCAGCATCTGCAGTATTTTGCTTTTATTTTATTACAAACATTTTATTATAATTATTACGGGTGCTGGAAATGTGAAATTGAAACAGAAAATACTGAAAGTCTCAGCAGGTCTGGCAGCATCTGTGGAGAGAGAAACAGTTAACGTTTCGAGTCCGTATGACAAAGAAGACACAGAATGAATTTCACACTTGGACAGAGTGCAGAGATTGACAATTTACACTAAATCAGAGTCATGTACCATATACAAGACAATCTCTACAAACATCATTCCATGACCATTGAAATATTAATGTCTGAGACAGTCAGTTTTTGTTGTACAAAACCGGTAAAATATGAGAGGAAAACACTGTAAAATAGATGGAAAAGTTTAAATAATATTATAACTGTTTAATCTAACAAAATGCACTTAGATCTCATCTCCATCCCCATAATTCTCAATTTTCCCCAGTCCTATTAAATGTGAACAATTATTGTATGTTGTGTCCTTGTTGGATCAATTCTTCAGTCACAGTTTGTAGGTTGCTTGTTTTTTTTGAAGCTGCACAGAGACACTAAGCAGAAAAAAACCCATCCTAAATGAATTGTGAATAGCGATGTCTCTGCAAAATGTTTGGGACTTCAAAATTAGCAGTTATTGATATGGAGTATATAGATGTTACTTTCCAGCTACCAGCTGCTGTTTAATACTCAATAAACTCATATCAGAATTGTTAATCTTTTACTAAGAGTGCTGATATCCAAAATCACACCATTCCCAGACATCTAACCTGTCAACTTCATTGTTCCGAAGTGTGGGGCCATGTACTGGCAGGAAATGAGGTGTGAGGGGAGGGGGAAAAGGATTTTAAAAAGGGGGTTAAAAAAGGTTAAAACAAGAATGAAAATGAAAATAAGTAAATAAAAGATTTTTTTTAAAAAAGGGATTTACAAAGGGGTGAAGATAGAGGAGAGGGTTCATGGTCAGAAGTTGTGGGAGACAATGTTAAGTCCAGAGGCTGTGAAGTACCTGATTGGAAGATCCAATGCTGTTCTTCCAGTTTGCGTTGGGCTTCACTGGAAAATTGTGGCAGGCCAAGGATGGACATGTGAGCATGAGAGCAGGATGGCATGTTGAAATGTCAAGTGACAGGAAAGTCAGGATCATTCTGCGGAGAGACTGAAGGTGTTCTGCAAAGCAGTCACCCAGTCTGCGTTTGGTTTCGCCAGTGTAGAGGAGACTGCATTGGGAGCAGCAAATACAGTAGAGCAAATTGAAGAAGGTGCAAGTGAAGCATTGCTTCACCTGAAAGGATTATTTAGGCCCTTGGATGGTGAGGAAGGAGGAGCTAAAGGGGCAGGTGTTGCACCTTCTGCGATTGCATGGGAAGGTGTTGTGGGAAGGGGGTGAGGTGTTAGGCGTGATGGAAGAGTGGACCAGGGTCTCATGGAGGGAATGGTCCATACAGAATGCTCACAGGGAGGGTGAGGGTAAAATGTTTTAGGTGTTGGCATCATGCTGCAATTGGTGGAAAAGGTGGAGGATGATCATTTGAATGCAGAGGCTGGTGGGAAGAAAAGCGAGGACAAGGGGGCCCTATCCAGGTTCTGGGAGAGAGGGGAAGGTGTGAAGGCAGAGGCGTGGGAGATGGGTCGGACAAGGTTGAGGGCCCGGTCAACAAATTGAGTGGTAAACCTCAGTTAAACAAGAAGGGAGACATGTCAGGAGCCCCATTTTGGAAGGTGGCATCATCAGAACAGATGCGACGGAGGTCCAGGAACTGAGAGAATGGGATGGAGTCCTTACAGGAAGCGGGGTTTGAGGAGCTGTAGTCGAGGTAGCTGTGGGAGTCAGTGGCGGAAATGGTGGAGGATGATCATTTGAATCCGGAGGCTGGTAGGGAGAAAGGCAAGGACAAGGGGTGCCCTATTATGGTTCTGGGAGAGAGGGGAAGGTGAGAAGGCAGAAGCGCGGGAGATGGGTCGGACACGGTTGAGTGCCCTGTCAACACAGTGAGGGGAAAACCTCAGTTAAGCAAGAAGAGAGACTTGTCAGGAACCCCATTTTGTAAGGTGGAATCACCAGAACAGATGCGACGGAGGTGAAGGAACTGAGAGAATGGGATAGAGTCCTTACAGGAAGCGGGGTGTGAGGAGCTGTAGTCGATGTAGCAGTGGGAGTCAGTGGGCTTGGAATGAATATTGGTGGACAGTCTATCACCACAGCAGCTTTCAGCTTCCTTGGAGCTGAAAGTTTCATCTGATCTTCCTGTCCACTGACATATTTGCATTTTCCTCCTTTATTTTTGTAAATTTCTCATTTGATTTCAGAGTTGCAGATTTTGTGTTGAAAGCTCACTGGGGACCCACAGCAGCTCCTTTGATTGACAGCTCTCTCTCTCTCTCTCTCTCTCTCTCTCGCTCTCTCTCTCTCCCACGTGACCCGCCGCAGCGTCACACCCCCTTTCCGAGCTGAGCCGCCGCGCCTGCGCCCTGCCGCCACTGAGCCGCGTTCCCTTAGCAACGGGCCGGGCCCGGCTGATGAGCCGCCTTGTTTTCAGTGTCGGGGGAGCCGGGAGCCCCGTTACTGAGGGTGTCCGCGCTCGGGGGAGGGGGAACCAGCAACACGGTCCGGGGCTGAGTCTCTGTGAACCTGGGCATTGTTCCTGACCCTAAAATAAAAATAACAGACACAAAGGTAACCGACATCAGACAAGGGGTAAAGTATCTGAAAGGTGGGCTGTCCCGGATCAAAGCGGCCGAATGGCCACCCCCAGCTCCAGGATACGGCAATGACCCCCCGCCCGCCGGCCCGGCACGGCCCCGGAGGTAAAGCGGGCTCTGGGTTCTGGCAGCGGGAACAATAGGAGCCATTCAGCCCCTCCAGCCTGAGCCGCCCATTCACTCAGATCATGACTGATCCGGGAGACAAACTCCATCCGGCCGCCTGGGCTTCATATCCACAGCCTCGGGCAGCAACAATATTCCCATCTCAGGCTGAACATTATTCACTCAGCTAATGTCTGCTGCTTTATGTGGGAGAGACTTATCCACTTCCACCAGCGTTTGTGTGAGGAAGCGTTTCCTAACTTTCTCTCCTCAATATCCTGACTCTGATATTAAGATATTTGTCCCCATGTCCTGGGCTCCCCCACCAGTGAGTAAAGTTTCTGTCTCCTGACCATTCCCTTTAAACACACTAAAATCCTCTGTCAGAGCTGGCTGTTGGAGAGGGGACAGGATGCGTAATTACTTCTGCCCTCACTCCTTCAGATAATTCCTTCCAGATCATCATAACTCAATGTTTAAAATAAAAACTCACCTCCCTCTGCTTCTTTTACCACAATTACAGAATACCATAAACCTGTCGTCCTCTGCCTCCCACCCTCTGTCATTCGAAACACTTATGTCAGTGGAAATCCTTTCGCCCTCATTATCAAAACATTGTTCATTTTAAACTTCTCTGTTCAATCTCCCTTCTATGCTCTAAGGAGAACAGCACTAGTTTCCCCAGGGTCTTCACATAACTGAAGTTTTTTCTCTTTTATGAGATGTGACTGGCAAGGTCAGCATTTGTTGCCCATCCCTAATTACCCTTGAGAAGGTGGTGCTGAACCAGCTTCTTGTACCGCTGCAGTTCATTTGGTAATGTTCTTGATTCCTGGTACTGTTGTGGGAATCCGGTTCAGGGACCCAGAATTGGACGCAGCTGAGGCGGAACCGATGACTGATAACATAACTTTTAACATAACTTCCTCGTGTTTGTAATTTATAGATTTGTTTATGAAGCTGAAGATTCCCAGCTTTTAAAACACTTGTCTCAACTTGTCGTGTTATCTTTAAACATCTGTGTTTGTTATCCCCCAGGTGTCGCTGTTCCTGCAATACCATTAACATTGTACCTCAAATTAACATTATTTTTAATTTCAATGGCTCAGTTGCATATCTGGAATCTCTAATTGAATAAGTAGAAAGCAGTGGCAGGATAAGTTTGCAGATTGATTTTGGGAAATGGAGAAGGTGGTGTTTGTAAATTCAGACAAGGGAGGGAGGTGGTTTTTGAGACTGTTCGCGCTCCATTATAAGATCGTTCTCTCTTTCTCTCTCTGTCTTGTTCCAGCTGTTCCCATTTGCACCTGTAAGCTGACTGACCCAGCCTGCGAACTCAATTACTGTTGTGACACTGACTGCTCCTCCACAGACATCAATGCCTTCCCTTTCTGTTTGCCAGGCAGTGAATTGTAAGTGTCTATTGGAGTTTCACTATATTGGCTCTGAATCCGGAGATGCCTGGATTTTAACTTAAGAATGTAAAAAATAGGAGCAGAAGTCGACTGTATGGCCCCTTGAGTCTGCTCTGCCATTCAATATGATCAGGGCTGCTCCTTTTTCTCAACTCCACTTTCCTGCCCGATCCTCATTTTGCTTGATTTCATGAGAGATCAAACATTTCAATCTCAGTCTTGAAAATACTCAACAATGCAGCATCCACCACCTCTCGGGTAGAGAATTCCAAGGATTCACAATATTTGTGTCTCCTTATCTCAGTCTTAAAAGATCCACTCCTTGTTTTGACACTGTGCCCCCATGTTCTAGATTCCCAAACTAGGGGAAAGAACCTCTCAGTGTCTACACTGTCAAGCCCCTTCAGACTCTTGTATCTTTCAATGAGATCACCTCTCATTGTTGTCAACTCAGAATAGGCACAACTTACTCAACCTGCCATCATAGGACAACCCTCTCATCATCCTGTTGACATTCCTACAAAGCCCCTCTTTTCCCTATCCCTGTAACCTCTTCCAGCCCGACAATTCTCATCCTCCTAATCGCGTAACTCCATGGCAATCACATCTGCAGTAAATGTTTGCGGCTCGAACAACTTTAGCTCAGAGTCATTGAGCTGCAGGCCGCACTGCAGACAGTGTAACACATTAGGGTGGGGGAGAGTTACCTGGATACTTTGTACCTGGAGGCAGTCACATCTCTTAGGACAGGGTCTTCTGATTTGGGCAGTGGTCAGGGACAGGAGAGTGTGACTGCGAATGAGGAAGGTAAGGGAACCCTGAACGCAGCGGCTCAGCCTTTGCAATTGTCCAGCAGCATTGAGGTTCCCTCAGCTTGTTTGGATGAGAGTGGGGGCTGCAGGGTTGATGCCCTGACTGAGCATGGCACCTATATACCAAATTAAGAAACAGAATCTCAAAGGTAATAATCTCTAGATTATAACCTGCACCACATGAAAATTGGCATAGGGCAAATAAGATTAGAAAAATCAATATGTGGCTCAAAGACTGGTCCTGGTTCGTGAGGCACTAGCACCAGTATTGGGGAAAGTAGGATCTGTACCGTTGGGACGGTCTAGACCTGAACCATGCTATCAAGTCATTGTTTCCAGGACTGTTACTGACCTCAACTCCTCTGGAGATCTTCCTTCCACAGCTTCCAACCTAATAGCCTCCCAACCTCGGACGGCCCACTTCTACCACCTACCCAAAATCCACAAACAGGACTGTCCTGGCAGACCGATCGTGTCAGCCTGTTCCTGCCCCACGGAACTCATATCTTGCTATCTTGAATCCATTCTCTCTCCCCTTGTCCAGTCCCTTCCCACCTACATCCGTGATTCCTCTGACACCCTACATCATATCAACAATTTCGAGTTCCCTGGCCCCAACCGCCTCTTCTTCACCATGGACCTCCAATCTCTCTACACTTCCATCCCCCACTGGGATGGTCTGATGACTCTCCGCTTCTTCCTCGAAAAGAGGCCCAAACAATCCCCATCCACCACTACTCTCCTCCGTCTGGCTGAACTTGTTCTCACACTGAACAATTTCTCCTTAAACTCCTCTCACTTCCTCCAAATAAAAGGTGTGGCTATGGGTACCCGCATGGGCCCCAGTTATGCCTGTCTCTTTATGGGGTATGTGAAACATTCCTTGTTCCAGTCCTACTCCGGCCCCCTCCCACAACTCTTTCTCCGGTACATCGATGATTACTTCAGTGCTGCTCCATTCTCTCGTCTGGACCTGAAAAAATGTATTAATTTTGCTTCCAATTTCCACCCCATTTTCACATGGTCCATCTCTGACACTTCCCTTCCCTTCCTTGACCTCTCTGTCTCAATTTCTGGTGATAGACTGTCCAGCAATATCCATTACAAGCCAACCGACTCCCACAGCTACCTCGACTACAGCTCCTCACACCCCGCTTCCTGTAAGGACTCCATCCCATTCCCTCAGTTCCTTTTCCTCCGTCGATTCTGTTCTGATGATGCCACTTTCAAAAACAGTTCCTCTGACATGTCTTCCTTCTTCCTTAACCGCGGTTTTCCACCCACGGTGGTTGACAGGGCCCTCAACCATATCCGGCCCATCTCCCGCGCATCTGCCCTCACACCTTCCTCTCCCTCCCAGAAACATGATAGGGTCCCCCTTGTCCTCACTTATCACCCCACCAGCCTCCGCATTGAAAGGATCATCCTCCGCCATTTCCGCCAACTCCAGCATGATGCCACCACCAAACACATCTTCCCTTCACCCCCCTGCCGGCATTCCACATGGATCGTTCCCTCCGGGACACCCTGGTCCACTCCTCCATCACCCCCTACACCTCAACCCCCTCCCACGGCACATTCCCATGCAACTGCAGAAGGTGCAACACCTGCCCCTTAACTTCCCCTCTCCTCACCGTCCAAGGGCCCAAACACTCCTTTCATGCGAAGCAGCATTTCACTTGCACTTCCCTCAATTTAGTCAGCTGCATTCGCTGCTCCCAAGTGGTTTCCTCTACATTGGAGAGACCAAACGCAGACTGGGTGACCGCTTTTCAGAACACCTTCGGTCTGTCCACAGGCATGACCCAGACTTCCCTGTCGTTTGCCATTTCAACACTCCACCCTGCTCTCATGCCCACATGTCCATCCTTGGCTTGCTGCATTGTTCCAGTGAAGCTCAACACAAACTGGTGGAATAGCACATCATCTTCCGAATAGGCACTTTACAGCCTTCTGAACTGAATATTGAGTTCAACAATTTTAGATCATGAACTCTCTCCTCCATCCTCACCCCCTTTCCAATCCCTTTTTTTTTCGAATAATTTATATAGATTTTTCTCTTCCCACCTATTTCCATTATTTTAAAATATACTTCCATCCATTCTTTTATCTCTGCCTTTTAGCCTATTTTGATTCCTTCACCCCACCTCCACTAGGGCTATCTGTACCTTGCTGGTCCTTTTACCCTTAATTATCACATTCCTTAGATAATATCACCACCTTCAACACTTCTTTGTCCTTTTGTCTGTGACATCTTTTGCTTACCTCCACCTATCACTGGCCCTTTATCCAGCTCTACCTGTCCAACCACCACCCACCCCCCTTACACCAGCTTATATTTCACCTCTCTTCTATTTTTACTTAGTTCTGTTGAAGAGTCATATGGACTTGAAACGTTAACTGTGTTCGTCTCCGCAGATGATGCCAGACCTGCTGTGTTTTTCCAGGTATTTTTATTTTTGTTTTGGATTTCCAGCATCCGCAGTTTTTTGCTTTTACCTGCTTTTATATTCTAGTCCTCTCGAATTAAATGCCAACATTGCATTTGCCTTCCTAACTACCGACTCAATCTGCAAGTTAACCTTAAGAGAATCCTGGACTAGGTCTCCCAAGTCCCTTTGCACTCCAGATTTCTGAATTCTCTCCCCATTTAAAAAATAGTCTGTGCCTCTATTCTTCCTACCAAAGTGCATGACCTCACACTTCCCCAAGTTGTATTCCATCTGCCACTTCTTTGCCCATTCTCGTAACCTGTCCAAATCCTTCTGCAGCCTCCTCAATGCTACCTGTCCCTCCACTTATCTATGTATCATCTGCAAACTTAGCCAGGATGCCCTCCTCTAGATCATTCATGTATAAAGTGAAAAGTTGTGGTCCCAACACTGACCCCTGCGGAACTCCACTAGTCACCGGCCGCCATCCTGAGAAGGATCCCCTTATGCCCACTCTCTGCCTTCTGTCAGACAGCCAATCTTCTATCCATGCTAGTACCTTGCCTCTAACACCATGGGCTCTTATCTGTGAGCAGCCTCCTGTGCGGCACCTTGTCAAAAGCCTTCTGGAAGTCCAAATGGATAACATCCATTGGCTCTCCTTTGTCTAACCTACTCGTTACCTCCTCAAAGAATTCTAACAAATTTGTCAGGCATGACCTCCCCTTGATGAAACCATGCTGACTTTGCCCAATTTTACCATGCATTTCCGAGTATTCTGAAATCTCATCCTTAATAATGGACTCTAAAATCTTAACAACAACCGAGGTCAGGCTAATCGCCCTGTAATTTCCTGTCTTTTGCCTCACTCCCTTCTTAAAGGAATTGTCAATCTCTGCACTATGTCCAAGTGTGAAATTCATTCTGAGGCACATGGACTCGAAACGTTAACTGTTTCTCTCTCCAGAGAAGCTGCCAGACCTGCTGAGTCTTTCAGGATTTTCTGTTACAATTTCACATTTCCAGCACCTGTAATATTTTGCTTTTATATGATTGAATCTTTCAGTGTCTGGTACTGCCTGTGAGCTGGAACATTTCAATGTCTGTCCATCTCTGTTACTGTCAGACTCTCTAATCTGTGTCAATGTGGGATTCACTCTGTTTCTCTCTCTGCTGTTTTGGTGACTGTGATATTCAACGTGCAGCTGAGGGAGGAAAAACAGAACCGATTGCGCATGCCCGGCGCTGGTAGCCAATCAATATTCACTGGAAAGGGGGCGGGATCGAAACATTGATGCGCATGCGTAAGGCGTGTAGCTGTCTCCCGCGCATGCACGTTGCTGCTTCCAGCCATCAATTGGGGGAATTCCAGTGAGCGGTTTGTTTATAATAAACATAGAAACTCCTGGAAAAACAAAGCTCGTCCAGCTGTGTCTGTGGAGGGATCCCATTACTGGAATCACAACTTCATTGTTAAATGAAAACACCTGTCTGGATGTTCAGGGTTAACCTCCCTCTTACTGAGCTCTGCACACGTGATGGTGCTTTTGTTATTTCCATTTTCAGTTATTTTTGCTGAGCCATTTCCTCTATTTCCAGAGTAACAATCTGACACATTCAGTACAAGAGGCAGATGGTGGGGACATCAACTGGTGGAGGGAAATCCTGAGGGAAGGGGACAGGCAGACTTGTCGAGACAGACAGAGGCAGACGGATGTGGGAGGCACAAAGTGACAGGTCAGGGGAAAACTGATGGGGTGAATCAGAGAAGAGGAAATAGAGAGAGAGAGAGAGAGAGAGAGACAGTGAGGGAGTCAAGCAAGGGACACAGAAAGAGACCAATGGGGGGAGCCATCCGGGATGGGAGGTGGGTGTGGGAGAGATGAGAGGCAGGCATAGAGGTCGACAGCACAGAAAAAGGCCCTTCGGCATCGAGTCTGTGCTGGTCAAACAAGTTCCTAACTATTCTAATCCCATTTTCCAGCATCAGGCCCATTGCCTTGTATGCCATGGCATCGCAAGTGCACATCCAAACGCTTCTTAAATGTTTTGAGGGTTTCTGCCTCTACCACCCTTTCAGGCAGTGAGTTCCTGATTCCCACCACCCTCTTGGTGAAGAAATTCTTCCTCACGTCCCCTCTAAATCTCCTGCCCCTTACCTTAAATCTATGCCCCCTGGTTATTGATCCCTCCACCAAGGGGAAATGTTCCTTCCTGTCTACCCTCTCTCTGCCCCTCATAATTTTTTAAATCTCAATCATGTCTCCCCTCAATTTCCTCTGCTCCTGGGAAAATAACCCCAGTATATCCAATCTCTCCTCATAACTAAAATTCTCCAGCCCAAGCAATATCCTGGTAAATCTCCTCTGCACTCTCTCTAGTGCAATCACATCCTTCCTATAATGCAGATTCTGGAACTGCGCGCAATGCTCTAGCTGCGGCCAAACCAGCGTTTTGTACAGTTCCAGCATAATCTCCCTGCTCTTATATTCTATGCCTCGGCTAATAAAGGCAAGTATCCCATATGCCTTCTCAATCACCTTATCTACCTGTCATGCTACCTTAAGGGACTGGTGGACCTGCACGCCAAGGTCCCTCTGATCCTCGGTACTTCCCAGGGTCCTACTATTCATCGTGTATTCCCGTGCCTTGTTTGTGCTGCCCAAGTGCATCACCACACACTTACGGGATTGTATAAAGATATTCAGGATTAAATTCCATTTGCCACTGATCAGCCCATCTGACCAGCCCATCTATATCCTTCTGTAATCTAAGGCTATCCTCCTCACTATTTACCACCCCAACAATTTTCACGTCATCCGCGAACTTGCTGATCAACCCTCCTACATTCAAGTCTAACTTGTTGATATATAACACAAACAGCAAGGGACCCAACACTGATCCCTGTAGAACCCCACTGGACACAGGCATCTAGTCACAAAAACACCCCTCGACCATCACCTTCTGCTTCCTGCCACTCAGCCAATTCTAGATCCAATTTGCCAAATTTCCTTGGATCACATAGGCTCTTACCTTCGTTATCAGTCTCCCATATGGGAGCTTATCAAAAGCCTTGTTGAAGTCCAAGTAGACTATGTCAAATGCATTGCCCTCATCTACACATCTGGTCACCTCTTCGAAAAATTCAGTCAAATTGGTCAGACATGACCTCCCCTTAACAAAACCTTGCTGACTGTCCTTCATTAATCCCTGCCTCTCCAAGTGTAGATTAATTCTGTCCCTCAGGATTGCTTCCAATAGTTTCCGCACCACTGAGGTTAGACTGACTGGCGTGTAGTTCCCTGTTTCAACCCTTCCTCCCTTCTTGAATAACGGTACCACATTAGCTGTCCTGCAGTCCTCTGGCACCTCTCCTGTGGCCAGACAGGTATTGAAAATAATTGCCAGCATCCCTGCTATTTCCTTCCTTGCCTCATTCAACAGCCTGGGATACATTTCATCCAGGCTTAGAGACTTATCTACTTTTAAGCCTGCCAGACCACTTAGAACCTCCTCCCTTTCTATGCTAATTTCTTTAATTATATCGCAGTCCTTCTGCCTGATTTCCATACCTACGTCGACCCTCTCACTTGTGAACACCGACACAAAGTATTCAGTTAGAACCCTACCTATGTCTTCCGGTTCCACACACAAATTACCATTATGGTCCTTAATTGGCCCTACTCTTTCCCCAGTTATCCTCTTATTCTTAATGTACTTGTAAAATAACTTTGGATTTTCCTTTATTTTACCTGCCAATGTTTTTTCATGCCCCCTTTTTGCTCTCCTAGTTTCCTTTTCAAGTTCCCCTCTACACATTCTATACTCCTCAAGGGCTTCCGCAGTTTTGCACCCTTGGTATCTGCCATAAGCCTTTCTTTTTCTCTTTATCCAATCCTGTATATCCCTTGACATCCAGGGTTCCCTGAATTTGTTGGTCCCACCCTTTATCTTTATTGGAATATGTTGGCCCTGTACTCTCCCCATTTCCTTCTTGAATGAGTCCCACTGCTCTGACGCAGATTTACCTAAAAGTAGCTGCTCCCAGTCCACTCTGGCCAAATTAAATCTGATCTTATTAAAATCGGCCTTCCCCCAATTTAGAACTCTGATTTCTGGCCCATCTTTGTCCTTTTCCATAACAACCTTGAATCTAATGGAGTTTTGATCAGTATCTGCAAAATGCTCACCCACTGATACCTCTACCACTTGCCCGGCTTCATTCCCTAAAATTAAGTCCAGGACTACACCCTGTCTTTCGGAACTTCTACGTACTGGATTAAAAGCTCTCCTGGATGCATTTAAAAAATTTCACATACTCTAAACCTATCACAGTCTGACTAACCAGTTCATGTTGGGAAGTTGATATCCCACACTATTACTACTCTATTATTTTTACATTTCTCTGAAATTTGCCTACATATCTGCTGTTCTATTTCTCTCTGACTGTTTGGGGGCCTATAGTACACTCCCAGCAATGTGATTGCAATTTTTTGATTTTCCGTTCTACCCATATGGCTCCATTTGAGGAGCCTTCTAAAATGTCATTCCTCCTTACTGCTGTAATTGATTCCTTAATGAATATTGTCATACCTTTCCTCTTTATCTCCTTCCCTGTCTTGCCTGAAGACCCTATATCCTAGAATATTGAGCTGCCAATCCTGCCCCTCTCTCAACCATGTTTCTGTGACAGCAATGACATCATACTTCCATGTGTTAATTTGTGCCCTCAACTCATCAGCCTTATTCGTCAGACTCCTTGCATTAAAATAAACACCATCCAACCTTGCCAAACTCCCTTGTGCCTTAACTGGCCTACAATTTCTATGCCTTCCAGACTCACTTGCTCAGTCATCTAATTTTGGCCAAATTTGGTTATTACCATAGGCTGCATAAATTATCTTTTTCCTCACATTCCCTTGCATCTCTTGCCCAAAACCTTAAACCTGTGTCTCGATGTCCTTGTGCCATCAGTTAAGGGCAACAGCTTTTCTTTGTCTACCTTATTTAAGTCTGTCACAATCTTGCACACCTCTACCAGATCTCCCCTCAGCCTCCTTTGGTCCAAGGAAGAAACCCCAGATTCTCAAACCTAACCTAAATCCCTGGAACCATTCTGGTAAATCTCCACCGCATCCTCTCAAGGACCTTTACATCCTTCCTAAAGTGTGGTGACCAGAACTGGAACACAATACACTCATTGTGACCTAACCAGTTCAGCAATACATCCCTGATTTTTTACTCAATACCTTGATGATGAAGGCAAATATCCCATATGCTTTTCTAACTGCTCTCCCAATATATCCTTCCAGCTTTGAAGATCTCTGCTGGTGAACCCCTAGGTCCCTCTGTCCCTGAACACTCTTTTGAACTGTGACATTTAGTCTATAATTCCTCTCCCTTTCCCTTCTTGAAAAATGAATCACCTCACACTTCTCTGTATTAAATTCCAAATGCCTCTTGCCTGCCCATTCTACTAACCTTTCTATATCCTGTTGCAGTCAATTGGTATCATCCTCACTGTTTGCCACATGCTCAAAGTTTGGTAACATTTGAAAATTTTTGAAATTTTACCCTATATTCCAATACCCAAGTTATTTATATATATATATATATATATATATATATATATATATATTCTATATCTAAAAAGCAGTAGTCCTCGCACTAATCATTGGGGAACAACACTACCCTCCTCCATTCTGAAAAACAACCATTTACCATGACCTTTTTTTATACTATCCTTAAACCAATTTTTTATCCAAGCTTACAATGACCCTCCTACTCCATGAGCCTCAATTTTTAACCAGCCTTTTTTATGGTACATTGTCAAAGGCTTTTTTAAAATCCATATAGGCAACATCCACTGCATTCCCTTTGTCAACCTTCTCTGCTATGCCATCAAAAAGAATCAATTTGATTAGTCAAGCAGTAACTATTAAATAAGATTTAATCAGACAGTTGGGAAAGAGAGACAGAAACGTGAAGACAACCTGGCTAGACATACATAAGAAACAGCCAGAGGGTTAGAACGAGAGACCTGTGGATACAGATTGTGGGAGGATAGATGGGGGAGAAAGAGAGAAGCAGACTGGGAGTCAACTGGGGAGAGGCAGACTGGAAGCGAAAGCAGATGGAGGAGCTGGATGGGGGGACATGGAGAGAGAGATGTGAGATATACTGGGGGTATGGGGGCAGAGTGAGTGAGAGGGATGGGTGGAGTCAAAGAGAACGAGAAGCATGAGTGGAGAGCTAAGTATTTGAGGGCCATATGATGGGGAGACAGATGGAGGATATACAGAACCAGGGAAGCTGGTTGAAAGATGGAGAGACAGACAAGGAAAGGATAGAGAGAGAGGTGCATGGGAGTGAAAGAGGGATGTACAGATGAGCAAAGGGCAGAGCGAGATGCAGAGGTACAGGGAGAGACAGAGAAATAGGGAGGCAGATGTGGGGAGGGTAAGGCACAGACATGGGACATAGACAAAAGATGAGACGGTGATAGAGACAGATGGGGGAGATAGACATGGCTGAGGTAAGACAGACATGGATATGGGAGACAGTGAGAGAGACTGATGAGGTAGACGGACAGCGAGGCGAATTGGGGAGACAGAGAAACAAGGAGATAAAAAGAAAAAACTACTGCGGATGCAGGAAATCCAAAACAAAAACAGAATTACCTGAAAAAACTCAGCAGGTCTGGCAGCATCGGCGGAGAAGAAAAGAGTTCACGTTTCGAGTCCTCATGACCCTTCAACAGAACTGAGTAAAGTTTGGAGAGGGGTGAAATATAAGCTGGTTTAACGTGGGGGGTTCGGAGGGGGGCGGTGGGGGTTGCTGGGGGAGTCTGGGCGAGGCTGGGCCGGGTTGGGGGGCGGTTCTGGGCCGGGTTGAGGGCGGGGCCTGGCAGATATTGCAATAAAGCGGAGCCTGGGAGAAAAGGCGGGAAGAGTTTAAATCGCCTGTAAATAGTTTTCGGGTTTTCAATGTGAGTCCCGGGACTGGGAGGATCCCCTCATCTTCCTGGGACCTTGGAAAGGCGGCATTGCCGACAAAGCAGCGATTTCCTCACTCAGCCCTGGTGATGTTGTTTGGATTTGTTCCCATTCTTCACCCTGGGCTGGGGGACACGATCTTCAGAGCGAGAGTGAAGCTGGGTCTAGGAGGGAAAAGCAGCCTTTCGCCTTTCTCCATTCTCCCCGCCTCTCATTGCTCCATTTTCCTCAGGAGAGGCGCAAATGCGCCCTTTTCTCTCCAAAGCTGCAGGTTAATCCCGGGCCGCCCCTCTATTCAACAATCTGACTTCAATACCAAGCTTTCACTCTCTAGAAATACTGTAAATTCCGCAGAAACACTGACCTTCTCACCGTCATTCACAAACACCCCTTCCCCCATCATCAAATCCCCGCCCAATAGACAGGCTTTGGGGGGGTCGGGAGGCGAGTTACCCGCTGCAGGATTCCCAGCTTCTGACCTGCTCTTGTAGCCATAGTTTTTATTTGGCCGTTGCAGCTCAGTTTCTGGTCAATGGTAAACCCCAGGATGTTGATAGTGGGAGATTCAGTGATGGGAATGCCATTGGACATCAAGAGGCGATGGTTGGATTCCCTCTTGTTGGGGGTGGTCATTGCCTGACACCTGTGTGGTGTGAATGTTACTTCCACTTGTCAGCTCAAGCCTGGATATTGTCCAGGTCTTGCTGCATTTGGACATGGACTGCATCGGTACCTGAGGAGTCACTAATGGTGCTGAACATTGTGCAATCATCAGCAAACATCCCCACTTCTGATCTTGTGGAAGGAAGGTCATTGAAGCAGCTAAGGATGGTTGGGCTGAGGACACCACCCTGAGGAACTCCTGGAGCTGAGATGACTGACTTCCAACAACCATCTTCCTTTGTGCTTGGCATGACTCCAACTAGCAGAGAGTTTTCCCCCTGATTCCCGTTGACTCCAGTTTTGCTCGGGCTCCTTCATGCTACACTCAGTCAAATGGAGAATTGATCTCAAGGGCAGTCACTCTCATCTCACTGTCATAAGTTTAGGAGCTGAGTGGCCCTGGCTGAACCCAAACTGGGTGTCAGTGAGCAGGTTATTGCTAAACAAGTGCTGCATTATAGCACAGTTGATGACTCCTTCTGCTACTTTACTGATGATGGAGAGTAGACTGATGGGGCAGTAATTAGTTGGTTTGGACTTGTCTTGCTCTTTGTGTACAGCACATAACTGGACAATTTTCCACATAGCCAGGTAGCTGTAGCTGTTGTAGCTTTACTGGAACAGCTTGGATATGGTGCGGAATGCACAAATTTTCTGGGACAGAGTTCTCCACTTCCCCCACCCTTTGTGTCAGGAAATGTTTCCTAACTTGCTCTCCTGAATATCGTGACTCTGATAATAGGAAAGTTGTCCCCTTGCCCTGGCCTCCCACACCAGTCATTAAAGTTTATGTCAACTGAGCAATTCTTTTCACATTCCTACGATCCTCAATCAGAGCAGGTAGTTGGCAGGGGGCGGGGGAGGGTGGTGTGGGGAGAATGGGCGGTGCAGGATGGGGAGTTACTTCTGCGCCCGCTCTTTCATATCGCTCCTTCCAGATCATCATAACTCACTATTTAAAATAAAAACTCATCTCCCTTCTGGTTCCTTTGCCAATTACAGATTCCATAAATCTGTCCTCCTCTGCTTCCGACCCCTCTGCCAATGGAAAAACTTCCTCCCTCACTATCAAAACCTTCCTCATTTTGAACTCCTCAGTTCAATCTCCCTTTAGCCTTCTCTGCTCTAAGGGAAACAGCACCAGTTTTGCCAGGACTTCACATAACTGACGTTATTTAAAAAATTATTTCATGGGATTTGGGTGTCACTGACAAGGCCAGCATCTGTTGCATGTTCCTAAATGCCGTTGACAAACTGGTGGTTAGTCACCTTCTTTAACCACTGCTTTTACTTGTAAAGTTTCTCATTCTTGCTACCATTCTGTTAATTCTGCTCCAGCTCTTTAAGTGGGGGACACGGAAACTCTCGCTCAGGCCCAACCTGTGATTGATAAAAATTGAACATAACTTCCTCATTTTTGTAATCTATAAGTCTGTTTATAACGTAGAAAAAAAATGTCTCAATATCTGTGTGTTTTCTTTGAAGTCTCTTCGGTCCTGCATCACGATTAAAATTGGACCACAAATTCACCGTGTTATTTTTAATTCAAAGGTTTGAGAGCATATCTGGCACCAGTAATTGAATAAGTAGAAAGCAATGGGAGTATAAGTTTGCAGATTGATATGGGGAAATGGAGAAGAAAATTATTGTGGATTCAAACATGGGAGGGAGATGGTTTTTCATACTTTCTGTGCTCTGTGGTAAGACATTTCTCTCTCTGTCTTGTTCCAGCTGTTCCCATTTGTACCTGTGGCCTGATTGGCAGAGTCTGTGAACTCGACTGCTGCTGTGACCCTGACTGCTCCTCTACAGACATCAGTGTCTTTTCTTCCTGTCTGCCGGGCAGTGAACTGTAAGTCTCTGTTAGTGTGTTACTGCATTGCCTCCTGATCTGGCAATGCCGTGATTTTAACATAGGAACATAAGTAGCTGTGGACATAAGCTGTGGACCCTTTGGCCTCTTGAGCCTGCTGCACTATGCCTGATCATAATGACTCATCTGCCTCAACTCTGCTTTCCTGCCTGCTCCTTATATCCTTCCTTTTTTATTTCATTGAATGTGGGTGTCACTGTCTAGGCAGCATTTTTATTGCCCATCCCCAATTGAGAAGGTGGTGGTGAGGTCCCTTCTTGAACCAGTGCTGTCCATGCAAGATCAAACAAGCATCCACAATCTCTGGGGTAGAGAATTCCAAAGATTCACAACTCCGAGTGAATCAGTTCCTCCTTATCTCAATTCTGAATAATCTGTAATCCCATCTTCTAGATTCCCAGCCATGGGAAACAGCTTTTCTGTGTCTACACGGTCATGCCCCTTCAGATTCTTCTATGTTTCAATGAGATCACCTCACTAATGTTGAGTGCTGCACAGAGCATTGGTCAGTCTAGAAATGGTTTTAGAGACCCACTCTAGGAGCTCAAAGCTGGGTGGATGAGCAGTGGGCTCTACAACAAGAGTGGTTTCTGATGGATATTTTCTCCTGCTAATCCTCCTGCCATGGGTCCACAGATGTTACTTCTCGCTGTCGTGTGTTGAACCACATGTGACGGCGTGATGGAAGGTATACTGCTGGTTGGTTGAGGAAGTTGTTGACTTAGAGCATTCTAGGTTAGACTATACTTGCCAATTGCTTGCTAGTTGCAATTATCCTTCTGGTGTTGGGGATGGTGTGGGGGCGGGGGTGCTGCTCTTCAGAGCAGGGAACCCAGGGAGGTGATTTGGTCAAAGAGTCCTGCATGATGTACGTTGGTACGTTTGTTGTGGTCAGATTGGTATCTTACTGGGCTGCAGTATTCTGCACTTGAGTACATGATGGCAAGAGGAGAGATCCTCAGGATGTTGGCCTGTGATCCCCATGAGGAACTTGTCAGTTTACTGTGAGTCTGTTGCAGGTTATTTTTCTGCTGTCTTGATGACGTGCTGCTTGTATGTAAGACTTCTGTCAAGGACGACGCCGAGATAGAAAAGGTAGGGATTGTTCAGACTCTGGCCATCCAGGGCGATGTTCAGTTTCCTGTTAGTGCTGGCATTTTTAAACATTCATTCATGGGAGGTGGGCTTCGCTGGCTGGGCCAGTATTTATTACCCATCCCTAATTTCCCTTGAGAAGGTGCTGATGAGCTGCCTTCTTGAACTGCTGTAATCCATGTGGTATATGTGCACCCACAGTGCTGTTAGGAAGGGAGTTCCAGGATTTTGACCCAGTGACAGTGAAGGAACGGTGGCATATTTCCAAGTCAGGATGGTGAGTGACTTGGAGGGGAACTTCCAGCTGGTGATGTTCCCATCTATCTGCTGCCATTATCCATCTAGATGGCAATGACTGTGTGTTTGGAAGGTGCTGTTGAAGGAGCCTTGGTGAATTCCTGCAGTGCACCTTGTAGATGGTACACACAGCTGCCACTCTGTGTCAGTGGTGGAGGGAGAGGATATTTTTTGGATGTGGTGCCAATCAAGTGGGCTGCTTTGTCCTGTATAGTGTCAAGTTTCTTGGGTGTCCTGGGAGCTGCACTCATCCAGGCAAGTGGGGAGTATCCCATCACACTCCTGACTTGTGCCTTGTAGATGGTGGACAGGCATTGAGGCATCAGAAGATGAGTTACTCATCACAGGATTCCAAGCCTCTGACCTGCTCTTGTAGCCATTGCATTTATATGGCTAGTCCAGTTCAGTTTCTGGTCAATGGTAACCCCGCCCCCCCTCCCCCGCCCCCCAAGGACGTTGATAGTGGGGGTTACGTGATTGTAATGCCATTGAACGTCAAGTGGTTAGATTCTCTCTTGTTGGAGATGGTCATTTCCTGGCACTTGTGTGGTGTGAGTGTTACTTGCCACTTGTCAGCCCAAGTCTGGATATTGTCCTGCTCTTCCTGCATTTGGACGTGGACTGCTCCATTATCGTGAATGGTGCTGAACATTGTGCAATCATCAGCGAACATCCCCACTTCTGGCCTTATCATGGAAAGAAGGTCATTGATGAAGCAGCTGAAGGTGGTTGGGCCGGGGACACTATCCTGAGGAACTCCTGCAGTGATGTCCTGGAGCTGAGATGACTGATCTCGAGCAACCACAACCATCTTCCTTTGTGCTAGGCATGACTCCAACCAGTGGAGATTTTCCCCCGATTCCCATTGACTCCTGTTTTGCTAGGGCTCCTTGGTGTCACACACTGTCAAATGTGGCCTTGATGTCAAGGGAAATCACTTTCACCTTACCTCGAGTTCAGCTCTTTTGTCCATGTTTGAATCAAGGCTGTAATGAGGTCAGGAGTTGAGTGGCCCTGGCGGAACTCAAACTGGGCATTACTGTGCAGGTTACTGCTAAGCAAGTGCTGCTTGATACCACTGTTGCTGACCCCTTCCATTCCTTGACTATTGATCGAGAGTAGAATGATGGGGAGGTAATTGGCCGAGTTGGATTTGTCCTGATTTTTGTGTACAGGATGTGCCTGGGCAATTTTCCACGTAGCTGGGTTGATGCTAACGTTGTAGTTGTATTGGAATAGCTTGGCTAGGGGCAGGGCAAGTTCTGGAGCATAAGTCTCCAGTATTATTGCCGGGGTACATATTCTTTTCTGTATCCAGTGCCTTCAGTCGTTTCTTGATATCACGTGGAGTGAATTAAATTGGCTGTAGACTGGCATCTGTGATGCTGGGGAGCTCCGGAGGAGGCCAAGATGGATCATCCACACGGCACTTCTTGCTGAAGATTGTAGCAACCGCTGCAGCCTTATCTTATGCACTGATGTGCTTGGCTTCCCCATCATTTGAGGATGGGGATATTTGTGCAGCCTCCAGTGAATTTTTTAACTGTCTGCTGCCCTTCACTTCCTTTTGTATTCGGCCAGCTCGGTCGGGAGCAACCGAGCAACTCTTGGTGATGGAAGTTGAAGTCTCCCTCCAAGAATACATTTTGCACCCTTTCCACCCTCAGTGGTTCCTCCAAGTGGTGTTCAAGCACTGTGTCCCTACTGAGTAACACATTATGCCCTGTGTGTTAGTTTATATAAAAATATACTGAAACAATGCAGGTTTGCAGGGAGTTATCTCATCCCTACTTAGGCAGGAAGGAAGCACTGATTCATCAGCTGAGGGAGGGCGGTACGTGGAATTCAGCAGGAGGTTTCCTTGCCCATGTTTGACCAGGAGACTTCATGGTGTCTGGAGGTGATGTTGAGGAATCCCAGGGCAACTCCCTGTTGACTGTGTATACCACCGTACTACCACCTCTGCTGGGCCTGTCCTTCCAATAGGGCTGGGCAGGGCATACCCAGGGATGTTGATGGTGTCTGGGACATTATCTGTAAGATATGATTCCGTGAGGATGACTGTGTCAGGGCTGTTGCTTGACCAGCCTGTGAGACAGCTCTCCCAATTTTGGCACTAGCCGCAGTCTGCTGGTAAGGAGGACTTTGCAGGATTGTGAGGGCTGAGTTTGCCGTTGTCATTTCCGTTGCCTAGATCGATTCCAGGTGGACGGTCCAGTTTCGATCCTTTTTTGGGGATTTGGTGCAGTTTTGTTCAGCTGAATGGCTTGCTAGAGGGCATTTAAGAGTCAACCACATTGCTGTGGGTCTGGAGTCACATGTAGGCCAGACCAGGTAAGGACGGCAGATTTCCTGCCCTAAAGGTTATTAGTGAACCAAATGGGCTTTCACAACATTCGTCAATGGTTCCGTGCTCAATAAACTTTTAATTCCAGATTTTTATTGGATTCAAACTACAATATTTGCCTCCTGGGTCTCTGTATTACAATTATAGCGGGAATCTCACTATGCCGTTGTGTTGGCATTGCAGGTGGAATATGCTAGAAGCTGTTTTACTGGTGCTCGGTTGTAGGCACCATATCTTGTGGTTGTCACCCAGCTTTGTTGCACCATAGTTAAATGAATATTCGAGCTTCGGGGTATGAATCTGTAGGACACCGCAGATAACATCTGCATAGATTAACTCTCCGAACCAGGTTGGAGGTAAAAACAGAAAATGCTGGAAAAACTCAGCAGGTCTGTCATTAACTGTGGAGCGAGAAACAGAGTTAACATTTCCAGTCCATAAGACATTTTCAGAGCTAAAGAGAAGTGGAAATGTGATGGATTTTATACTATTTAAGAGGGGGCGGAGCAGGTGAAGCAAAATAGAAGGTTAGGGTTAGGTGGGAGCTCAGGAGAGGTGGACGAGGATGTCATGGACAGAAAACAAAGGGAGTGTTAATGGTGGTGGTAAGAGCTAAAGAAGGTGCTGATCATGGCAGAAAGGTAATAGAAGAACAAGGCATAGCGCTGTGTGAAAGCACAACATATACAGAAAACAGTGACAGATGGTCCCTGTGGTGGGGGGGAGGGATGGTGGTGGAAAAAGGATAAAAAAAGAATATATAGGTTAAAAATAAATAAAAGTAAAGAAGTATTTTTTTTAAATGAGTAAAAATGGGGGTAAAGATGGAGGAGAGAGAGAGAGAGACAGAGTTACATAGAAACAGGCCTTTCATGTCCGTGCCAGCCATCAAGCACCTATCTATTCTAATCCCATTTTCCAGCACTTGTCCTGTAGCCCTGTCTGCTTTGGTGTTTCAAGTGCTTATCTAAACACTACTTAAATGGTGTGAGGGTTCCTGTCTCTACCACCCCCTCAGGGAGTGTGTTCCAGATTCCAACCACCCTCTGGGTGAAAAAAAAATTCCTCAAATCCCCTCTAAACCTCCTGCACCACACGTTAAATTGATGCCCCCTCGTTATTGACAACTCTGCTAAGGGGAAAAGTTTCTTCCTATCTACCCTATCTACACCCCTCATAATTTTGTATACCTCTATCAGGACCCCCCTCAACCTTCTCTGCTCTAAGGAAAACAACGCTAGCTTATCCAGTCTCTCTCCAAAGCTGAAATGCTGCAGCCCAGGCAACACCCTGGTGAATCTTGTCTGCACCCTCTCTAGTGCAATCACATCCTTCCTATGGCAACCAGAAGTGCACACAGTAATCCAGCTGTGGTCTAACTAGCGTTTTACACAGCTCCAACATTACCGCCCTCTTCTTATATTCTATGGCTCGGCTAATAAAGGCAAGTATTCCATATGCCTTCTAATCCCCCTTATCTACCTGTGCTGCTACCTTCAGGGATCTTTGGACATGTACACCAAGGTCCCTCTGATCCTCTGTACTTCCCAGGCTCCTACCATTCATTGTGTATTCCTTTGCCATGTTAGTGCTCCCAAAATGCATCACCTCACACTTCTGAGGATTAAATTCCATTTGCCACTGCTCTGCCCGTCTTACCAGCCCACCTATATCTCACTATTACAGGACTTTCCTCCTCACTATGTACAACACCACCAATTTTCGCGTCATCTTCAAACTTACTGATCATACTTCCTATATTCATGTCTAAATCATTAATGTACAGAACAGACAGCAAGGGTCCCATAACTGATCCCTGCAGTACATCACTCGTTACAGGATTCCAATTGCAAAAACAGCCTTTGACCCTGACACTCTGCCTCCTGGCACTAACCAATTTCGGATCCAATTTGCCAAATTGCCCTGGATCCAATGGACTCTTACTTTCTTGCCCATTCTCCCATCTGGAGCCTTGTCAAAAACCTTACTTAAGTCCACGTTGACTACATCAACTTCACTACCCTCATCTACAAAACTAGTCACCTCCTCGAAAAATTCAAACAAATTTGTTAGACATGATCTCCCCCTGACAAAGCCATACTGACTATCCCAAATTAATCCCTGCCCCTGCGAGTGGAAATTAATCCTGTACCTCATATTTTTTTCCCAATAGTTTCCCTACCACTGATGTTAGACTCACTGCCCTGTCATCACCTGGTTTATCCATACTAGGCTTCTTGAATAATGGTGCCAAATTCGCTGTCCTCTAGTCCCCTGGAGCCTCTCTTGTAGCCAGAGAGGATTTGAAAATTAGTGCCAGAGCCCCTGCAATCTCCTGCCTTGCCTCACAAAGCAGCCATGGGTACATCTCACCTGGGCCTGGGAATGTATCTACTTTTAAGCTTGCTAAAACCACTAATACCTTTTTCTTCAAAGTTAATTTCTTCAAGCATATCACAGTGCCCTTCCCTGATTTCTACACCTACAATGTCCTTCTCCATAGTGAACAAGGCTGAAAAGTAATCGTTCAAAACCTCACTCTCTGGCTCCACGCAGATTGCCACTTTGGCCCCAAGTGGGCTCTATTCTTCCCCTGGTTATCCTCTTGCCCTTAATATATTTATAAAATGCCTTCGGATTTTCCTTTATCTTGTCTGCCCGTGTTTTATCATGTCCCTGTTTTGCTCTCCTAAGTACTTAATTACTCCTGCGCCCCACCCCACACCCACCCACACTTTCTTTACTCCTCGAGGGCTTCTGTTGTTTTCAGCCCTCTGTATCTGACAAAAGCCACCTTTGTAAACTTATTCAATGTGCTATATCCCTTTGACATGCAGGTTTCTTGGACTTGTTGGTCCTACCCTTCACCTTCAGGGGAACATGTTGGCCCTGAACTCTCACTATTGCCTTTTTGAATGACTCCCAATGCTCTGATGTGGATTTTCATACAAGTAGCTGCTCCCACTCCACTTTGGCCGGATCCTGACTTATTGTATTGAAACTGGCCTTCACCCAGTTCAGTAACTTTCTTTCCAGCCCATCTTTGTCCTTTTCCATAACTACCTTAAATTTTCAGAGTTGTGGTCACTGTCGCTGAAATACTCCCCCACTGACACTTCTCCCACTTGCCCGGCTTCATTCCCTGAGATTAGGGCCAGGACTACCCCTTCTCTTGTAGGACTTTCTACATGCTGGCTCAAAAAGCTCTCCTGGATGCACTTTAAGAATTCCACCATTCACATCATGACCAGCCCAGTTAGTACTGGGGAATTTGAAATCCCCTACTATTATTAACCTATTACTTTTACACTTCACTGAGATTTCCCTACATATCTGCTCCTCTCTCTCCCCCTGAATGTTTGGAGGCCGAAAGTACACTCCCAGCAAAGAGATTGCCCCCCCTTTTTGTTTTTTAAGTTCTACCCATATGGCTTCAGTTGAGGAGTCTTCTATGATATCATCCAACTTTACTGCAGCAATTGACCCTTGATCAATAGGGCAGTGGCACCTCCTCTTTTACACCCTGGGATGTTTGTCCTGTTCCAGTTCATGAGCAACTCTCCAACTTGTACAGGCCCCAACTTCGCCAGAAACAGACCCAATAATTCCGGAAACTAAAGCTCTCCCTCCTGTACCATCTCTTCAGCCACGCATTCATCCTTTCTGTCTCCTATTCCTATACTCACTAGCACAAAGTTCATGGTCTGAAGTTGTTGTGCTTAATGTTCCTTCAAAAGGCCGTAAATTACCCAATCAAAAGATGAGGTGCCGTTCCTCCGCTTTGCCTTGGGCTTCACTGGAGCATTGCAGGAGCCATGGACGGACATGTGGGCATGGGAGCAAGGTGATGTGTTGAATTGGCAAGCAACAGGAAGGTCTGGGTCATGCTTGCAGACTGAGTGAAGGTGTTCTGCAAATGGATCCCCCAGTCTGCGTTTAGTCTCACCAATATAGAGGAGACTGCTTTGGGATCAGCGAATACAGTCGGCAAAATTGAAGGAGGTGAAAGTGAAGCGCCCTTTCTCCTGAAAGGAGTGTTTGGGGCCTTGGATCATCAGAACGGAAGCAGTAAATGACGAGGTGTTGCACCATCTGCAATTGCATGGGAAGGTGCCATTGAAAGGCGATGAGGATTTGGGGGGTGATGGAGGAGTGGACCAGAGTGTCTCAGAGGGAATATTCCCTATGGAATGCTGACAGGGGGTGAGGAAAAGATTTGTTTTGTGGTGGCCTCATGTTGGAGATAACAAAAATAGTGGGGGATGATCCTTTGAATATGGATCCTGGTGGGGTGAAAAGTGAGGACACGTGGGACCCTATCAGGGTTCTGGGAGACAGGGGAAGGGGTGAAGACAGAAATATGGCAAACAGTTCCTCTGACATGTCCTCCTCCTTCCTTAACTGAGGTTTTCCACCCACGGTGGTTGACAGGGCCCTCAACAGTGTCTGGCCCATCTCCCTCGCATCCGCCCTCACACCTTCTCCTCCCTCCCAGAAACATGATATTGTCCCCTTTGTACTCACTTATCACCGCACCAGCCTGTGCATTCAAAGGATCATCCTCCGCCATTTCCACCAACTCCAGCATGATGGCACCACCAAACACATCTTCCCTTCACCCCCCCTGACGGTATTCCGCAGGGATCGTTCCCTCCGGGACACCCTGGTCCACTCCTCCATCACCCCCTACACCTCAACCCCCTCCCACGGCACCTTCCCATGCAACGCAGAAGGTGCAACACCTGCCCCTTTACTTCCCCTCTCCTCATTGTCCAAGGGCCCAAACACTCCTTTCAAGTGAAGCAGCATTTCACTTGCACTTCCCTCAATTTAGTCTACTGCATTCGTTGCTCCAAATGCAGTTTCCTCTATATTGGAGAGACCAAACGCAGACAGGGTGACCGCTTTGCAGAACATCTTCGGTCTATCCGCAAACATGACCCAGACCACCATGTAGCTTGCGATTTCAACACTCCACCCTGCTCTCATGCCCACATGTCTGTGCTTGGCCTGTTGCATTGTTCCAGTGAAGCCCAACGCAAACTGGAGGAACAGCAACTCATCTTCCGACTCGGCACTTTACAGCCTTCTGAACTGAATATTGAGTTGAACAATTTTAGATGATGAACTCTCTCCTCCATCCCCACCCCGTTTCCGATCCCCCCTTTTCCAATAATTTACATATATTTTTCTTTTCCCACCTATTTCCATTATTTTTAAATGTATTTCCATCCATTGTTTTATCTCTATATTTTAGCCTATTTCGATCCCTTCCCCCCACCCCACCCCCACTAGGGCTACCTGTACCTCGCTCGTCCTGCTTTCTACCCTTAATGTCACCATTTGCACATTCCTTAGCTAATGTCACCACCGTCAACACGTCTTTGGTCCTTTTGTCTGTGACATCTTTTGGCAATCTCCACCAATCACTGGCCCTCTATCCAGCTCTACCTGTCCCACCCCCCACACTCCTCCCCCTTAAAGCAGCTTATATTTCACCTCTTTTCTATTTTCCTTAGTTCTGATGAAGAGTCAATCGGACTCGAAAAGTTAACTGTGTTCCTCTCCGCAGATGCTGCCAGACCAGCTGAGTTTTTCCAGGTATTTTTGTTTTTGTTCTCTTGTGCTGTAATCTTTCTATGTTGCTAGCAAGGATGATAAGGGGGAATCTGTAGATGTGGTGCACTGGATTTCCAAAAGGCATTTGATAAGGTGCCACATTAAAGGTTACAGCACCAAATAGGAGCTCATGATGGAGGGGGTAACACAATAACATGGTAGAGGATTGGTTCGTTAACAAGATGCAGGGAGTCAGAATAAGTGGTTCAATTTTTGGCTGGCAAGTTGCAACTAGTGGAGTGCCACAGGGATCAGTGCTGGGGCCTTAACTATATCCAGTTTATATCAATAACTTGGATGAAGGAACCGAATGCATGGTAGCTTAAGTTTGCTGATGACACAAAAATAGGTAGGAAAATAAGTTGTTAAGAGAACATCAGAGTTTACGAAGGGGTTTAGATAGGTTAAGTGAATGGGCAAAAATTTGGCAGATGGCGTACAATATAGAAAAAAAATGAACTTGTCCATTTTGGCAGGAAGAATAGAAAAGCAGCATATTATTTAAATTAAGAGAGATTGCAGAGCTCTGTGTACAGAGGGATTTGAGTGCACTGGGAGATGAATCACTAAAGATTAGCATGTTAGTTCAGCCAGTGATTAGAAAGGCAAATGGAATGAAGATAGGACAAAGCTGGGTCAGTAGGGGGTTGCGGGGCAGGGTCAGTGGGGGGTGCGGGGCTGGGTCAGTGAGGGGTGCGGGGCTGGTTCAGTGGGGGGGTGCGGGGCTGGGTCAGTGGGAGGTGCGGGGCTGGGTCAGTGGGGGGTGCGGGGCTGGGTCAGTGGGTGGTGCGGGGCTGGGTCAGTGGGGGGTGCGGGGCTGGGTCAGTGGGGGGTGCGGGGCTGGGTCAATGGGAGGCGGGTGGGGGCTGGGTCAGTGGGAGGCGGGTGCGGGGCTGGTTCAGTAGGGGGTGCGGGGCTGGTTCAGTGGGGGGTGCAGGGCTGGGTCAGTGGGGGGTGCGGGGCTGGGTCAATGGGGGGTGCGGGGCTGGGACAGTGGGGGGTGAGGGGCTGAGTCAGTGGGGGGTGCGGGGCTGGATCAGTGGGGGGTGCGGGGCTGGCTCAGTGGGGGTTGCGGGGCTGGGACAGTGGGGGTATGCGGGGCTGTGTCAGTGCGGTGTGTGGGGCTGGGTCAGTGGGGGGTACGGGTCTGGGTCAGTGGGGGGAGCGGGGCTGGGTCTGGGGGGTGCGGGGCTGGGTCTGGGGGGTGCGGGGCTTGGTCAGTGGGGGGTGCGGGGCTGGGTCAGTGGGGGGTGCTGGGCTGGGTCACTGGGGGGGTGCAGGGCTTGGTCAGTGGGGGGTGCGGGGCTGTGTCAGTGGGGGGTGCGGGGCTGGGTCAGTGGGGGGCTGCGGTGCTGGGTCAGTGGGAGGTGCGGGGCTGGGTCAGTGGGGGGTGCGGGGCTGGGTCAGTGGGTGGTGCGGGGCTGGGTCAGTGCGGGGTGCGGGGCTGGGTCAGTGGGTGGTGCGGGGCTGCGTCAGTGGGGGGTGCGGGGCTGGTTCAGTGGTGGGTGCAGGGCTGGGTCAGTGGAGGGTGCGGGGCTGGGTCAATGGGGGGTGCGGGGCTGGTCAGTGGGGGGCGCGGGGCTGGGTCATTGGGGGGTGCGGTGCTGGGTCAGTGGGGCGTGCTGGTCTGTGTCAGTGGGGGGTGCGGGGCTGGGTCATTGTGGGTTGCGGGGCTGGGTCAGTGGGGGGTGAGGGGCTGAGTCAGTGGGGGGTGCGGGGCTGGGTCAGTGGGGGGTGCGGGGCTGGGTCAGTGGGAGGCGGGTGCGGGTCTGGGTCAGTGGGGGGGTGCGGGGCTGGGTCAGTGGGGTGTGCGGTGCTGGGTCAGTGGGTGGTGCGGGGCTGGGTCAGTGGGTGGTGCGGGGCTGGGTCAGTGGGGCGAGCGGGGCTGGGTCTGGGGGGTGCGGGACTGCGTCAGTGGGGGGTGCGGGGCTGGGTCAGTGGGGGGTGCGGGGCTGGGTCAGTTGGGGGTGCCGGGCTGGGTCACTGGGGGGGTGCGGGTCTTGGTCAGTAGGGGGTGCGGGTCTGGGTCAGTGGGGGGTGCGGGGCTGGGTCAGTGGGGGGTGCGGGGCTGGGTCAGTGGGGGGTGCGGGGCTGAGTCAGTGGGGGTTGCGGGGCTGGGTCAGTCGGGGGTGTGCGGCTGGGTCATTGGGGGGTGCGGGGCTGGGTCAGTGGGGGTTTCAGGGTTGGTTCAGTGGGGAGTGGGTGTAATGTGGGTTAAACAGCTGACAACTAAATTTTACATTGTCTCAAACTTCTTTACAAATTAACGTGGAGAATAATTTAAATTGTAATTTGGAGAAAAGACTGATCCGAGACTGAATCATTTTTATTCTTCGACAGTGGAGAAATGATAGGACACTGGCTGATATTTTGATTGGGCACAAGGGTATGGGCAGACATTCAGTGAGACATACAAGTGGAGAAAATGCAACAAATTGCATTTGTATAGCAACTTTCATTAACAAAACATCCCTTGCTGTTTAACAAAAGCAGTGCAGTTCTTTTTGAAAATGCTACCGAGATACTGAAGGAGTACCAGAGCAGGTGACCAAAAAATTTGGTCAGAGAGTTAGTGTTTTTAAGGAGAATTTGAAAGGAGGAGAGAAAAGTAACAGAGGCTGAGAGGCTAAGGAAGGGAATTCCAGAGCTCAGAACTTGGCGCCAGTTTTGGACGATTATCATCCGCATGTGAAACATGTCAGACTTGGAGAGATGGAGGGCAGAGATGTCGATAGCTTCCAGAGCTGTTCGAGGTTACATAGATAGGACGAGAGGGGCCATGGAGAAATTTGAAATGCTAGGTTGGGGATTTTAAAATGAGATGTTGTGAGACTAGGAGCCAGCGTGGACCAGTAGGCACAGATGATGAGTAAAAGAGACTTGTTTAGAGTCAGGATACAGGAAGCAGTGATGAAGTAGAGCTGGGTGTCCTCAGCTTACATGTGGAACCAGGTTGCCAAGGGACAGCGTATTGATGAGAAATAGAAGAGGGCTAACGAGACATCACTGGGAGACTCCAGAGATAATGGTGTGGGAGTGGGAAGAGATTCTTTGGCTGCAATTTAATAGATAAGATTTGATCTGGGAACTTTTGCCGCATTTTCACCCAGCTGGGTGACAGCAGAGAGGAGTTGGAGAAGGATGATGTGGTCAACCATGTCAAAGGCTGTAGACAGGTCGGGAAGGATGAAAATGCTTCATTTCTTACTGTCAGAGCCAGGAAGGGTGTTATTTGTGACTTCAATAAGAGCCGTTTTGATCCTGTGGAATGGTTGCACCTTGATTGGAGGGATTCAAACATGGAATTCCATGAAAGATTGGCATGTAGTTTGGAGATAATAACATGTTCAAGGACTTTGAGAGGGAAAAGGAGACTGGAGGACAGTTGTTTGCAAGGACAAAGGGGTCAAGCATGGGTTTTTTGAGGAGAAGGATGAGAGCAGGTCGCACATTGTCTAGCAGCCAAAAAATCTACCATCTGTATCACCGTGACATTTGTGAGATTGTAAAATCTCTAACGGTATCCTGCAAATAAATGTTGTGCGTCGCCTCACTGTTTGAAGCTGCCAATGTTCTTCTGATTTTAATATATCCATCTAATCCTTGTATTCGTCTAACATTTATTACAGAACATCCTAATCTGGGAACATCTGTCAGCACCATGGCTGAAGGTCCAAACGAGACAGAATATCCAACAACTACAAAAAGAATGAGAATGGGCACAGGTATGTTCATAAAATACTTCAGAATAAAATTTCTGTGTTAACAGATTGACCATATCTTGTGCAAGACCTGCGGCTCAGACAGGAAGAGGGAACAGGACAGAAACCGAGTAGAAGGACTTAAATGAGTGACCCTCTAAAGGGACATCACAGTCACAGGTTGAGGGAGCCCCTGAGTTCTGGAACTGTTGAGTAGATACCTGGCATTGGTGCCATGTGTGGTCAAATGCTGCCATGATGGCAGGGACAGTCACCTCATCTCAGATCTAGAATCAATAGGCTGCTTACAGAAGAGGGTTCCCTTGTATTGAAGTTTTTATTACAGTCTCACTCCTGAAAGGTCTGGCTCCAATCTTTTTTACTAAACTCCCTAGTCATAGAGACATGGGGAGAATTCTACACCAAGGCAGTGCAGTGACCCGCACCACCTCCCTGGATTAAAATTAAGCTGCACCAAGCTCCATGTGACTGGGAGTGTCCGAGCCAAATTAACAGCCATAGGGCCATTAATTGGCTCAGAACAAGACTTAAGCTGCTATCAGAAAGGATGTCCCACCTCCGAAGGCTACCTCGTACCAAGTAGCATTCATGCCATACAAGTGCCAAGCAATGATGATCTACAACAAGATAGAATATAACCATCTCCACTTGACATTTAATGGCATCACCATCATTGAATCGCCCGCTCTCAACATCCTGGGGGTTACCATTGGCCAGTAACTGAACTGGATTCGCCATATAAATACTGTAGCTACAAGAGCATGTCAGAAGCTGGGAATTATGAGGAGAGTAACTCACTCCTGACTCCTCAAAGTCTGCCCACCATCTGCAAAGCACAACTTAGGAGTGCAATGGAATATTCTCCCCTTGCCTAGATGTCTACAGCTCTAACAACACTCAAAAATCTACACCATCCAGAACAAAGAGCCCACTTGATCGGCATCCCATCCACCACTTAAAACATTTTTAAAAATTAATTCATGGGTTGTGGGCTTCACTGGATAGGCCAGCATTTATTGCCCATCCTGAGTTCTAAATTGCCCTTGAGATGATGGTGGTTAGCTCCCGCCTTGAACTGCTGCAGTCTGTATGGCGCAGGTATATCCACAGTGCTGTTATGGAGGGAGTTCCAGCAACAGTGAAGGAATGGTGACATATTTTCAAGCCAAGATACTGAGTGGCTTAGAGGAGAACTTCCAGATGGTGGAGTTCCCATCTATTGCTGCCCTTGCCTTCTGAGATGGTAGCGTCTGTGGGTGGAAAGGTGCTGTCTAAGCAGCCTTGGTGAGTTCCTGCAGTGCATCTTGGTAGATCGTACACACTATTGCCACTGTGTCGGTGGTGGAGGGAGTGAATGTTTGTGGATGGGGTGCCAATCAACTGGGTTGCTTTGTTCCGGATGCTGTCAAACTTCATGAGTATTCATGGAGCTGCACTCATCCAGGCAAGTGGAGAGTATTCTATCACACTGCTGACTTGTGCCTTGTAGATGGTGGACAGGCTTTGGGGAGTCAGGAGTTGAGTTACTCACTGCAGCATTCCTAGCCTCTGACCTGCTCTTCTAGCCACAGTATTTATGTGGCTAGTTCAGTTCACTTTCTGGTCAATTGTAACCCCCAGGATATTGATGGTGGAGAATTCAGCAATAGCAATGGCATTGAATGTCAAGGGGCGATGGTTAGATTCTCTCTTGTTGGAGATGCTCATTGTCTGATAGTTGTGTGGCACAAATATTAATTGCCACTTGTCAGCCCAAGCCTGGATATCACCCAGGCCTTGCTGCATGTGGACATGGACTGCTTCAGTATCTGAGGAGTTGTGAATGATGCTGAACATTGTGCAATCATCAGTGAACATCTCCACTTCAGACCTTATGATGGAATGAATGTCATTGCTGAAGCAGCTGGAGATGGTTGGGCCTAGGACACTACCCTGAGGAACTCCTGCAGTGATGTCCTGGAACTGAGATGATTGACCTCCAACAACCACATCCATCTATATTTGTGCTTGGTCTGACTCCAACCACTGGAGAGTTTTCCTACTGATTCCCATTGACTACAGTTTTGCTAAGGTTCCCTGATGCCACACCCAGTCAAATGCTGCATTGATGTCAAGGGCAGTCACTTTCGTCCCACCTCTGGAGATCAGCTCTTTTGTCCATGTTTGAAACAAGGCTGTAATGAGGTAAGGAGCTGAGTGACCCTGGCGGAACCCAAATGAGTGTCAGTGAGCAGGTTATTGCTGAGCAATTGCCGCTTGAAAGCACTGTTGCTGACTCCTTCCTTCACTTTACTGATGGTCGCGAGTAGACTGATGGGTAATTGGCCGGGTTGGATTTGTCCTGCTTTTTGTGTACAGGACATAACTGGGCAATTTTTCACATTGTAGGGGCAGATGCCAGTATTGTAGCTGCACTGAAACAGCTTGGCTAGGGGCACGGCAAGTTCTGGAGCACAAGTCTTCAATACTGTTGCTGGAATATTGTCAGGGCCCATAGCCTTTGCAGTATCTGGTGCCTGCATCTGCTTCTTTATCACGTGGAGTGAATTGAATTGGCTGAAGTCTGGCATCTGTGATGTTGGGGGCATCTGGAGGAGGCCGAGATGGATCATCCACTGGGCACTTCTGGCTGAAGATTGTAGCAAATGCTTCAGCCTTATCTTTTGCACTGATGTACTGGACTCCCCCATCATTGAGGATGGGGATATTTGTGGAGCCGCCTCCTCCAGTGAGTAGTTTAATTGTCCGCCATCATTCATGACTGGACATGGTAGGATTGCAGAGATTAGATGTGATGCAATGGTTGCGGAATCTCTTAGCTCTGTCTGTTACTTGCTGCTTATGCTGTTTGGCACACAGGTAGTCCTGTGTTATAGCTTCACCAGGTTGACACCTCATTTTTAGGTATGCCAGATGCTGCTCCAGGTGTGCCCTCCTGCACTTTTCATTGAACCAGGATTAATCCCCTGGCTTGGTGGTAATGGTGGAGTGTGGGAAATACCGGGCCACGAGGTTATAGATTGTGGCTGAGTACAGTTCTGCTGCTGCTGATCGCTCACAGCACCTCATGGTTGCCCTGCCTTGAGTTTCTAGATCTGTTTGAAATCTATCCCAATTAGCACGATGATGGAGGGTATCCTCAATGTGAAGCCATTAGCTCCTTCCATCACTTATGCACAGTGGCAGCAGTGTGTAGTGTCTACAAGATGCACCGTAGCATCTTACCAAGGCTCCTTTGACTCTACCTTCCAAATCCATGACCTTTGCCACCAAGAAGAACAAATGCAACAGATGCATGGGAACACCAGAACCTGCAAGTTCCTCTCCAGGCTACACACTATCCTGATCTTGAACAAAATCACTGTTCCTTTACTGTCACTGTGTCAAAATGCTGGTACTCCCTTCCCAGAAGCGCTGTGGGCATACAGGCACCAGATATATTGCAGTGATTCAAGAAGGTGTCTCACCACCTCCTTCTCTGGGGCAATTTGGGATAGACAACAAACGCTGGCCTTGCCAACGACTCCCACATCCAGCAAACAATAAAGACAATTGCTGGGTTTAAATTTGAGATTGATAGCTTTTTGTTAACCATGGGTATGAAGGGATTTGGGGCAAGGTTAGGAATTAGGTCACAAATCAGCTATGCTATCACTTAATGTTTCTGGATTTTCACACTTTGTTTGATAATGTGGCTCACAGGAGTATTCAGTCGCTTCCTGTAAAGGAAGTAGAACAACGTGGCTAGAAATTCAATGATGTTTTTTTTTCTCCATTTTGTGTTCACAGATCCAAACCCCAGAATCACTGAGTTCTTGACAAAGTGGGATGATTTCCAGCTGTTCCAGTTGACAAAGTTTTACTGGGACAGACTAGAACAGGCGATTGAAGAAGGGGTGGATGGAGTCAGCTCATTGTTAACATACGAGAAGATTTTCAATGGAAAAGAACATCGGGTAAGTGGGAGGGTTGCAATGAGTTTGGGTTATTTAAACATTACAGAACTTGCAGAATGTAAGGATGATAGAAGACCAAGATCTATCTAGATCATCTTCTAACACCCGGGCAGTCACATGCTGATAATGGTGATAAATCAACCTCCAATAATTAGCCTACAACAGAACCAAGCATGAGGTGAGGAAAGCCTCAGAGCTTTGGGAACCGTAGACCCAAAGTGATCTGTTTCTTCCAAGCATACAACACTTACCACATACAGATACAGCAGCATTGTGGTTATGTTACTGAATTAACAAACTTGTAGCCTGGACTCATACTGCAGAGACCTGAACTTAGATCTCACTGTGACAGTTTGTGAATTTGATCTAAGGTAATTAGATAATATTGAATTGTCGTCAAAAGCCATCTGGGTGGCTCATGTCCTTTAGGGAAGGAAACCTGCTGTCCTTACTCATCCTGACCTGTATATGACTCCAGACACCCAGCAACATGGCTGACTCTTCACTGCCCTCTGAAATGGTCTAGATCAACATGCAACACAGCTATGAAAAGGTGTAATAAGAGCTCTCAGCATTGGATTCAGTCACAGCTCAGTCGACCATGCAAAGTCCCCACTAACATTGAAGGACTTGTAACAAATGTGACTAATAAAACAACAGCCTGACATAAGAATAATCCTGTCAATATGACCATCAAACAACATCCCAGACTCTTCTGCTACCAATCCTGGGTATGCCCTTTCCCACTAGATGGATCCACCAGAGATGGCAGCCTAGGGGTATACAGTAACCAGGGAGAGTCCTCAATATAGACTCAGAACCCCAGGAAATCTCTTGGCATGGGGCCAAAGATAGACAACAAAACCACCTGCTGATTATTGCCCTCCTTCAGTTGATGAATATGGACTCCTCCAGGTTAATTAGAAAAAGCAGGGGCAGAGAATTCACTATAGGTGGGGACTTAATTTCTCCCATCAAGAATGGCTCGGTAGCAACACTAATGACAGTGCTTTCTGAGTCCTGAAAGACATATCTGCCAGACTGGGCTTGCAGCAGTTGGCCAGAGGACCAACAGGAGGTGAAACCTTATTTGTCCTCACCCATCTACCTATTGCAGATGCATCTGTCTATGACACGACAGGAGTGACCACCGCACTGTTCTCGTAGGAAATGAAGTACTGTCTTCAAATTGAAGACACCTCTCATTGTGTTGTGCGATAGTATCACCGTGCTAAATGTGATGGATACACAATAGATCTACTGTCTCTAAACTCACTATCCACAAAGCGCTGTGGGCCATCAGCTGCAGAATTGTGGTAAGGTATATCCATCACTCCACCATTTCAATCAAACCAGGGGCTCAACCCTGGTTCAATTAATGTGTAGGAGAGCATTGCAGGATCAGCATCAGGGGTATATAAACATGAGATGCCAACCTGATGAGGCCACAACACATCACCATAACATATATACTTCACATCTGTCTTCACCCAAGAGAATGAGGATGAAGGTATCGAACTCGGGGATAGAGACTGCAAGGTTCTTGAGCAAATTGATATCGGGAGTGACAAGGTATTGGAGGTGTTGGCAGGCTTAAGGGTGGACAAATCTCCAGGTCCGGATGATGTGTGTCCCAGACTGCTGAGGGAGGCAAGGGAGGAGATCGCAGGGGCTCTGACTCAAATTTTTAATTCCTCTCTGGCCACGGGGGAGGTTCCAGAGGACTGCAGAACAGCTAATATGGTTCTGCTATTTAAGAAGTGTTATAGAGAGAAGCCAGGGAACTACGGGCCAGTGAGTCTCACGTCAGTGGTAGGGAAACTATTGGAGAAAATTCTGAAGGAGAGAATCTATCTCCACTTGGAGAGGCAAGGTTTAATCAGGGATAATCAGCATGGCTTTGTCAGAGGGAGGTCATGCCTAACAAATTTAATTTAATTTTTTGAGGAGGTGACCAGGTGTGTAGATGAGGGTAGTGTAGTTGATGTAGTTTATATGGATTTCAGCAAAGCCTTTGACAAGGTCCCACATGGGAGACTTATAAAGAAGGTAAATGCACATGGGAGACAGGGTAATTTGACGAGGTGGATTCAAAATTGGCTTAGTTGTAGGAGACAGAGTGTGATGACAGAAGGATGTTTTAGTGACTGGAAGCCTGTGTCCAGTGGTGTACCACAGGGATCTGTGCTGGGTCCCCTATTATTCATCATTTATAAAAAATGACATAGATGACAATGTGGGTAGGACTAGTGACTTTGCGGATGATACAAAGATTGGCCGGGTGGTTAACAGTGATGTTGAGTGTCTTGGGCTTCAGGAAGATATAGACGGGATGGTCAAATCCACAGATAAGTGGCAGATGGAATTTAACCCTGTAAAGTGTGAGGTGATATACTTTGGAAGGAGTAATTTGACAAGGAAGTATTCAATGAACGGCATGACACTAGGAAGTTCTGATGAACAAAGGGACCTTGGCATGTGTGTCCATAGATCTCTGAAGGAGGATGAGCATGTTAGTGGGGTGGTGATGAAGGCATATGGGACACTTGCCTTTATCAATCAAGGCATAGATTACAAAAGTAGGGAGGTCCTGTTGGAGTTGTATAGAACCTTGGTGAGGCCACAGCTGGAGTACTATGTGCAGTTCTGGTCGCCACATTATAGGAAGGATGTGATTACACTGGAGGGGGTGCAGAGGAGATTCACCAGGATGTTGCCTGGGATGAAAAATTTAAGTTATGAAGAGAGGTTGGATATACTTGGGTGGTTTTCGTTGGAGCATAGAAGACCTGAGGGGTGACCTGATTGAGGTGTACAAGATTATGAGGGGCATGGACAGAATAGATAGGGAGCAACTGTTCCCCTTAGTTGAAGGGTCAGTTACGAGGGGACATAAGTTCAAGGTGAGGGGCAGGAGGTTTAAGGGGATGTGAGGAAAAACGTTTTTACCCAGAGGGTGGTGAAGGTCTGGAATGCGCTGCCTGGGAGGGTGGTGGAGGTGGGTTGCCTCACATCCTTTAAAATGTACCTGGATGAGCACTTGGCACATCATAAATTCAAAGTTATGGGCTGGTAAATGGGATTAGGTAGGTAGGCAGGTGTTTCTCACGTTTCGTTTTTGACTCGATGGGCTGAAGGGCCTTTTCTGCACTCTGTGATCCTGTGATATTCAGAAGCAAGTGATCCCACAACCATCAGTGCATATAGCTTTGCATTCCTGCCAGACCAGTAATATTGTGGTGAACAGCTAAACAACTAACTGGTGGAGAAGATTCCACAAACATTCACATAATCAATGAAGGGGAGCCCAGCACGAATGCAAAAGATAAAACTGAAGCTTTTGCAACTATCTTCAGTCCGAAGTGTTTACTGGATGATTCATCGACTAGGTTCTGGTTCCTATCAGCACTGAAACAAGTCTTCAGCCAATTTAAACCCCTCCACATGATGATAAGGAGCAACCGAGCTCACTGGATACAAGGTCCCCAATAATATCCCGGCTGTAATACTGGAGATTAGTGCTCCCGGACTTGCCGCAATTCTAGTCAAGTTGTCTCAGTGCAACACTGGCATCTCCCTGACAATGTGTAACATTTCACGGGAATATCCTATCCATGAAAAGCAGGACAAATCTGAGCCAGCAATTGCAATTCCATCAGCCTTCTCTCAGTCATTAGCAAAACAATGGAAGGTATCATCGACCGTGATTTGAACTGGCCCTTACTCAGCAATAACCTGCTCACCAATACTCAGTTTGGGTTCTGCCAGGACCACTCTGTTCCAGACCTCATCGCAGCTTTGGCTCAAACATGGCCAAAAGAATTCCAGAGGAAAGGTGATGGTGCTTTCCCTTCACATCCAGGCAGCACTTGAGCTAATGTGGCATCATGGTGTCCTCACAAATTGAAGTCAATGGGAAACAGCAATCATATTACTTCTCAATCTCTTTTTCCAGTGAGGACACGCCCAGTTTACACAATAGATCCTCGCCCAACCCCTCCATCCTCTCAAACGTTCTAGTTGTTCTCTTCAGTAGCTCTCATAACCTTGTTGTACTGAGGCAGTCAGGACTATACACAGTATTCTAAGTATGGTCACACCAATGTTTTTAGGAAGTTGCAAATTACCTCACACTTTTGGCTCAATATTGCCCTCTTAATAAACCCCAACGCCTAATTTGCTTTCCATGCTGCCACTGAGAATTGTTCCCATATTAGATAACGGAATCACCAAATCTTACAGAATAGAAATGGAAAGATGGATAGAACTGCAAATATTGTGAATCTGACACAATGATATGAAACTGAAAACACCCAGCAGATCCATCATTATCTGTAAAAGGATAGGGGACTGATTCAGGTTTATCTCTATGAATAAAAAGAAAGAGTTTGATGAGGCTGGGAAAAGGAGAGAACAGGGAGGGTATAGTGGGAAAGCCTTCACCATCCCCTTCTCTAGGGTCATTAAGAATTAGTAACAAATGCTGACTTAGCCAGTGATGCCCACATCTCGTCAAAGAATATTTTAAAACTCCAGTCCCTTTTTCTCGCTCTGACAGTCACCCTTCATGGGTGAACATCAGGTAATTGAGTTCATTCACTGTGTAATTTCCTGCCTCTATGCCCTTGGTGTGGAACGTAACTCCCTTTTCCTACTGTTAGACATTGGAAAAATTGACCCCATTGTCTGCTTTCCCAGCCACAAACTCCATCTTCTCACCACTTGATTGGATTTCTCCCCCTGGTCACTGACTAAAGCTTAGCCAGGCTATCTGGGATTTCAGTGTCCAGCTTCAAGCTGAGCTCAATTTGCTGCAAACTTGCCAGCACAAAAATGTCCTATTTCTCTCCACATAACACTGCAAGTCTCTACCCCTATCTCAACACTTCTCCTCAACCTTCATCCATGGATTTGGAACAGTTGAGTGTGGAGGTAACCAAGGTAACCTTGCAACCTCTGGAATGTTAAGCTACTCAGATTCTGCTGCCTTTACCCTGAACCACTCCAGGTCCCAGATATCACTTGTGTGCTCACAAACCTATCATATCTCCCAGTACTCAGATGCCTTCAATTTAAAATTCCCATTCTTCTGTTTAAATAACTTAATGACCTTGACCCTTTCGATCCTTGTAGGCTGCTCGAGTCCTGAAACCTGCCATTGGAATTCTCCATTGCTGTGACTCTGGCTTTATGAGCAGCCTCTCCTTCACACCACCAAAGTGTTCAGTTATCTTGGGTCCCACTCCCTCTCAAAACCTATCCACTTCTCACTCCTTACCAAGTTTTCATACTCGAAGCAAATTTACAAAAATATCAAGCTTCTGAACTTTCAGTTACTGAGGGGGAAATTGATCGGATTGATTGGATTTTGCACCATTATTATTGGTCGATTCTCCTGACAGATAAATCAGCAGTACTGGTTCGGTTCAGTCAATGGTGATTTCTCTGCCAGTTTTCATTTTAAGATTCCCATTCTTCTGTGAAAATAACTTAATGACCAGAATTGTCTCTTCCCCTCCACCAGAGATCTGATTTGCTGCTATGTTCTTGCTGAGTAAATGAGAAACTGTAGCAGTAAGAAGTCAGTGTGAGGAAACAAGTGGATCATATTGTCAATCAATAATTTGACAAAGAAAACTCATCACACTGATCACATTAAAATACTGCAGATTGTCAATGATTCCTCCCTCCCCCCAAAATGTATTTCAGACTTCTGGCTTAGTTTATTCACATTTATTTGCTGTTAATGACTGAATTGAGATGAAGATGATTTTTAGTGAATGTTCATTATGTATCAGTTCTCAGCCCAGTGACTGTTTATTGGGCTCAAAACAATTGGAAATGCCATCACTGAGCAGATCCTTTCCTTCTCATTCTCAGTGTTTATCTTTCACTCTGATCCTCAATATATTCATTATTATTCTTTGCAGAAAGTCTCCGAGCTCACGGATAAGGGAAACCGGGCGGAGAGTTCCAATCTTCTCCTAAGTCTGGTGATGGAGAAAGGCTCTCGGGCCCGAAGGGTGATGTGGGAATCCTTTGTTGATAGTGCATCATGGGGTCCCAAAGTTGGATAAAATAATAAAAGAAATACAGGAACTTGGTACGGTAAAATCACACAGTGAATTCAATTTCAGATTCAAGCATTGCAGATTTTGCAATAACTTTACACAGATCTGATTTCATGACAGTTAATTGCTTTAAACAGGTTCTGATCCATTTGATTACATGAACATTGGAAGAGGCTTATCTGAAGTACCCAGTCACCTGAAAGGTAAGAGATAAAATGGACATTTAAAATCATTTCACTTTTTTTTATTCATTCACGGGATGTGGGTTTCGCTGCCAGGGCCAGCATTTATTGTCCATCCCTAGTTGCCCTTGAGATGGTGGTGGTGACCTGCCTTCTTGAGCCACTGCAGTCCATGTGGTGTAGGTACGCCCACAGTGCTGTTTGAAGGGAGTTCTAGGATTTTGACCCAGCGACAGTGAAGGTATGGCGATATATTTCCAAGTCAGGGTGTTGAGCGACTTGGGTGGTGGTGTTCCCATCTATCTGTTGCCTTGGTCCTCATAGGAGGTAGTGGTCGTGGGTTTGGAAGATGCTGTCTAAGGAGACTTGGTGAGTTTCGCAGTGCACCTTGTAGATGGTACACACCGCTGCTACTGTGCGTCAGTGGTGGAGGGAGTGAATGTTTGTGGATGTGGTGCCAATCAAGCAGACTGCTTTGTCCTGGACGGTGTCCAGCTTCTTGAGTGTTGTGGGAGCTGCACTCATCCAGGCAAGTGGGGAGTATTCCATCACACTCCTGACTTGTGCCTTGCAGATGGTGGACAGCTTTGGGGAGTCAGGAGGTGAGTTACTTATTGCACGATTCTTAGCCTCTGACCTGCTCTTGTAGCCACAGTATTTTTGTGGCTAGTCCAGTTCAGTTCCTGGTCAATGGTAACCCCCGAGGATGTTGGTAGTGGGGGGATTCAATGACGGTAACACCATTGAACATCAAGGGCCGATGGTTGGATTCTCTCCAGTAGGAGCTGGTGATTGCCTGACACTTGTGCGGCGTGAATGTTACTTGCTACTTGTTAGCCATGCCCTCCTGCACTCTTCATTGAACCCCTGGCTTGATGGTATTTGTAGAGTGGGGGAGACGCTGGGCCATGAGGTTACAGATTGTGTTTGAGTACAATTCTGCTCGTATTCTTCTCTGACCTCCTCAGTTCATCGAATCCAATTCAGGAAATCGCGTTGTCCAGTTGTTAGCTATAAGCCAGTTACTTTCTACATCATGCGATCTCTGTCCAAGTCATGAACTGGTCCAGCTCTCTCTTCAGAGTCAGCACCCACCATAGCAACTGGAAACTCTTTCCAAAGGTTCTCTGTTCTCCGGGCAGAGAAAAGAAACACTGAACATGCTGTTTATTCCTACACTTACATAGTTTAAACTAGTCCTCCCCAATTTGATAAACTAGCATCATCTATCAATAGGGACTCTATCCAGGCATTCATGTATTTACAAGGCCTCTGTAAATTAGCTGCTTGAAATTAAACAAATTAATATCCTTCAGCCTGTCTGAGTAGCTGAGCTTCTCTAAGCTAGGAATCATTCCTGCAGCTCTCCTTTGGAACTTTTCCAATGACACTATATTATCTAACACGTAGGGGTAAACAAAACTGTGCATACTATTGAGATGTGGTCTGACCAGGAACCTGTACAGGCAATGTGATAGCCCTTGTTTAACACTGATTGGTTCCTTCAATATAAACTCAATACATTGTTAGCTTTAACTACAGTTTTTCTGCACTGATCATGAAACTTCAGTGATCTGTACACAGTAGCACCAAGATCTTTTTTATCTCACCCTGTCTCAGTATTGTTCCCTGCAAGTGATGTTGTATTCAATATTGGCCCAATCAATATGTATGAGGTACAGTTATCTGAATGGAACACTGTTTGCCAATGTGTGTCCACAGTTGTAGCACATCTAATCGTTGTATTGGATTTGATCGCCCTCTACTATCTTAATCTTCAAATCGATGTTTTTGTCATCTGAAAACGTATATATTGCACGCCTAGCACCCTACTACTTGTGCTCCTGATTCATATTTCACCCTTGTCCAGCTCATGAATACAGATTGTCAAAGTCATGGGTGTAGGACCAACCCTCGGGAGAGATCACTTGTCACATATTTTCCAATTAAATTTGAGGTTCGGGATTGAAGAGATTTCCTAATCCAGAGCTTCAAATTTCAACTCACACTCCATCAAATGAAGTAACCTAGTGTGAGGATGTTTATCGAAGGCTTTATGAAAGTCTAGAGAGACAACGTTCACCAGATTTCTCCCATGCCCCATCCTAGTGACTTCCTCAATAAACTCCTCCAAATTTGTTGGACACAAGCTAATTTTTTTGAAGTTGTGTTGTGAATTTCTAATGGTCTCTTCCCTTTCCCAGTGATCAAAAAGAACATTCCTTATTATCCCTTCCACTATTTGTCCCTTTTTAAATGGTATGGATAATGTTAATGAAATTTGAAACATTATATTTTTATTATTTCATGGAACAGGATGAGAGGTCAGAAAGTCTTTGATGCGAAATGAGAATATCTACAGATATTCACACAACAGAACATTAATGTGGAGAAATGTGAGGAAAAGGGAATATTCAGGGTGACTGGGAATCTACTGACCCATTTCCTCATGGCGGTGAAAGAGAGCACACTATTCTACTCAGAGAATAATCCTACAAATCACGGGTTGTGTTTTTAACACAATGTAATAATTACAATAAATATATTTTCAATTTCCCAAAACTACATTGTGGGAAACTAGAAGGAAAACTAATTATTTGTAAACAGTTCAAATGAACTGTGAATGTTCCTGCTGTAATGTTACATGGAGTGAAGTAGGTAGTTGTTCTATTTCAAGTTCTGATCATTAAGATGACAGGACTATTATAAAAACACAATCAATGTATGCATGTGTAAAACTCCTGAAAAATTGTTAGCGATTTCTGAAACGCAGGACAACAGGAAAAGGATTATTCTTTTTGAGTTCTCTGTCCGAAGGCAGGTCCGACTCACAGCTAAACCATGGTAGGGCAAGGAGGCAGGTCCAAGATCCACCCCAGCTGGAATGGAATCGAACCCCATGCTGTTGGCACCAACCTGATCCATGCTGGCCGCCCAGAAAACTGAGCCAATCGGCCCTAATATCTCAGATAACCTGCCCACAGCCTGACAGAATACCAGAAGGAATCTTGCTCTCCAAGTGCACAGTGATATCAAAGATAACTTACTGAAGGAAGGTTATAATAACAGTGGGACTCCTGAACAATTACAGTCACTCCCTCTCCCACTCCTATCCAATGTTCTATTTACCATTGCTGCAGAAGATTGGCTTCGCTGAGGATTTCATAAACTGATTGACAAGAACATCTACCACCATATAACCAGGGCCTTTGTGGATTTGTAATGAGGTGTCCAGAGTAAAGGCAGGTCAGAGAGTGTTAACCATCAGAGAGAAAATATCATCTTTATAAAATCTCCATGTTCAGTAAATATTAGAATCAAGTGACGACTTTAAATTTTTCTTGGTCATTGCTCACTTTCAAGCGAGGTTTCCAATAATTGAGCTTTAATTCCAGCAGAAACTTTGATTGAAACCGTAAAATGAATCAAGCTATTCAGCAAAATCATATTGAGAAGCCTTTTATGTTATTACAACTAACATTTACTGTCTACTTTAATTGAAGGTGTTGAACAGAAACACAAGGAGATCCTCCGGGTACAAACTGAAACATTGAGAGTGAACATTATCCTAATAAAGGAGAAGGTTAAGATTTTCCAGCTGATTGATCGATACGCTGAGCTAACGATCATTTCTAATGTTCGAGATCGGACACTTGTAGAACATGAACTGTTGGCAAGAGGCCGGGACCATGAAGGGTGGAGAAAGAAAGATCTCCGGAGAGAACTGGAAAAAATCCGAACTGATCAATTGTTCCAGAGCAGTTTTTCCCTGAGAAAATCCAAATCTGGGAGTTCAGCAGCAGTGAGTGGAGTCCCAGGGATCGGAAAAACAACAATGGTACAAAAGATGCTTTATCATTGGTCCACTGGGAAAATATACCCAGACTTTCAATTTGTTTTCAGTTTTAAACTCCGGGATTTGAACACCATTAACTGCAGAATAAACCTGAGGAATCTGTTACTGTTTTTCTATCCTTACTTTGGGAATGTTCTGGGAGAGCTCTGGAAGAACCCAGAGGGATTGCTGTTTATATTCGATGGTTTGGATGAATTCAAGGACAGGATTGATTTTGCTGACAATCGGAGAAATACAGAACCTCAGTTCATGTGTACAGATCCTGAATGCAGGTGTAAAGTGTCCGACATTCTGTACAGTTTAATACAGCACAAGCTGCTCCCAGGATGTTCAGTGCTAGTGACCAGCCACCCCTCTGCATTGCATTTATTGGAAAAGGCTGAGATTAGTGTCTGGGCTGAAATCCTGGGATTTGTTGGTGTTGAACGGAAGGAATATTTCAACAAGCTTTTTGAAGATCAGGCAGTGGCAGCAGCTGTTTTCAAACACGTGGAGGAGAACGAGATCCTGTACACCATGTGCTACAACCCTTCCTACTGCTGGATCCTCGGTCTGTCACTGGGCCCCTTCTTTACACAAAGAGACAGGAAACAGCAGCAAGTTCCCAAGACCATCACCCAGCTATATTCCTATTATATTTACAACATTCTGAAAAACCATGGCCGAGAGATTGAAAGCCCCCGTGATGTGTTCCTGAAGCTTGGTGAGATGGCCTTCACAGGAGTCTCTGAGAAGAAGATTGTGTATAGAAATGGAGATTTGATCAAGTACAATCTCCAACCTTCCCAGTTCCTGCCTGGGTTCCTGATGGAACTTTTGGAGAGAGATGATTCTGTCCAGAGTGTGGTTTACACGTTCCCACACCTCACCATCCAAGAGTTTGTAGCTGCACTCGCTCAATTCCTGACTCCCGATCCCAAGGACATCCAGAAAGTCCTCAGTGAAGTGTACAGTGAGGAAGATGGGAGATTTGAGATATTTCTCCGTTTTGTTGCTGGTCTCTCCTCCCCACAGTCAGCTCGGCCCCTGGAGGAGTTTCTGAGTCCATTTCTTCATCAAACAACCTGTCGAGTGATTGACTGGGTGAAGGAGAATGTTCACGGTCAGCTTCAAAATGGAGGGACTAAAATTGTTAAAAGGAACCTTCTGAATACGTTCCACTACCTGTTTGAGTCTCAGAATAAAGCACTGGCTCAGGCCACAGAGGGATCTGTTGGAACACTTGTATTTAGTGGATTGCGAATGACCCGATTGACTGTGCGGTCCTGTCTCATGTCCTTGGACTCTGTGATACAATAAAACACCTCAATCTACAGAGGTGCTACATTCAGTGTGAAGGCCTCCAGCGGCTGGAAAACGTTCTGTACAAATATCAGAGTTTGAGGTAATTGCTTGTTTGGTCCTGGAGCTCGTATTTTGATTATTGAAGTAAAATTTACTATCTTATAAATGAAAAAATAAATAACTTCCAGTTCAAGAAAAAAGAGGCAGAGTCAGAAAAAACTTTACAAAATAAGATGAGTGTGAAATTCCAAATTAGAAAATAAGAATAATACTTTTGAGAACAAATTGTTGGGATACTTAATGGTGAATCAAATAATTTAAGCGTGGGATTTTGATGATAAGAAATAGGGCTAATTATATACAAAGGGAAAATAATATAGTTAGTCTAAGGATAATAAACAGCAAGGGAGATAAAAATAACTTAAATAATAATAATTATAAACCATATCAACTGTAAGCTGTACTCATCACAAGGAAAATAAGTCCTATATATCATCATAATTAATCAAATTGTTTCTGGCGGGAGGGTGAAATATCTTAAATTTAGATAATTACGAAAAAAGACCTTTCAAATTCAAATTATTTAAATTTACTCTCAATTCTGTTCATTTAATGAGGAAACCTGCTGCTGACCTAAAAGTTCGAATTCCCCCATTGCATGTTCATACCCAGAAGGCAGGCAGACATGCTAGACAACTGGGAGGTATTTTCAGGAATCTGTACCATTGGCTGGTTCTTACACAGAGTGGACAGTCTCTGGTAGAACTGACAGTTGGACAGTTACAACAGGATTTTCTGATAATCCACCCCACATCTGTGAAACTGCTGCAAGCTGGGAACTCCCGGAAATTCCCGGAAATATCATAAAAGCTGCACCTGCAGTAAATGTAGAGGTTATTTAATGGGGAATAATGTGGGAAACATCCCTCCCAGATCAACTACGGGAACAGGGACATGTCAACTTTGTAACAGGACAGAATAAACTTTCCTTGTTGCATAAAATCCAGCGGATAGATTTTACAGCAGCAATTAGCACACTTTGACAATATCCAGTAATAGCTGGAAATCAAGATGTGGAAGGGAGAGAGGAACCTGGTGAATTTAGAATCACTTAGGAAGCAGTGCTGAGTGAACTGATGGAGCTGCAGGCTGACAAGACTCCGCATCCTGATGGGCTTCATCTTAGGGTCTTAAAAGAGGTGACTAATGAGGTATTGGATGCGCTGGTGTTAATTTTCCAATATTCGCTAGATTCTGGAAAGGTTCCATCAGATTGGAAAGTAGCAAATATAACCCCTCTATTCAAGAAGGGAGGGAGGCAGAAAGCAGGAAACTATAAATCAGTTAGCTTGACGTCTGAAGTGGGGAAGGTGTTAGAATCGATCATTAAGGGGGTTATAGCTGGGCATCTAGAGAAACTCAAGTAATCGGGAAGAGTAAACATGGTTTTGTGAAAGGGCAATCATGTATAACCAATTTAATGAAGTTCTTTGAAGGAGCGACATGTGCAGTGGATAGAGGGAAGCCTGTAGGCATACTGTGCTTGGATTTCCAGAGGCATTTGTTAAAGTGCCACATCAAAGGTTATTGCATAAAATCGATGGGATTAGGAAAACTGCGGAAATTTCTCTGAACTATAGCAATAGTCTCACCTGCGGTAAAGGTAGAGCCTGTTTAATGCTAAATAAATTGGGGGACAGCCCTTCCCTGTCAACGAGGAGAACAGGGACACTTCAACTTTGTTAAGGGGAGAGAATAAAATTTCCTTGTTGTATAAAATCCAGGGGGATGGATTTTAAAGCAACAGCTAGCAGAGTTTCACAATATAATTCACTCCGAGGTGTTATACAGAGTAATGTCATGCAAAGAGTTATGAAGGACATGGAATCACTGCTTTAATTCTTGGAAAATTGGACCGTTCTTATAAAAGCCCCAGTATTAACGAAGAACAGAAATGAGACAAGTTTCCTCAAACTTGGCCGGCCAGTCACTGAGCTTCAGGAGAGTAATTCTGATCATCAGGGATTGAGGCCAAACAGGGGGACATTTAGATGCTTCACACAGACAACTCTCTGTCTAATAAATATTGAGAGGGGTGAAAGTGGTATTCACCAGTAGTTAAATTAATGATAGTGAATTGTTCCCCCGTTTACACTGCTCACTGTTTCCTTTTCCCTTCAATTGAAAGGAAAATCGGGTGAGCTGTAGTATGGGCGGGTGATCCAATATCACCCATCATACACTATCAACAAAAGATCAAATTACCCCCAATAGATTTAATTTACAGTAACAGTAAAATCTCTGCATTGATTTCTGATGTTGCTTCCATGTTTCCTGTGATATTGGGAAAAACAATTGAATCTGATCTGAGTTTTTATTCAATGTAACTACATTTCGGGCTCCCCGAAGGAGGGAAACAGAGGCAGCGGAGGGAGGAGGCGAAATTGCCAAGAATACTGGCACCGGCAGTGTGTCAATTTCAAGATGCTGATGCTCGTCTCATCGTGAATCACCAAGAGTAGGCGGGTTGGGACAGGAATGTCAAGTAAGACAGTTGAGAACTTTGTTCAGCAGATAATAAGGTTTGAGATTTAAAGTTCTAAAGGGGTGGACAGTTTACCTGTTCATCTGAAGGAACGTGGGCACAAAGTGGGAGCCACACATGGCTGCCACAGCCCGATAAGAAGGTCAGTGGGATAGGCATTTAGTAAGGAGGTGCCTTGGTGCTGTGGAGGTGGCAGGGAGGGTGGAAACTCAGGATTTGAATGGGGTTGGCACTCCCAGCAGTGCGAAGGAAACTCAGGATTTGAATGGGGTTGGCACTCCCAGCAGTGCGGAGGGAAACTCAGGATTTGAATGGGATTGGCACTCCCAGCAGTGCGGAGGGAAACTCAGGATTTGAATGGGGTTGGCACTCCCAGCAGTGCGGAGAGAAACTCAGGATTTGAATGGGGTTGGCACTCCCAGCAGTGCGGAGGGAAACTCAGGATTTGAATGGGGTTGACACTCCCAGCAGTGTGGAGGGAAACTCAGGATATGAATAGGGTTGGCACTCTCAGCAGTGCGGAGAGAAACTCAGGATTTGAATGGGGTTGGCACTCCCAGCAGTGTGGGGGTAAAAGAGGGAGAAAGGCTGCCAAGAACAATTGAGAGGCCACCTTCCCAGAAGGAAGGCTCCAGCTGTCAGATGTTGGATGAGGGGCAACTCCTCCGCAGGGAGGGCAGAATCCCAGGCATCAGAAGGGCACGGGAGAGGAAAGAGGGGCAGGAAGGTAACAGAGGCCGAAAATTCAATACAGGAACTGTTGCTGAAGACGGAGCTATCAAGGCCCAGTGATGGTGGATATTGTGACTCTTCAGGCAGTGCCCACATACATCTGTGTCCTCAATGCTGAATACCTCACGGCGCTGGTCACAGTTATTGTGGCATTGAACTGCTTCACTTCTGGCTCCTTCCAAGGATCGGGTGTGGACCTTAGAGACATGTCACATGTGGCTGCTCACCAGGCCATCTCACAGGTCATGGATTCACTTTTAGCTAGAGCTGGACAGCGCATTCATTTAATAACAGGGAGGCCTTGCAGGGACACGGGGATTCCCCCAGGGGCAGAGTATCACTGATTGAACCCATTGGCCATCAAGGCACCCAGTGACTGGCCAGGGAGATCCATACAGGAAGGGCTTCCACTCCCTCAATGACTCGTCTGTGACCACAACAAAAACTTCCTCCATGTGTGCACTCACTTTCCTGGCAGCTGCCATGATACTTCATCCTCCAAAGTCTGTGTCCTAGAGGATAACGGATATTCCTCGAAGAAATGTTCCTGAGCTCTCTGTGGGAGTCCCAGAAAGAGGCGCAATGGTTGGACAACCATCGAACAGGACATCAGGCTTCTGAAGATGTGATTCCAGTGCCTGGACCAGGCAGGTGGTGACCTCCAATCCCCTCTTGCAAGTGTCTCTGTCAGTGTGGAAATCTGCTGCATTCTCCATAACATGGCTCTCCAGAGAGGTGTGGACCTTGAGGAGAATGAGGCACTGGGATGATACAGCTCATCGAAGGAACAGCAGGCTGTGAGAGAGGAGGTGAAGGGAGAGGACGCTGAACAAAGTGAAGCCCCTGCTGCATGATGAGGTGGCTTCCTCCTGCCCCCCTCGGGGAAGAGGAACTCGCCCCCGGCCCCTCCCTCATGGCCTCCAGTTTGGCAGCGATAAAGTGAGGGGATTCTCTGCCCTGGGTACCAAGCCTCGGGCTTCCTTGTGACATCTCACCTCCCTCTGGTGCTGTGGGAGGCTTTGGTACAATCTCCTGATCTCTCCCTCAGGACAACCAGCAGCCTCAGTGATGGCTGCCAAGTGAACAGGAAATCTGGCTCCATGACAAATAATGATGACCCCATTTAAAAATCATAACTTTAATCACTTTCCCACCGGTTGTGGGTTTTGGACCCAAAATAATCTTGTTCCTTGCCTCCATTGTGAAAATTCAGCCTGTTTTAATGTGTTTCTCATTTCTCTGTTTAGACTAAGTCATAATAATCTGGGAGATTCAGAAGTGAAACTACTGTCGCGGTCCTGAGGAATCCAGGCTGTAAAATTCAGGAACCGGAGTAAGTACCGGACTATGTGAGTTTGTGTTTATAATAACCGGATGTCTGACACTGTATTTTATTATTGGTTTCAGGATTTTGGTTATTAATAGCACTATGTACGTTATTATGAGTATTAGTAATAGGATTCATATTATCAGTGGGGTGAAAATGGACATGAAATGGCAGGGATGTAAAACAGGTAAAATCACATTTTCTGGTGTCTATAGGAACACCTGATATTGAGGACTATTGAAGTAGACCCATATCGCAGATGTCCGATGCAGTGCTGACTATTCTGCAGCTCCATTCATGTCCAATTTCACCCCCACCTGTATTTTGTCCAGATTTCCACTGTTTTCTCTCCCTCTGATCTCCAGACTGTGTAACAACACTCTCACAGTTTCTTGTGCTAAGGATCTTGCCTCCGCTCTTAGTACAAACCGGTCACTGACGAACCTGGATCTAAGTAATAATAAACTGAAAGATTCTGGAGTGAAACTTCTGTCTGCAGCTCTGAGGAATATAGGTAGTAAAATTCAGAAACTGAGTTTAGTACATAAGAACATAAGAAATAGGATTAGGAGTTGGTCATTTGGACCCTCAATTCTGCTCTGCTATTCAATAAGATCATGGCTGATCTGCTTGTGTTTTGAATTTCACAATCCTATCTACTGCTGATAATCTTTGATTCCCTTGCCTAACAAGAATCTATCCAGTTCTACCTTAAAAATATTCAATAACCCCGCCTCCTCCACCTTCTGAGGCAGAGAGTTCCACAGTCTCACAACTGTCTGAGAGAAAACAAAGTCTCATATCTGTCCTTAAATGAAAAACCCTAATTTTAAAAACAATGACCCCGAGTTCTGGACTCACCCACAGGAGGAAAAATCTTTTCCATGTCCACCTCATCAAGACCATTCAGTATCTTATTATACTGAAATCAAATCACCCCTCATGCTTTTAAACTCCAGTTGAAACAAGCACAGTCTGTCCAACCTTTCCTCACAAGACAACCCACTCATTCCAGGTATCAATCCAGGAAACCACCTGTGAACTTCCTCCAACGCATTTACATCCTTCCTTAAATAAGGAGACCAAAACTACACACTATTCAAGATATGGTCTTACCAATGCCCCGTATAACTGAAGCATAACATTCTTACTTCTCTGTTCAATTCCCCTTTAATAAAGGACAGCATTCCATTAGCCTTCTGAATTACTTGCTGTACCTGCAAACTAACTTTTTATGACTCATGTACTAGAACACCCAGATCCATCTACACCTCGGAATTCTGCTGTCGTTCTCTCTTTAAATAATACTTTACTTTTTTATTATTCCTGCCAATTTGAACAACTTCACATTTTCCCACTTTATAATCCATGTGCCAGATTTTTGCTCACTCAACTTATCTATAGCCATCTGCAACCTCCTTCTATCCTCTTGACAACATACTTTCCAACCTATTCTTTGTATCATCTGAAAATTTAGTGACCGTGCCATCACTCCCTTCAGGTAAATCATTGATGTAAATTGTAAAAAGCTGAGACCCCAGCACAGATCCCTGCGGGACTCCACTCGACACATCCTGCTTTTCAGAAAAAAGACCCATTTATACATCCTCTGCTTTCTGCCAGCCAACCAATCTCCTATCCATGCTAATATGTTACCCCCTACACCACCAGCATTTCTTGTCCACAGTAACCTTTGGCATGGCACCTTATCAAATGCCTTCTGGATATTCAAGTACAGTCTGTCTACAATCTCCCTTTATCCACAGTGCATATTACTCCTTCAAATAATTCCCAATAAACTGGTTAAATATGGGCAGAATTTTCGGGTTGGCGAGCGTGGGTGGGGCCTGCTCACCGACACATAAAATGACGCACGGTGACATCGGACGGGAGTCTCAGCGTCACCGCGCGCTAATTAGATTTTCAGTTTGGCGGGTGTGCAGCCAAACTGTCAAAGGCCTATTGAGGCCTTTAAGAAAGTAATGAAAGTAGTTCAGAATGCTGCCTGTCCAACCTTAAGGTTGGGGGGCAGGCAAAGAGTCCAGGTGGCCTTCACATTTTTCATAAAACCTCATCCATGGGCGGGATTAGGTTTCATGAAGGGTTTATTAATTAAATCAAACATTTTAAAACATTTGATAAACACTGTCTCATGAGGGGACATGTTGAAATAATATTTTGTGTCTTTAATAAAAACTTTCATTCCACAATTAATCTCGGTGAGGCCGCTCTGTGCCTCAGGGAGATTTCTGTCTCTGTCACCCGCGCATGTGTGAAAGATCGCACGCCCCGACTCAGGGAATCCCCCCTCCCCACTCCCGTTGCCCCCACAGGGAGTGTTCAGCGCTTCGGGGGCGTGCGTCACGCTGGGTGGGCTTTAATTGTCCCGCCCACGTAAAATGGCGGCACAGCCTCGATCTGGGGCGCCCATCGGGATCGCGCCCGACCCCACCCAACCCCCATCCCTTTCTGCCCATGATTTTCCTTTCACAAAACCATGCTGACTCTACCTGATTACCCGAGTTTTTCTCAGTGTTTAGCTATCACCCCCTTAATGATCAATTTTAACAACTTCCCCACCACAAATACCTATAGTTTCCTATTTTGTGCCTCGCTCAAGGTTTTAATGTTTCGGTTTATTTAATTTCAAAGTCTTAGTTATTTTTATTTATAGATCTACCTTAACTCCCACACCAGCCTAAGCCTGCACACTGTCCCTCCCACTGGGCACTTACCGGCCAATCAACGCACTGGCTTCCTGTGACGTCACAATCGCCTTTACCCCCCCCACTGTTGCCTGACAGCAGCTGAAACGGTGCATTCCTCAGCTCCCGACTGCCCCCTGCAGCTCCGCTCCCACTCCCAGCAAGGTCGGCCGCTCTGCAATCCCTGGTCTTTATTTGTAGGCATTCCTCAGCTCCCGAATGCCCCCTGCAGCTCCGCTCCTACTCCCAGCAAGGTCGGCCACTCTGCAATCCTTGGTCTTTATTTACAGGCGCTTCTCAGAACCTAACTGCCTCCTGCAGCTCTGCTCTGTCTCCCAGCAAGGTACCAGACTGTGGAATTATGTTTATAATAACTGCATGTCTGATGCTGTAAAGTATTATGATTATCAGTAATAGTGTCACTAATAAACACTGCACATTATCATTACTACAAGTATTAGTGTTATTAATAAACACCACGGATTTACTCTGATTCATGAAATGTTTCTCTCCATGATCTCCAGCCGGATAGTAACAGCCTCATATATTCATAGCTCCCCTCTCAGCACAAATTGGGCACTGATGAGCCTGGACCTGAGTTACGACAAACTGCAAGATTCAAGAATAATACCTTCAAAACTCATTTAAAGTCATTCTCAAAGACATGAATCAGAATTAAAAACTGGACAAAACGATTATTGCTTCTACAATTCCCATGGTGGAATTTTATGGTGCCTCTCGCCAGCGGGATTTTCCAGACCCCGCCGAAGTCAATGGATTTTGAACGGCCCATCCTATTTTACAGCCCCTCCCGTGCAGTAAAATTCCCCCCCATATTGTATTCTTACATTTTTAGCTTAGCTTAATTAGACATTCACATTATAGATCTTTAAACTAGAAAGCTTCTCAGTTTGTAATAAAAGTGTAAAACATTCACAAATATATTGGTAAGGCAGATAATAAACTATCAAAATGAATCAGCTATCACAGTCTGTGGCTCCCAATAACCCAACAGTAAAATTCAGAAACTGTGTGAGATGTTGTTTCTGATAACAGGATGTTGAACACTGTACAGTATCATTAGTATCAGTCATGGTGTCATCAACAACAACATCAACTTTCATTCATATAGCAGCTTTAATATAGTAAATTGTCCCAAGACACTTCACAAGAGTGTTATCGAACAGACTTGGGCAGCGTGGAAAATGAGATATTAGGACAGGCAACTAAAAGCCAAGTCAGGGAGGAAGGTTTTAACGAGAGTGTTAAAGGAGAAGAGAGGGGTAGAGAGGTGGAAGGAATTAGGAAGGGAAATCCAAAGCTTGGGGCTGAAGAGCTCAAGGCGCAGCTGCCAATGACAATAATTTCCATATTTAATAATCTGAAACATAAACACGTTGTTATTATTAGTATTGGGAATAGTGTTATTTAAAATAAAACTTATTAATAGCACATAATTAGCTTGGCAGCGAAGTTAAAGCCCAAGTAATAAAAGGGACTGTGACAGCATGGATATAAAGTTGTCTGAGTGACAGGAAACAGAAAATAGTTGTTAATGGTTGTTTTTCAGTTCGAGGAAGCAGACAGTGGAGCTCTCCACCGGTTGCTTCAGGACGAGCAGTATTACATTTCTTGATATATGCTAATGACTTAGACTTGGGTGCACCTAAAAATGAGGCACCAAACTGGTGAAGCTACAACCCAGGACAACTTGCATGCTAACTAATGGGAGAAGAACATGATCCCACAACCAACCGATAAGATCAAAGTTTTGTACACCTGTCACATCCAGTTGTGAATGGTGATGGGCGATTAAACAGCTCACTGGAGGAAAAGGCTCCACCAATATTCCCATCCTCAATGGGGGAGGCCAGACACGTCTGACGATTATTGGCTCAAACAGTCCAATTTAACTGGGTCAGACCCATTCTTAGAACATTAAAGTTGGCTTTCCCCATATTAATTATTCTTACTCTGAACTGTTCTTTGTTTTATCCCATAGTCAGCTTTAACCTTATGATGCAGTGATCACTCCTTTAGACTTGATCCACTTGGCCCATGTCATTCCAAAGTATCATGTCAAGCTGTGCATCCTCTCTCACACTGGAAACACGCTGCTGTAGAACAATTTCCTGGTCACTCTAGGAATTCTGGCCCCTCTCTGCCTGTCACATTAATACTATCCCAGTCTATATTTGGAAAATTAAAGTTCCCCATTATAACTACTCTATAATTCTTGCACCTCTCTGGAATTTCCTTGCAAATTTGTTCTTCTCCAACTTTCCCCTAGTTGGTAGCCTAGAGACTAGCAATGTAATTGCACCTTTTTTGTTCCATAGATCGAGCCATATAAATTCTGCCCTTGTCCTCTTTGGATCATCCCCTTTCTCCAGCACTGAAATATTCTGCTTAATCATTCCAACCAAACCATTCCATTTTCTCACTTTCCTATCTTTCCTGAATACCATATATTCAGACCAATCTTATTTACCACACTCCATGCATTCACAAACATGCTCTGTAACGCTGATTTAGACTTTAGTGTCTTCTCCCTTACTCTGTACAGACTTAATAACTTATTATTTCCTACTCTAGTGCTATATATTTCTCGCAGTATTCCTTGGTATTCCTCTCTGTTATTACCTGCTGTTTCCCACACTCCTGCCAAGTTAGTTTAAAGCCTCCCCAATACCAGGAGCAAATCACCAGGAACTCAGCTCCAGCTCTGTTCCGGTGCAATCCATCTGACCTGTAGAGGTCCCACCTCCCTCAGAGCTGCTTACAAAGTCCCAGCAATTCTAAATCCCTTTCCCCTGCACCATCTTTCCAGCCACTAATTCATCTGCTTACCCTCCTATTTCTGTGTTCACTTGTGCGGGATACAAGGAGTTATCCAGAGATTAATGCTTTTCAGGCTGCGCTTGCTAATTTCTTACCTAGCTCCCTAACTTCTGTCTGCAGGGAAACAGTCTCAGTATATGCTACTGAACTTTAAAGACTGATGCTTCACTTAAGGGGTTATGAATCTTTCGAATTCTCTATCCCAGAGGGTTGTGGATGCCAATCGTTGAATAAATAATTCTAAGGCTGAGATGGACAGGTTTTTGGTCCCTCATGGGATTGAGCAACATGGGGTGTGGGTGGGAAAGTGGAGTTGAAACCCTCGGTCATCCATGATCATATTGTCTGAGCAGGCTATTCCGGCTCCTATTTCGCTGTTCTTGTGCAGCAAGACCTAGAGAATTTGTAGGCTTGGCCTGATAAGTGGCACATAACAAATGCACCACACAAGAGCCAGGCAGTTACCATCTCCAACAACAGAGAATCTAACCTTTCCACCGCTCGACCACCACCTCCACCCACCTCCCAGCCCATAGAGGCTGGGAATTCTGCAGTGAGTTACTCACCTCCTGACACCCCAAAATCTCTTAACTATCTAGAAGGCCACAAGTCAGGAATATGAAGGAATGCTCTCCACTTGCCTGGATCAGTGCAGCTCTAACAACAATCAAGAATCTCGACACAATCCAGGGCAAATGAGCATGCTTGTACAGAATCCCATTGACCATCTTAACATCCATTCCCTCCACCACCGACCCACATTGGGGGCAGCATCACACCAAGACTCCTTCAACAGCAAATTCCAAAACCGTGGCCTCTACCACCTGGAAGGACAAGGTCAGTTGATGCATCAGAAACTGCAAGTGCCCCTCGAAGTCACACACCATCATGAGTTGGAACTATATCCCCGTCCCTGCACTGTCACCTGGTCAAAACGTGCAAGTGAAGCTTGAGATTCAACATACAGACGTGTTCCATGTGAATCTTTACTTAGACACCCATTTAATATAATTAATCTTCCACCTTGTGCAGCTCTGTTGCTGTTTCTTTGAATGTCTTTAACATTTCCCTTGAACCGTTAGCACATGAGGCAAAAATGCTGGGAATGAATTGAACTTATTCTGTGTTGTCCTTCCATTGTCACCCTTTGCAGGAGGCAGTGAACTGTTAAAGGCCCAGTAATGTCCTTAAAATAATAGTGAAAGATTAATTTTGTGATGCACCATCTTAAAATTCATTGAAGACACATACACAGCAAGGTGATATGTCACAATAAAATATAACCCTGTGAAACCCAAGTGCAATGAGATGAACCTTTTAAAGTGATGATGTAGGCTCCTACGTTGTGCTCCCCCTGCGCTGTCAGCTGAGGTGGAGGCAGGGTGCTGACCTTTCTCCTCCGAGGATTTCAATGACCATGGTGGTTGTCCTCTGGTTCCCTGAGGTCTGGAGGGCCCCAGCATACTGAGGACCTCCTGCACAGATACTGGAATAGGCTCTGTTATCGTGGGTTTGTGAGGTGCTGGTGTTCCGGTCAGAGCAGTGGAGGACCCGCTGCCAAATCCAGGAGCACTGTGAGAGGAGCCCCCAGATGCTGCAGGCAGTCTCTCCTATACACTTTCAGGGCACATTGGACCCTCCCTGCTCACCTGAGGAGTCCGAGGACTTGGTGGTGATCCAGTCACCTCACCCCATCTCACCCAACCATTGCTCATGGAGGTGGTGATGAGATGCAGGTCAGTGTGTATCTCCAATCGTTGGTCTGCTGGATTGACTGTCCATCAAGGTCACCAATCTCTCAGTACAGGATGCCTAGAGCACTCATGCCCAGGACAAAGCAATACTCATCGCTTGGATTAACTCCTACAGCCTTTGTGTCTGGTTACACACAGCTTCTTTATGTTAACATACCTCATGCTGCAGTTCCAACATCTGCTACCTTGTTGAACACGCATGTGACATGTCATCAGCCTGAAGCTTGACATTGCCTTTCCCTCACAGAGACCTCCGAGTGTGAGTGACCTTGGCTATTACTGTCTCCATCAGCTGCTCGGGCGTGTCTGTACTGTTCACCAGATTGTGACTCCTTTACTAATGGAATGTGACTATCTCCCGACGTGATAGTGGTGGAGGGTGCGAGGGGAATAATGTGACGGTGCACGCTCTGAGGTCCCCTTCTCGTCCTCAGAGGTGGATGGCTGTCACCCGGTCACAGCACTCGATCTGTGAAAGAAAAAATAGTGTTTCTAGGGAAATGTTTGTTTTGTGCTCGCCAGAGGGTCTCCTGTGTCCATCCATTAGGGCACTCATTCTCTCAGCTGCACAACCCACCTCAACGTCAATGATTGCCCAACCTGCCTCCAGATCTCCCAGTTCATGTGTCTGAATTTCCATGGGTGGAAGGATGAGGAGATCTGGGGTACAGTGACCCATCTTGGCTCAGTCCCTCTCGTCAGCTGTTTTCATCTGCAAGCATAGAAATCTTCATGTAACTCGCCCATCAAAGAGACACACTAGCCTATACTGGTGGCAGCCTGACTGTCCCACATGGCACCACATGCATGTCTCCTGCATGCAGCACTCATCAGCGTGCAACCCTTGATCTGTCATCTGCCATTTCAGCTCTTCATTCAGTAACCAGGGCTCCCTCGCCGGTCCCTCCAGAGTTGCTGTGTTTGAAAGTACTGCTGGCTGCCTTTACAGATGGCGCCAGCATTGTCTGAACCGGGACGTCCCCTGTCTGCACCCCCGAAGTGGACGGCTCCTCCCACCTGTCAGCTCCGATTAAATCGCATTCGTAATTCTGACTACCCTGACCCTCCGTCCAAACACCCACTTACAATCTGATCAGGCCTTCACCGCCTTCGGTAAAATTCCAGTCATTATCTTCAGCCCCATCACAAACTCCATTCCCAAGCCATTGACCATCCCAAGCCCCTCCCTAGCAACCCGGATAAGGACATGGGAATCCTGTGCTTTTGTTTTGTATCATCATCCTTTTTCATATTGTCCTTTCCTTGCCACCCTCCCATCCCCATTTCCCTGTTGTTTAAAACCTGCTGATTCGCTGATTTTTTTGTTCAATTCTAATGAAAGTGCATTGACAGAAACATTAAACTCTTTTTCTCTCTGAACAGATATTGCCTGATCTGCTGAGTATTTCCAGCATATTCTATTTAGATTTCAGATTTACACCAACGATAGTATTTTACCTTCTAGATTAATGGAAGTTGTTTCTTGAATTTCTCACAATATATATTATTATTGTCATTAATGGTCTTTAAAACACTGACTTTACACTGATCCCTGTTATCTTTCTCCCTCTGATCTTCAGCCTGCGTTATAACAATCTCACAGCTTCTTGTGCCGAGGATCTCGCCTCTGCTCTCAGTACAAACCGATCACTGACAGATCTGAAACTTGATAATAATAAACTGGGAGATTCAGGGGTGAAACTATTGTCTGAGGCTCTGAGGGATCCGGACTGTAAAATACAGAAACTGTGCAAGTACAGACTGTGTGATATTGTGTTTTCAATAGCAGAATAGTAAACAAAACAATGTCAGCACTGTTACTGGTATAATAAGTAAATGCTGTCCAATTTTATTAGTGCCAGTGATAAAGTTATTAATTTTTGAGTAAATCTACATTTACTCAGATTCATGTTATTTCTGTCTCTAATCCAGTCCATGGGATGTCAGTCCCACAGATAGATGTGCTGAGAGTGCGGGGTAATAAAGTGATGGTGCACCCTCTGAGGACCCCTCCTCCTCCCCAGAGGTGGACGGCTGGCCCCAGGTCACAGAAGGTCCTTGATATGCGAGAGCGAGAATCGTGAATGGAGGGAAATGTATATTAAAACACATCCTTCAGATTATTGTTTGTGACCAGTGATGGACAAATGAACAAGATGTATTGTGGTCAGCAGAGGCTCTCCTGTGTCCATCCATTAGGGCACTTATTCTCTCAACTCCACAACCCACCTCAACATCAGTGATTGACCGCCCTGCCTCCAGTTCTCCCAGTTCATGTGTCTGAATTTCCATGGGTGTAAGGTTGAGGAGATCTGGGACACAGCGACCCATCTTGGCTCAGGCCCGCTCGTCAGCTGTTTCATCTGCAAGCATAGAAATCTTCATGTAACTCGCCCATCAAAGACACACACTAGCCTATACTGGTGGCAGCCTGACTGACCCGCATGGCACCACATGCATGTCTCCTGCATGCAGCGCTCATCAGCGTGCAACCCTTGATCTGTCATCTGCCATTTCAGCTCTTCATTCAGTAACCAGGGCTCCCTCGCCGGTCCCTCCAGAGTTGCTGTGTTTGAAAGTACTGCTGGCTGCCTTTACAGATGGCGCCAGCATTGTCTGAATCAGGACGTCCCCCGTCTGCACCACCGAAGTGGACGGCTCCTCCCACTTGTCAGCTCTGATAAAATCGCATTCGTAACTCTGACTACCCTGACCCTCCGTCCAAACACCCACTTACAATCTGATCAGGCCTTCACCGCCTCCGGTAAAATTCCAGTCATTATCTTCAGCCCCATTACAAACTCCGTTGCCGAGCCATTGACCATCCCAAGCCCCTCCCTAGCAACCCGGATAAGGACAAGGGAACCCTGTGCTTTTGTTTTGTATCATCATCCTTTTTCATATTGTCCTTTCCTTGCCACCCTCCCATCCCCATTTCCCTGTTGTTTAAAACCTGTTGATTCGCTGATTTTTTTTTTTCATTTCTAATGAAAGTGCATTGACAGGAACATTAAACTCTTTTTCTCTCTGAACAGATAATGCCTGACCTGCTGAGTATTTCCAGCATATTGTATTTAGATTTCAGATTTACACCAACGTTTTACCTACTAGATCAATGGAAGTTGTTTCTTGAATTTCTCACACTATATATTATTAGTGCCATTCATGGTTTTTAAAACACTGACTTTACACTGATCCCTGTTATCTTTCTTCCTCTGATCTTCAGCCTGTGTTGTAACGATCTCACAAGTTCTGCTGTCGAGGATCTCGCCTCTGCTCTCAGTACAAAGCGGTCACTGACGGATCTGAACCTTGATCTTAATAAACTGGGAGATTCAGGGGTGAAACTATTGTCCGAGGCTCTGAGGGATCCGGACTGTAAAATACAGAAACTGGGGTAAGTACAAACTGTGTGATATTGTGTTTATAATAGGATAGAAAACAAAACAATGTCAGCCCTGTTACTGGTATAATAAATAAACGCTGTCCAATTTTACTAGTGCCGGTGATAAAGTTAATAATTTAAAAAATCTCCATTTACTCTGATTCATGTAATTTCTGTCTCTAATCCCATCTATGGGATGTCAGTCCCACAGATGTTTGTGCTGAGGGTGCAGGGAAATAAAGTGATGGTGCACCCTCTGAGGACCCCTCCTCCTCCTCAGAGGTGGGCTATCCCCCGGTCACAGGAATCCTTGATTTGTGAGAGCGAGAAGAGTGATTCGAGGGCAATGCACATTACAACACACCCTTCAGATTATTGTGTGTGAACAGTGATGCACACATGAACACAATGTTTTGTGGTCACCAGAGGCTCTCCTCTGTCCATCTATTTAAACACTCTCTCTCCCAGCTCCCTAACCCATCTCACCATCAGTAATTGCCGCCCAGCCTCTAGGCTTCCCAGCTCCAGCGCTTCACCTTCCATCAAAGTCCGGAATGAGCCTAAGCTGGTGCAGCCTGACTGTACATCATGACACCACAGGGATGGGTCCTGCATGGAGCCATTTGGTCATCACAAATCAACTCTGACTGGGCCCTCCAGAGAGGCTGACATGTCTCTAACAGCCAATGCTGCTGCCTGGGCATTGCCAGTGGCTGGGAGTGAATGACCTTTCTACCAATTTCACTTTCATCATAAGCCATAAGTGAAGTTGTAAGCTTCACCATGTATGCAGCACTCACGGCCATTATCCTCATCCCCACCACAAACTCCATCCCCTGATCACTGATGTCCCGTGTCCTCTAGCGACCCCGGGCAAGGACTTGGGGATACTGTGGATGTGTCTTGCAAGCAGGGAAATTATCCCTTTGAGGTCGTGACCCTAGAATTACAGCGAGTATGACGTGGATCAACACCCAATAGAACAATTGGGACGTTAATGGGTTTAATTTCCCGCTTCATTGTCCGCGGGAGCTCTTCAACATTTGCGCGTGCCCGCCAAGCGAAATATCGCACGAGTGCGCGATGACGTCAGGACGCTCGTTCGACATCATCTCGCCCGATTCCCCGCCTGCTTGGGTCAGGCACGCGCCCGCCTGCGGGACTCTGGGCTCTGTTTCTCCCTTCACAGATACTGTCTCCCAGGCTGACTATTTACAGAACTTTCCTTTATATTTCACATCCACAGCATCAATTATAGATTGTTTTTATGGTTTGAAGTTGTGTTTCTTGAATGTTTCACACTGTATATTATTATTTTAATTAGTTACATTCTTTGAAAAAAACTGGAAATTTATTCTGATTCCTGTTATTTTTTCTCTCTCGAACCCTCCCCCCACCCCCCAGTCTATGGGGCAACAATCTGACAGATTCTTGTGCTGAGGATCTTGCCTCTGTTTTTAATCGCTCACTGACAGATCTGGACCTGACTGCTAACGAACTGGGAGATTCAGGAATGAAACGATTGTCTGTAGCTCTGAGGAGACCGGACTGTAAAATACAGAAACTGGAGTAAGTGCTAGACAGTGTGAGATTGTGTTTAGAATAACTGAATATTTAACAATATATTTGTGCACTGTTACTAGTATTAAAAAACACTGTCCATTATTATTAGTGTTAGCTATGAATAAAAGGAAACATTTAGTTTGATTCATGTTATTTCTCTCTCTGAACCCTAGGCTATGGGATGCCAGTCCCAAAGATCTTTGTGTCTCGGGTGTAGAGGAATATTGCAAGGTCTCCCCTCCTCCTCAGAGTTGGGTGTCTGTCCCCGGTCACTGTGGCCATTAATTTGCGAAAAAGAAAAAAGTGATGAGATGGCAAAAGTGAGGAAAAGGTCCTGGGGTCGCTCTGTTAATAATTGATGACATTAGCACAGTAGTCAGAGATGACTTTAGTTCAAAAGATCAAGATGTAGAATTAGTTTGAGTAGAAATAAGAATTAGCAAAGGTAACATATCACTTTTTTATTCAATCATGGGATCCAGGCATCACTGGCTAGGCCAACATTAATTGCCCATCCTTAATTGTCCTTGGAAAAGTTGTGGTGAGCTGCCTTCTTGAACTACAGCAGTCCATGTGGGAGTAGCTTATAGGCCCCTAATACCTTCACACTTTCGGACAGAATATACAGAAAAAAACATGTGCGCCTGTAAGAATGGTGCTGCAATAACCGCGGGTTATTTTAATCTTCATACATGTTGGATGAAGCAGAATGGCAAAGCTTTCCTGGAAGATGAGCTCGTAGAGTATATTCAAGACAACTTCTTAGTCAGTATATCCTAGTACCCACCACAGAACGGCTATTTTAGACCTGGGAATGTTCAATGAGACTGGATTAATTAATGACACTTTAGTAAAGATGCCTATAATTAGCATAGTATGAGAGCAAGTCAGAAGTATAAAACCTGATAAAGGTTCTCCAAATATTTATATAGGAAATGAGAACTAAAGTGTGCACAGGTTTCTTCGAGAATGAGGCTGGGAAATTAATATTGGGAAAGGAGGAAATGGCAGAAGTGTTGAACAGGCAATTTGTGTCCCTCTTCACTGTAGAATACACAAGAAACATCCCAAGAATACTTGGAGTTCAAGATGTAAAAAGAAAGGAGGAACTTAAAACATTCAGGGTTCCGAGGGAAAAGGTATTAAGGAAACTGTTAGAACCAAAGGTTGACAAGTCCCTTGACTTGATGGCTTTCATCATAGGGTCTTAAAGGAAGTGGCTGCATACAGAGTAGATGCATTGATTGTGATCTTGCAAAATTCCCTAGATTCATGGAAGTTCCAGCAGATTGGAAGTCACATGGGGAGAATGTATTAGATTTCTTTGAGGAAGTAACATGAAAATTGATAAAGGAGAATCTGTAGATTTGGTGCACTTGGATTTCCAAAAGCAATTTGATAAGGTGTGACATTAAAGATATAAAAGATAACAAGATAAGATTTCGTAATATAGGTAGTAGCATATTAGTATGTATAGATGATTGATTAGCTAACAACAAACAGAGAGTTGGGGTAAAGGGTCATTTTCGGTTTGGCAAACTGCTACTAGTGGAGTGACACAAAGGTCAGTGCTGGGGCCTCAAATATCTGTGTAAATTACTTGGGTGAATGAACTGAATGCATGGTAGCTAAATTTGCTGATGGCGCAAAGGTAGGAAAGTAACTTGTCAAGTGGACATAAAGAGTCTATTAAGGGATTTAGAGGTGAACTGAATGGGCAAAAAATTGGCAGATGGAGTTTAATGTGGGACAATGTGAATTTGTCCTCTTTGGCTGTAAGAATAAAAAAGCAGTGTCCTACCTGAATGGAGAAAGACTGCAGACTGTACGGTACTGAGGGATCTGGGAGCCCCAGTCCATGAATCGCTAGTCATACAGTGGAGCAAGTGATTAGGGAGACAATTGGTCTGCTGGCGTTTCTGTGGATGCTGTGGCTGAAGCAGTTCCAACGACTGTCTAGTAAACCGAAGATCCTGAGTGTGAATCTCAGTGGTGCCTTTACCCCATTTTCCATTCAAGGCTTTGAAATGTGATGTGTTTACAACAAAAATACTTTGATGCACAAAAACCCAGCAACCAAAGTGTTCCAACGGAAGAAATCAAGAATTGTATTAGATCAAGGGAAGAGATGTATAAAGTTGCCAGAAAAAGGAAAGCCTGAGAATTGGGAACATTTTAGAAATCTGCCGAGGAGGACATAGAAATGGAATAAGAAAGAAAAGATAGAATATGAGAGTAAACTAGCAAGAAACACAAAAACTGATTTTAAATGCTTATGTAGGTATGTAAAAAGGAAAATATTAGTAAAAATAAATGTGGTTCCATTTCAAGCAAAGTCAGGAAAATTTACAATGCGGAATAAGGAAATGGCAGAGAAATTAAACAAATACTTTGTGTCTGTCTTCACAGAGAAAAATACTAAAAAATCGCTCAGAAATAAAGGAGAATCAAGGGACTAGTGTAAACGAGGAACTGCAAGATATTAATATTTGTTTTAAAAAAAGTATTCGAAAAATTACTGGGACCTAAAGTAGATAAACCCCCTGAACCTGATGTTCTACATCCCAGAGTGTTGAAGGAAGTGGCTGCAGAGATAGTAGATGCGTTGTTGATCATATTTCAAAATTCTGTAGCCTCTGGAATGGTTTCTGCAGATTGGAAGGTGGGAAATATAACCCCGTTGTTTAAGAAAGGAGGTAGAGAGTAAACTGGGAACTAGAGATCTGTTAGCCTGACATAAGTAGTAGGGAAAATGCTAGATTCTGCAATAAAGGATGTGATAATAGAACAGTTAGAAAATATTGGTAGCATTGGGCAGATTCAACATGGATTTATGAAAGGGAAATCATGTTTAACATACTTGTTGGGGTTTTTGAGGATGCAGTCAGCAGAATAGATAAGGGGAGACCCGTGGATGTGGTACAGTGAGGTAGCGCAAGGATCACAGCCGCAGCTATACACAATCTATATGAATGATTTGGACGTGGGGATTAAATGTAATATTTAGATGTTTGCGGGTGACTGGAAATTAAGTGGAAGTGTGAGTTGTGAGGAGGATGCAAAGATGTTTCGATGGGATCTGGAGAAGATAAGAGATTGGCCAAAATTTGTCAGATGGAATACAATATGGAGAAATGTGAGGTTATCCACATTGGCGGGAAATAACAAATACAGTCATCTGTTAAATGGTGAGAGACTGGGAAGCGTTGTTCTTCCAAGATATTTCAATGTCCTTGTTCATGTCTCACTTAAGGCTAACATGCAGGTACAGCAAACAGTTAAAAAGGTAAATGTTATGTTGGCTTTTATTACAAGTGTATTTGAGTTTAGGAGTAAAGATGTCTCACTGCCTTGGTGAGACGGCAACAGGAGCATTCTATGCAGTTTTTGTCTTCTTACCTAAGGAAAGATATACTTGTCTTAGACTGAGTGCAATGAAGGTTCCACTAAAATAATTCCTGGAGCAATGCGTGCTGAGGAAAAATTAAATAGACTGGACCTCTATTCTCTTGAGTTTAGAAGAATGAGAGATGATCTCATTCAGGCATACAAACTTCTAACAGGGATTGACAGTGTAGATGCAGGTAGGAGGTTGCCCCAGACTGGGGGTGTCTAGAACCAGGGGACGCAGTCTCAGAATAAGGGGCAGGCCATTTAGGACTGAGATGTGCAGGAATCTCTTCACTCAGAGGGTGGTGAATATTTGGAATTCACTGCCCCAGAGAAGGCTCAGTCATTTAGTATGTTCAAGACTGGGATTTATCGATTTCTACACATTGAAAGCATCATGGAACATGGGTTTAATAAAAGGAAATGTTGTTGAAGTGGAAGATGAACCATGATCTCAGTGAATGGCGGAGTGGGCTCTAAGGGCTGAATAGTTGGCTCCTGCCCCTATTTCATATGTTTTTATTGCAAGGGGAATGCATTGTAAAAGAAGTTTTGCTGCAGCTAGACAGGGCCTTAGTCAGACAGCATCTGGAGTAAACTATACAGTTTTGGTCTATTTAGTTAAGAAAGGGTATAATTGCATTAGAACCAGTTCAGAGAAGGTTCACTCGACTGATTGCTGGGATGAAGGGGTTTATTTTATGATGAAAAGTTAAGCAGATTGGGCCTATACCCGTTGGTGTTCAGGAGGCTGAGAGGTGATCTTACTGAACACAGAAGATCCTGAGGGGACTTGATAGGGTTTGTGCTGAGAGGATTTTTCCTCTTGTGGGAGGAGAACTTAGGGACACTGTTTTTAAAAACAGCGGTCTCCCATTTAAGACTCAGATGAGAAGAAATTTAGTTAGTCTGTGGAATTCTCTTCCCAAGAGGCGAGTGGAAGCTGGGTCATTAAATTTATTCAAGGCTGAGTTAAGGTAGATTTTTGATTGACAAGAGATTTGAGGGTTACGCAGACCAACAGGAAAGCTGAGTTCAGGCCAGAATCAGATCAGCCAGAATCAGATCAGCCATCATCTTATCAAATGATGGAGAAGGCTTCGGGGCTGAATGGCCTACTCCTGCTCCTACTAATTCTGTTCTTATTCCAACACGTTCTTCAGACTACAATCTGTGACCAGTGATGGATGGAGAAGCATTATGTTTTGTCGACCCCAGAGGCTCTCCTGTGCCCGTTCATTAGGCCACTCGATCTCTCAGCTCCACCAACCATCCGCCCTGCCTCCAGGCCTCCCAGCTGCAGCACTTCATCTTCCATTGGTGTAAGGATGGCAAGATCTGGACGCCAGCACTCTTAGTGGCTCCTTCCCTGACATCATGTGCTCTCTTCTACAAGCACATACATTTCTATGGTTACTCACCCATCAAAGGTACACATTAGTCTATGCTGATGTCAGCCTGGCTGTCCATCATGTCACCACAGAGATGCCTCCTGCATGTGGACACTCAGTCTTGGCAGTGCAGTAGTCAACTCTCACTGGCCAGGGCCTTCCACAGAGAGGCTGACATGTCTCTGACAGTCAATTCTGCTACCTGGGCATCCTTAGTCACGTATAAGGCTGTACGTTTAACATTGGTGCTGCACTCACCTTGCCAGAACACATCAGGACTTTGATCCTTTTGTGTCACTGCAACCACGTGCCCCACACCTGCTCACCCCCTCGGCAATCTCTACCCAGGCTTGCTTGGATTCACTGGGCCGATCTCCTCCTCCTGTCCTGAGGGAACAAGATCTCCCTCCGAGCCCGAGCAGTCTGGGGAAGCGGCTCCAGGGAGACATCAGTAAACCAGGGATGTTGCCTTCATAGCTTCCAGCAAGAACACAGCCATTATCCACAACCCGACCACAAACTTCATTCCTTAGTCACGGACCATCCCATGTCCCCCCCACCCCCGAGTGACATGGAAATACTGTGCTGCTGTCTTGAACCATCATCCCTTCTGTCAGTTAATCACATCGCAGATTCCATTCTGATCTCTCCTTGCCCGCAGATCCCCCAAACGCCGTAGCTTATAACCTGTCAATTCACTGCTATTTCCCAGTTCTAATAACAGCTCAGACTTTAATATGATAGACTTCTTCATCAAGATGTAGAGTGATGAAGTTGATTCTGAGTCTAGGGTCCTGAATCTTAAAAAAGGAAACTACAATGGTATGAGGCGCAAGTTGGCTGTGATGTATTGGGAAAACGTTATTTAAAGGGGTGACGTTGGATAGGCAATGGCAAACATTCAAAGAGCACATGGGTCAACTGCAACAATTGTTTATTCCTGGCATGCGCAGAAGTAAAACAGGAAGGGTGGACAAACCATGGCTTACATGGGAATTTAGAGACACATTAAATAAAAGGATAAGGCATACAAATTGGCCAGAGAAAACAACAGACCTGAGGATTGGGAGCAGTTTAGAACCCAGTAAAGAAGGGCCAAATAATTGTTTAAGAAGAGGAAAATAGAGCATGAGAGTAAGTTTGTGGGGAACGTAAAAACTGACTGTAAAAGTTTCTGTAGGTATGTGAAGAGAAAAAAATTGGTGAGGACAAATGTAGGTCCCTTACAGTCAAAAACAGGGCAATTTATAATGGGGAACAAAGAAGTGGCCGCCAATTAAATACATACTTTGGTTATGTCTTCACAAAGGAGGACACAAATAACATACCAGAAATGTTGAGGAACTCAGGGTTTAGTGAGAGGGAGGAACTGAAAGAAATCGGTATTGGTAGGGAAATGGGTTGGGGAAATTGATGGGATTGAAGGCCGATAAATCCCTAGGGCCTGATAATCTACATCCTAGAGTACTTAAGGAAGTGGCCCCAGAATAGTGGATACATTGGTGGTCATCTTCCGAGATTCTCGATAGACTCTGGAACAGTTCCTACAGATTGGAGGGTAGCTAATGTAACCCCACTATTTAAAAAGGGAGGTAGAGAGAAAACAAGGAATTATAGACCAGTCAGCCTGACGTCGGTAGTGGGGAAAATTCTAGAGTCCATTATAAAAGATTTAATAGCTGAGCACCTGGAAAACAGTGGCAGAATCGGACAGAGTGAGCATGGATATACGAAAGGGAAATCAAATTTGACAAGTGTACTGGAATTTTTTGAGGATGTAACTGGTAGAGTTGATGAGGGGGAGCCAGTGGATGTGGTTTATTTGGATGTTCAGAAGACTTTCGATAAAGTCCAGCCTAAGAGATTAGCATGTGAAATGAAAGCACATGGGATTGGGGGTAGTGTATTGAGATGGATAGAAAACAGGTTGACAGACAGGAAACAAAGAGTAGGAATAAACATGTATTTTTCCGAATGGCAGTGGGGTACCGCAGGGATCGGTGCTGGGACCACAACTATTCGCAATGTATAATAATGATTTAGATGAGGGAACTAAATGTAATATATCATCCTGACCTGTAGGACTCCAAATCTGATCAAGTGAGTGTTTGTGTTAATTGTTAGTGTAATAATTAAAATATAAATGGGATTTAAAATATAAATGGTCCTGAATCTATCAAACAGCAGCAATGAAAAGCGGATTGCCTCTGCTCGACAAGATTCTCCCAAACTGAAACTGCTTCATTTTCCTCCCGGGACCTTCAGCAGTGACCCCCCCTCCCCGGGGAGCTCCACCCGAGCAGAGTCTAGTCGGGTCAGGGGAGAGTGGTGGTGTGGGGGTGGTTGGGGGGTTAATCGGGTAGTGTGGGTGTAGTATGATGGTCAGTGGGGGGTGGGGGTGGTTGGAGGGGTTAATCGGGTAGTGTGGGTGTAGTATGATGGTCAGTGGGGAGTGGGGGTGGTTGGAGGGGTTAATCGGGTAGTGTGGGTGTAGTATGATGGTCAGTGGGGGGTGGAGGTGGTTGGAGGGGTTAATCGGGTAGTGTGGGCGTAGTATGATGGTCAGTGGGGGTGTGGAGGTGGTTGGAGGGGTTAATCGGGTAGTGTGGGTGTAGTATGATGGTCAGTGGGGGGGTGGGGGGTGGGTGATTGGGGGACTCAGTTGTGGAGTTACCCGTGTATTAGACCAGGTTTTACAGTCTAACATTTCCTGGGTAACTACCCGGGTAAGTCCTGTGGATTTGTCCCAAGTCTCCGATTCTTACCCAGAGTCAGAGACATTCACACAGGTTCCCGGGCAGCAGGGGTATTGCCCAGTGGAAATTTAAACCTCTGAGGCAATTCCCACGTAGGCCCGCGGGTCAGGACATCCCAGGGACCCGCTGCCCATCTTCAGCCATATGTCCGGTCTCTGATGACCCAGTGAGCAGGAGATTTGGCCCATTAACTCCAGTCTCCCTGTTATTGACACTGTTGTTCAATCTGTTTATTCCTGTTTAATCTTTAATCTCTTTCAGGCTGGAGTACAATCAGTTCAGTCAAAGTGGAGAAAATCAGCTGAAGTTGCTGCAGGGAACCAGATCTGGACTGAGAGTGAGATGCGAACCTTAAGATTGATAAACATTCCTGTTCTCATTATAGGAACATTTTTAACCGAGTTTCTCTCCCTCCCCTTTAACTGGCCGCGCTCCAGGTTTAAATCCTGTTGGCTCTTTCCCAGTTTCCAGCTCGAGCTGAGTGAGCGTCTTCTTCCATTGTGACGTCAGAGGCCCAGCCACAGGGTCACGAGACTCCGCCGCCCGGCCCCACAGGCGCTGCTTCTGCAGGATATCCGGGGCTGAATGTTCCCCAATGGGTCACTGGGGAAATGTACAGACAGGGAGGGCCCAGGGTGGGGATCAGTCTGGGCTGCAGTGGGACATTGACAATTACACTCAGTATTCCTGGGATTGGGGGTAAAGCCCCTAGGGCTCCCGCTCAGTATCACTGCCCAGTGACCCTGCTGGGAAGTGAACCTGTGTGGATTCAGGGTGGGTACAGGGTCTGTTCAGCTGGGATAGATCCCACTGTCCAATAGAGACAAACACCCACTGCATGGGGTGTCCCAGAGAGAGTATCCTATTGGGGAGGTTCCAGCGGATTCTGTAACCGAGGGATTGGACTGAAAGTATCAATGCTTTTCTGTCGTCCCTAAGAAATAAATCATCAGTTGTTGAAACAATGTGTTGAATTGAGACTCTGCCCTATTGATATTGCTGTAATTTACACACTGAAGGGTGAGTTTCTAAACAGCTGGAATGACAAAGAGGACTGGAGTGTGTCAAATAAAGATGGTGACCTGGTAAATTCACCCACCCGCTCAAAGAGTAACAAGTTGTGGAAGTTAAGTGACCCAGTGGAAACTACACTGCAATAAATGGACAGGATCCATGTAGGGACCCACAGCCTGAAACTCTGCGTGCCTAATGCATGGGTTGTGGTCTGAACACAGAGCAGGATCACCAGCATTTAAACAGAGAGAAGATAGTTTGATGTTCTGGGTCAGGTTCCTTAAGATGTAACTTTGTTGGATTGATATTATTTTCCAGATACTGATGGGCCTGTTGTACATTACATTATTTCCTGATTTAGTTTACATTCCCCATCATATAGAGTTTGTTTATTCTCCCCTCACTCTGGTACAATAAATGGTGAAGTTTTACTGTGTTCATCAGGCTTCAAAAATTCAAGGAAGGGAACCAATAATTTGAACTCAGTAATAACCAGATGCGAACAACAGGCTCACACAAGAAAGATGATCTGGTATTAGATATCTCCTGGGGCCAAAGACTGACAGATCAAGGGACAGAGAGATAAGACTCTATGGTTTAATGTAAGGAATCAACTCAGAAATGTCAACATAATCACCATACAGTAATGAGAAATTAATACTGATACAGTGGAAAGAACAGGTAACAGGGACAAAAAAACACACTTTGTAAAGGTTTTTACACGCTTTTATGGTGTTGTCACTGACACCCAATTAACGCTGATAGCCCACAAATTGCAATGAGATAAGTGTCCCATTTAATGGAGTCGATTTCAACTATCAGGGGAGGATTGTGTATTGGGTTATGTTGCTGGACTAACAATCCTTTGGTTTGCTGATAACCCAGAGAATATGAGTTCAGATGAAAGTTTGAGAATTTTAATTCAGTTTAAAAGAAGCTGGATTTTAAATAAAAACTGTTGTCATTGATCATTTATCTGCCCGAGTGTTTGTGAAGGAAACGTGCTGTCCTTATCTGGCCTGTTCTGTCTCTGACTCCAGACTCTCCAATGTGATTGGCTGTCATGTTCGCGGCCTCTGAAGTGCCCGAGTATTCCGCTTAGTTGTATCAAACAGTCACATCGATCATTCTAGGGGATGCCCCAACAGCGACATCTCAGGGTAATTTGAGTCGACAATTACAGTGACTTCACCAGCAACAGCCACAGCTGGGAAGTGGGTGGAACTTGTCACTCGGGTGTAAAACTGGTGTTTCAGATCCTTGAAATGGAAATTGAAAGGTTTCTGTGAGGCCGCTGATTTCTAATGCCAGTTTCTCACCAGAGGAGCAAGTTGGGGGATAAATGTTCATGCAGACACCGGGGTGTTCCCCATATCTTCTTGTACTAGAGCGGCTGGGGTGTGTTGTCTCCACTGGAACAGACAGAGAGCGCCAGGGATTAACACCTCATCGGGGAAAGCACAAACAATGGAAAAGAGAACCGGGCCGATTCCAAAATACCCGGACGATTTACTATATACCCCATTATGGGCAAAATCCCAAGACAAACCTCTTCTCCAATCAACAGTATTAGATCGACAGACTACAGAATGGATGAATTAGATTCCTGAATGGTTCATAAATGAATCTCCCCAATCTGATCTAAACTATAATTTTATAATCAGTGATCTAGTGAATACTTTTTGATGGTGATAGACTGAGTTAGCAGCCTCTCATTCATTGTGCTACTTACCTGCCTATTAATTGTGTAATTAATGTTCCTGGGTGACCCTGTCTGCAACTATACAGAATAGGTCCTCCCGATCCACTCCAGCGCTACCCTCATAATTGTAAACACCTCAAATAAATGGTCACTTAGTCTCCTCAGTTCCAAAAAACACAACCCCAGCCGATCCAGTCTTTCCTCATAGGAAATGGGTGAGTGCCAGGCTGTCAAGGAGGACAAGGCCAGTAGTGCAATAAACCCCTCAGTGCATCTCGCTCTACAACATTTATTCAGCCCTGAATACTGGTGAGAATGACGGGTCAACTGGGGAGTGCAGCCAGAGCCAAACCCATGGTGCCACGGATTGTTCAGCTGACCGGGGGTGAGGAGGTGCAATAATTGGGGATTCTGTAGTTCAGGGAGACCGCTGGCCTTTCTGCGGCTGCAGACATGAGTCTTGGATGAGTTGTTGCCAGACCAACCACCTCCCCCCAACCCCCATGGAGGGTCAAGGCCACGACGAAATTGGCAAAGGCAAAGAAAGCAATGCTCAAAAAGATGCAAATAAAAATATATAAGTTGTTGAATTCTGAGCTTGGAGGTTCTTCTCAGCATCACCACATCTCTCTTAAAAGAGCTGAGACCACAAGAAAATGGCACTTGCGGCCCAGCTCCTTCTCAATAGAGATCAGTAAGAAATATGTGCTACACCCGCGCTTTCTCTTTGTCAGATCTGAACAATTATTGTGTGTTGCGTCTCCTGTGTAATGGACCTAGAGCTAATCTTCTTCCCTATTATTCCCAAATTTCCCCTGTCCAATACAATGTGAACAATTATTGTGTTGTGTTCTTCTCTAATCTGTAAACTTCATTGTTCCGGAGTGTGGGAACATCTACTGGCCGGAACTGAGAACTATAACAGAGCGGCTCAGATTCACATTTACTGTCAGTGTTACAAAGACAGCCACACTGTGCAATGTGAGGAAATAGTTTCTGTCTTTTAAATATGTTGTACTGTTCCACATTTTATAGTGAGAAATGAATAGAATCGAGAAATAATAACGATATTGCTTCACTCCTTGGATTATTGTGAATTTACCATTTTATTCTTTACTAGACATTAAGCACCATTTCTGTCTGATTTCTCAGGTTTACATGACTGAAAAAAACAAACACAAATAGAATAAAAACTAAGCTGATGGCTTCACAGGAAATAAAAGCAAAAGAAATGGAGGTGAAATACAAACAGAATAAAATGAAATAAATCTGAAAATGCTGGACAGGCTGATCCTGAAACATCTGTGGAGAAGTTCGGGTTAACAGTTCAGGGCCCTGAACCTTCTCTAGACCTGAAAAGATAATCCAGCTTCTCCACAAAGAGATTTGAACATTCGCCTTCTTTATTTTAATAATGTTTTATTTTGATTTCAGAGTTGCTTATTTGGTATTGAAATATTCTTTTGTAAATTCCATGGGCCCAAATCATCCTGTCTCCGGATGGTCAGAAATGGGGTGTTTGTGAGAAGATGTGTGTTAGGATCTTGCGGAAGTCCTGACTCGGGGACTTTGCTTATTCAATGGGCCAAGGGAGCTGGACAGGCTTTTCCTGATTCCACATCCTGGGTTGTTCTTCCCCGGTGTCTTGGGGATGACACTAGACAGTAAATAGGAACTCTCTGCTTCTTTCTTGCCTTTGAGCTTTCTGATTGGGACTCTTCCTGTTAATCCTGTTTTATTGTCACACTCACAAGGTCTGAACTGTTGCTCTCTTTCCCATGGTCTCTAAGATTATTAACCAGGTTAGGAAGGAATCAGTGACCCTGACCAGTAACAGCCGTTTCCTAATGGTTATCCACAAGGGCGGTTCAGACACTCTCCTCACTTCATCATTAACGACTATAAATAAAAATAAAAGATACAGAACTACAACAATAACTTCCATTTACAGGGCGCCTTTAACAAAGTAAAATGTCACAAGTTGCAGGAGGGTTACAGACAAATTTGACACAAGAACAGAGTAAAAACAGAATTACCTGGAAAAACTCAGCAAGTCTGGCAGCATCGGCGGAGAAGAAATCAGTTAGCGTTTCGAGCCTTCATGGCCCTTCGGCAGAACTGTTCTGCCGAAGGGCCATGAAGGCTCGAAACGTTAACTGATTTCTTCTCCGCCGATGCTGCCAGACTTGCTGAGTTTTTCCAGGTAATTCTGTTTATGTTTTGGATTTCCAGCATCCGCTGTAGCTTTTAGCTTTTTGTTTTTACACAAGAACAGAGTAAATAGGAGCAGGAGTAAACCACACGGCCCCTCCAGCCCGCTCCGCTATTTCATATGGTCAGGGCCAGGATTCCCTTCCCGCCATCCGAAGAGTTGGTAGTGAACACATTCCTGCCAACTCCCACTGCCCCGCAGCCATTTCACTCTGGGATGAGCGTCAATTGGCTACAGGTGGAAGTTCCGCCCTTCACTGGGAGGAAGTCCCGCCTCAGAGAGCTGCTGGCTATTCTGATTGGTCGAGAGCTCTCTGGTCCCTGAGGCTCCAGGAGTGGAAAGGACAGGGACTGGAAGTAGCTCCCAGAGACTCAATCCCAAAATTCCAGCAACAGGTAATTTCCGGGGGCCTCAGGCCGGGTGGGGGGCGGACTTGCAGCTACCGGGCTTAAGGGGTGGGGGCAAAGTTTTTCTTTATTCGTTCATGGGGTGTGGGTGTCCCAGGAAAGAAAGAATTTATTGCCCATCTGTAAATGCCCCTGAACAGAGTAACTGACTACGCCACTTCCGAAGGCATTTAAGAGTCAACCACATTACTCTGGACTAATGTAGGAGTTTGGATCCACATGTAGACGAGACCAGGTAAGGATGACGGATGAGAGATTTCCTTCCCTAAAGGACATTCGTGCACAAGATGGGTCTTTACATCAATTGACATTGGTTTCATAGTCACCATCACTGAGACTAGTTTCTATTCCAGAATTTGTGTAAATTGCCGGCAGTGTTCCAGCTCAGAATGGGATTATTAAGGAGCAGAATAGGGTCAGTTTATGAGCTCGGTCCAGGGCTCAGTTCCCCTCTTACAGCGCTGACCCACTGACTGTGCGGCGATCCCTCATTCCCAAAACTCTGACAGTGAAGTCATCCCTCATTCCTGACCCACTGACTGTGCAGCGCTCCTGTTTTCCTGACGCTTTGAAAGTGCAGCGGTCCCTCATTTGTGGCCTACTGTGAGTGCAGCTCTCTCTCTGTTTTGACTATCTGACAGCATAGCGCTGCCATATTCCTGACCCTCTGACAGTGCAGCGTTCACTCATGCCTAACCATCTGACACTGCAATGCTTGATCAGTCCTGACCCTCCGACAGTGCAGCACTCATCCAGTCGTGACTCTAAGAGTGCCGCACTCCCTCCGTCCTGACTCACTGACTGTGCGGTGCTCCCTCATTCCAGAGCCTCTGACAATGAAACGCTCGCTCATTCCTGACCCTCCGACTGTGCAGCGCTCCCTCAATCCTGAGCCTTTGACAGTGCAGCAGTGCTGCAGCCGTGACTCTCTGACATTGCAGCGTTCTGATTTTCCTGATCCCCTGACAATTCAGCACTACCTCATTCCTGAGCCTCTGAGGGTGCAGCGTCCTCTCATGCCTAACCCTCTGACAGTGCAGCACTCGATCAGCCCTTACCCACTCTCAGTGTCGTGCTCTCCGAGTCCTCACCCACTGACAGCACAGCATTCCATCGGTTTTGACCCTCTGACAGCATACTGCTCCCTTATTCCTGACCCTCTGAAACTGCAGAGTTCCCTCATGCGTAACCCTCTGACAGCGCAGCGCTCGATCATTCCTGACCCTCTGACAGTGCTGCGCTCCCCGAGTCCTCACCCACTGACAGCACAGGGCTCCTTCAGTCGTGAGAATCTCACAGTGCAACACTGCCTCAGCCCTGACCTTCCGACAGTGCAGCGCTCCCTCAGTCCTGACACTCTGACAGTACAGCACACACTTAGCCCAAAAGCTTTTACAGTGAATTGCTGCTTTAGTCCTGACCCTCCGACAGTGCAGCGCTCCCTCAGTCCTGACAGTCTGACAGTGCAGCACTCTCTCAATACTGACCATCTATCTGTGCAGTGCTCCCTCAGTCCAAACTCTCTGACAGTGCAGCACACACTCAGCCCTGAAGCTTTGACAGTGAAACGCTGCTGCATTCTTGACGCTCGACAGTGCAGCGTTCCTTAGCCCTGTCACTTCTACACTGCAGAGCTATGCCAATCCCTGCCATCTGTCGGTTTAACGCTCCCACGATCCACATCCTCTGGCAATGAAGTGCTCCTTCAGTCCTGACCTTCTGACAGTGCAGTGCTCGGCCAGCCTTGACCCGTGTCAGTGCAGAGCTCCCTCAACACTGACTTTTTGACAGTGCAGTGTTGCCTCAGTCAGTACCCCTTGACAATGCAGCACCCCCTGTTTCCTGTCCCTCTGACAAAGCAGAGCTCCCTCATGTCCAAACCTGTCACAGTGCAGCGCTCGATCAGTCCACCCTCTGACAGTGCAGCGCTCCCCCATTCATGACCCCCTGACAGTGCATCGCTCCATCAGCCCTGACCATATGATGCTGTAGTGTCACCTCAGGCTTAGCCTCTGACCGTGTGGTGCCCCTCAATGCTAACCCCCTGAAAATGTAGCGCTCCCTCAGCCCTTAACATCTGACATTGCGGTGCTCGTTCAGTCCTCACCATCTGACAGTGCAGCGCTCCCTCAGCCCTTAACATCTGACAGTGCAGCGCTCCCTCAGTCCTGAGCATCTGACAGTGTAGCGCTCCCTCAGTCCTGAGCATCTGACAGTGCAGTGCTCTTTCAGTCCTAACCATCTGACATTGAACGACTCTCTTACGCCTCACCCACTGATAGTGCAGCTCACTGTCAATCCTGACCACATGGCAACACAGCGATCCCTCAATCCTCATGCACTGACAGTGTAGCGCTCCCTCAGTCCAAACCCTCTGACAGTGAAGCACTCCCTGATTCATGGTCCTCAGACAATGTAGCGCTCCCTCAGCCCTGTCCCTCTGGCAGTGCAGTGCTCCTTCAGCTTTGACAATGCAGCCCTACAATAGACCTGACCCTCTGACAGTGCAGCGCACCTCCAGTCGTAACTCCCTAAGACTGCAGCACTAACTCAGCCCTGACCCACTCACATTGCAGAGCTCGCTCAGTCCTGACATCTGACAGTGCAGAGCTCGCTCAGTCCCGACCCACTGACTGTGCAGCACACCCTGATTCCTGACCCTCTGACAATGTAGCCCTCCATCATGCTTAACCCTCTGACAATGCAGCGCTCGTCCTTACCCTCTGATACTGCAGCACTCCCTGATTCCTGACTACCTGACAACGCAGCCCTCCCTCATGTGTAAACTTCTGACAGTGTAGCACTCTATCATTCCAGGACCTCTGACAGTGCAGCGCTCCCCCATTCCCGACCCCCTCACAGTGCATTGCTCCATCAGGCCTGACCCCATGACACTGCGGTGCCACCTCAGGCCTGGCCTCTGACTGTGCAGCACTCCCTCAATCCTAACCCCCTGAAAGTGCAGCGTTCCCTCAGTCCTGAACACCTGACAGTGCAGCGCTCTCTCAGTCCTGACCATCTAGCAACGCAGTGCTCCCTCCATCCTCACACACAGTGCAGGGCTCCCTTAGTCGAAATCCTCTGACAGTGCAGCAATCCCTCAGTCCTGGTCCTCAGACAAGATAGCGCTCCCTCAGCCTGTCCCTCTGAAAATGCAGTGCTCCTTCAGGCCTGACCCGCTGACAATGCAGCCCTCCCTCAGAGCTGACCCTCCGACAGTGCAGCGCTCCTCCAGTCATTACCCACTGAGTATGCAGCAGGCCCTCCATCCCCACCCACTGACTTTGCAGAACTCTCTCAGTTCTCACCCACTGACTGAGCGGCGCTCCCTCGTTCCTGACCCTCTGACGGTGAGGCGCTCCCTCATTCCTGAACCTCTGACAGTGTGGCGCTCCCTCATTCCTGACCCACTGACTGTGCGGCGCTCCCTCATTCCTGAACCTCTGACATTGAGGCGCTCCCTCATTCCTGAACCTCTGACAGTGCGGCGCTCCCTCATTCCTGACCCACTGACTGTGCGGCGCTCCCTCATTCCTGACTCTCTGACAGTGCAGCGGTACTGCCGTCCTGATTCTCTGACATTGCAGCGCTGCCTCAATCCTGATCCTTTGACAATGCAGCGGAATTGCAGTCCTCATCTCTGACAGAGCAGCGCCCCCGTATTCCTGACCCCTCACAATTCGGCACTACATTAGTCCTGACCATCAGACAGTGTCCGACAGGCCTCCTCCTGGAACACCAGGGTTTTATGATTCACGAGTCTCATTTCTACACGGACTGGGAGATTAGAAAACGGCTCAAGACGCGAAGGTAATGAGTGATTCCGGGCAGTTCCCCCATGCTTTGTCCGACTATTGTGCCTGATGTTTTGTACCGGCATGTAACAAGGTCACACATGTCCAGCTGTGGTGACCGAGGGTCTAAGTTGTTGTACATGAGAGTTGTCCATGGGGTTCGATGTGAATGCTCAAACACTGCCAGCAGCCTCCATGATTGAAATGATTATCTTCTTCTACCAGCTTCTTAACTCGAGAATGCATTTCATTTAATCCATTGGCACAAATCTTGGAAATAAAAATAAGTTATCCAGATCAGTTGAATAATGTTGATTTGTTAGATACTGAATAAACTTCTAAAGCCGGCGAACAACATGGTCAGAAATAGGTTGAAATGTATTTTAATAGAGAACCAGGTTGGGAGGAAAAGCAGCGCCTTCAGCTCATGTAAGTTAATGGGATTTGATTTCATTCAGTTTTATCTGTGTAAAGCGACCGCAATAGGGCTCGAATCCACATTCTCCTCATAACGTTGCATGATAAACGGGGCTTAAAAACTGTATCTATTCGGCCATGAGACAAGCCAAACCTCCAGCAAACAATTGTGAATAAATGTTACCGATACATTCAAGATCCTGACTCACACTGTAAGTAGCGCGCTTTGCCCCCGAGTCCTCATCCACCCCTGAAGCTGAATTCTGACTGTTTTCTATGAATCTTGTTTGTTATTGTGTTGTTTTAACAGGAAAACACGATGTTCACCGCGGGAAAGCAGCAGACACCGCACGGCAGGAAGTTGAGGAAATGTTTTCAATTTCGCAAGAACAATTTATTTTCGCCGTAGTAAAAATACAGTTAATATAAATTGAACAGGGGCGTTAATTGAACTCGAGTTAGGACAGGAAACATGGGTTCGGTTTTTCACTTTACTAGCGAATACCTGAATAACGGCCCAAACAGATTTAACTGCCTTCTTCAGTTCTTCCCTGAATTCAGTTTGTGTAAAATAAGCTTTGATGGAGAGATTCCACCACAGGAACTAATCGAGAGAATACCTTCTGCCGCATTTGTGGTGTGTTCTATTATCGAGAGTAGCAAGTTCCTTGCAGCAAGGTCTAGTTTCTCAATACACGTTTCTACAGAGCACTTCCGCCACCAGGTCAACGTGCCATGTTTTCCTTTCACTAATCCACTCTCCGCGAGCCTCTCTCTTGGTGGGATGCTGTGTTATTGTTCAGCCTATTAAGTTGCATGTCGATCAGAGCTATCTTGCATCTGTTATCGACCAACTTCAAATTGTCAGTCTGATTCGTGCGCATAGTCCTGACGTTCCCGCTTGCGAATCGACGAGTTGACATCTCCTATATTTTAGTTTGTTTCATTTATTTGCCTGGTGCAATGGATTCTATTAACTTGTTGTGGAGAGACTCTAATCTAGAAGAACCCATTGAAGCAGCTGAGCTGTGGTGGGTCAGCACCTTAGTAGTCGGGCACTGCCCGATGTGAGGTGGTTGGCGAATGACCAGAGAGATACGATTGTCCATCCCACCGCCAGAGGCTGCCTGTAGCTCTCGTTCATTATGGCAATCAAATTGGAGTTATCACTCATAGCTACTGTTTCCCGTGTTGTGTTAACATTCTGCAATGAAAATGGTGTGCCCTCTCTCCAGGGCTCCAGGTTTGGCAAAATGTATGTAGATCTGGGCTGCGCAAACGGCAGGGTGCGACTCTAGACCTCCCCGGTTGAATCTGCATCAATGCAGAAGACTGCGATTGGCACCAGCTTGGTTGCAAAGGTAGCCAGGAATGTGCCATATTCAGACATCAATCTGCATTTGGGCTCCAGTCCAGATATTTGGACAGGGGTTATTCACATATTCTTTAGCTCTTCCGAGGCATCCATATCGCAGTGGAGCTATTGTCCCACAGCTGCGAGTTCGGTTCCTGAGTCCACATGGCAGTGGGCCTGGACACGGCATGTATGGGGCTAACCCGCTCTGTGTTTCTCTGAAACTTCAGCCTGGGGCTGTGAGGAACCCGTTTCCATGGTCACTGGGAACATGCACAGTTGAGAACTTGCTCATGGAGAGGCCCTGCACCGACAGAGGGAGATTTACACATTTCTCATTGTTGTAAGCCAGCAGTTTGGGCTGAAAATGAGATGGCATTCAGCGCACAAAAGCAGAAAGCATGCTCACTCTCTTCACCCACACATTGGACACATCCCATCAATCTGTTGGATGCATTAATTTCAATTAAACCGGAAAAAGGAACAGGTGTACCATGCATCTACGTCAAAGCCATTAGAGTTATGGGGTACAAAGTAATTAATGGAAATTGCCCATGTCTACATATATAGAACCAGAATATGTCATCGCACCGTGTGAAGCTTCATTTGCTCTGGATATCATAGAGGGGGTATAAGTGAAGACAAAGCATTTCTGAATCTGGAAGGGCTTTTTTCTACCTATTTAATTCTCCTTTACATTTCAAATACATTGAAAAATAACCCACAGGTACACATGCAGTTTTCGAGAATAATGAACTATAAAAATCTTCCCAGATCTGACCACATTCAGCCGAAATGAGGAAAAATACAGATCCATGCAAGCAGCAGAGTGTTGAAACGCATTTCGATCCAGCAGATCAAGTCAAAATCACATCGCGAGTCTCGCGCTGAGAATTGTTTTGAGCCGATATCAGGGTAATTTGCGCTTCCCCATAGCGTAGTCATGGCCGAGTGGTTAAGGCGATGGACTACAAAGTCCATCAGAGTTTCCCTGCGTAGGTTCAAATCCGGCTGGTTACGCGGTTTCATTTGCTCCATCAATTTCAATATTTGACGGAGTTAATTTGTGATGTATTATGCATGACGTGGAATGCTACCGCACCGAGGAACAACAGGAGATATTCCCTCCCATTATTGTTCATCTGCATATAATTACGAAATTTCTGCCATAAATTCAGCAAATTAGTGGCACGTTTCCGTCTGGTCCCCTCTCCCTTTGTCTCAATTACTCCACGTCTAATTATACATAACAAAAACAGAAAATGCTGCAAAAACTTATCTAGTCTAACAGCATCTGTGGAGAGGAAAAAACAAGTTTCCACTTCTCATTAGTTCTGAAGAAGAGTCAAACGGTCTCGAATCGTTAACTCTGTCTTTCTCTCCACAGATGCTGTCAGACCTGCTGAGATTTTCCAGTAATTGTTGTTTTTGTTTCAGATTTCCAGCATCCGCAGTATTTAGGTTTTAACTTAGTGTTTAATTGACTGCCGTCTCTTCCAGGAATGCCTACCTTGCAGAAGTACTGTTCTTCACTCCGACAGGATTTCAGCGTGTCTCTTTTCCCCTTTTCACCTTCATTGCTTTCCATTTCCCTTCTGGTGTTTTACAAGGTGTTCAGTAAAACTCGCTTTCACAGCCATTCTTCCATCCTCAGTGACTGTCCCCGCCTCCAATTTACCCCTCGTGGTTCCAACTGAAGCTCCGTCCCTCATGTTTTGAAACCGCCCAGGGTTACAGGTATCCCCGGGACATACAACCCTCCTTGGGCTGCTGTTCTCGCTGCATCCTGAGATCCACACTCAGTGCCGTGCGCTGTTATATGATCACACACGACCTTTCCATCCAGCACCACCGACTTACCCTATCTCAAAGCTGTCCTTGTCCCCAGTTTCATTGTATTCTTCCCCTCATCCGAGGCCTTAAAAATAAACCTTGTCTCTCTATTTCAGGTGCTAAGCGGCGCAAGCTCCAACAAATCATTGATATGAAAGCCCAGCCAGGACCCTCCACACCTCCCCACCCCTTTGGCCCCATCCGGTCTTCCAATCCCAGCCCTGGCCGTGTATTCACCATGCCCTCTGACCTTCCCCTCTCTGATGCTGAACGTTCAGTGCCCAGTAAAGGACTCAGGTTCGTACCCTTACGCCCTTGCCTCAATGAATTCTGGGCTCGGCATAATGCTGAACTCTTCTTCCGGTGCCTTCGTCTCCATGCTCACTTCTTTGAGCAGGAGTACACCACCCCCACAACAACCCCCGCACCCCCCCCCCGCTCTCCCCCACCACCTTCAAAGAATCTTTAAACCCGCCTTGAGTATTCTCCCTCCACCTGGACCCCTCCCTCCGGCCTCTTAACTGCTCTTGATCTTTTCATTGAGAGCTTTCAGAGTGACATTGGCCGTCTCAATTTCTCTGCTCCTCTATCTCACTCTAACCTGTCTTCTTCTGAAGTTGCCGCACCCCATTCTCACAGGCCCAACTCTAACTATGTTATCAAATCTGCTGACAAGGGTAGCGCTGTTGTTGTCTGGTGCACTGATTTCTACCTCACAGAGGCTGTGTGCCAACTCAAAGGCACTTCCTCCTACCTCCACATGGACCATGACCCCTCCACCAAACGTCAGGACATTGTTTCCAAGGCGGTGCCTGGCCTGAACACCTCTGGGGATCTTCTCTACACAGCTTCCAACCCCATAGTCTCCCAACCTCATAATTTCCCAACCTCGGACAGCACGCTACTACCTCCTCCCCAAAATCCACAAACAGGCCTGTCCCAGTAGACCGATCGTGTCAACCTGTTCCTGCCTCATGGAAATCATTTCTTCCTATCTTGACCCCATTATCTCTCACTTTCTCCAGTCTCGTCCCACCGACATCCACGATTCCCCTGATCCCGACATCATATCAACAATTTCCAGTTCCCTGGCCCCAACCACCTCCTCTTCTCCATGGACGTACAATACCTCTACACCTCCATCCCCCACCAGGTTGTTCTGAGTGCTCCCCGCTTCTTCTTGAACAGAGACCCGAACAATCCCCATCCACCACCTCTCTCCTCCATCTGGCTGAACTTGTTCTCTCACTGTACAATTTCTCCTTAAACTCACCTCACTTCCGCAAATATAAGGTGTGGCTATGAGTATCCACATGGGCCCCAGTTATGCCTGTCTCTTTATGGGATATGTGGAGCATTCCTTGTTCCAGTCTTACTCAGGACCCATCCCACAACTCTTTCTCCGGTACATCGATGACTGTTTCAGTGCCACTTCATGCTCTCGTCTGGGCCTGGAAAAATTTATCAATTTTGCTTCCAATTTCCACCCTCCATCACTTTCACGTGGTCCATCTCCGACACTTCTCTTCCCTCCCTTCACCTCTCTGTCTCAAGTTCTGGTGATAGACTGTCCACCAATATTCATTAGAATCCAACCAACTCGCACAGCTACCTCAATTACAGCTCCTCACACCCTGCTTCATATAAGGACTCCATCACATTCTCTCAGTTACTTCAAGTCCGTCGCATCTGTTCCAATGATGCCACTTTCCTAAACAATTCTTCTGACATTTCTTCCTTCTTCCTGAACCGCGGTTTCCCACCTATGGTGGTTGACAGGTCCCTCAAGTGTGTCCAACCCATCTCCCACGCCTCTGCCCTAACACTTTCCTCCCTCTCCCAGAACCTTGATAGGTCATGTACTCACTTTTCAACCCACCAGCCTCCGAATTCAAAGGATCATCCTCGACAAATTCCGCCAACTCCAGCATGATGCCACCATCAAACATATCATCCCTTCACCCACCCTGTTGGCATTTGTTATGGACTATTCCCTCCGGGGCACCCTGGTCCACTCCTACATCACCCCCTACACCTCAAACCCCTCCCACGGCACCATCCCATGCAATCGCAGCAGGTGCAACACCTGCCCTTTTACTTCCCCCCTCCTCAACGTCCAAAGGCCCAAACACTCCTTCCCAGTGAAGCAGCGCTTCAGTTTCTTCAACTTAGTCTACTGCATTCGTTGCTCCTAATGCGGTCTTCTCTACATTGGAGAGAACAAACGCAGACCGGGTGGCTGCTTTGTGGAACAAATACGGCCTTGACACGAGCATGACACAGACCTTCCTGCCGCTTGCCACTTCAACACTCCACCCTTCTCTCATGCCCACATGTCCGTCCGTGGCCTGCTGCAATGTTCCAGTGAAGCCCAACGCAAACTGGAGGAACAGCACCTCATCTTCTGACTAGGCACTTTACAGCCTTCTGGGCTGAATATTGAGTTCAACAACTTCATATGATGAACACTCTCCTGCAACCTCGCGCCTTTTTGATCCTTTTTTTCAAATATGTTTTTATTAATTTATATATATATAATTTCTCCCCACCTATTTCAATTACTTTTTTAAAAAATGTATTCGTTGTTTTATTCTGCTTTCTACTCTTAATGTCACATTTAGCACCACCTTTAGCACCACCTTTAGCCAATATCACCACTTCCGATTTATGCTTATTACATCTTTTGCAATCTCTCCTTTACCGCCACCTACCACTGGCCTTCTACCCAGCTTCAACTATCCCACCGCCTTAAACAGTTTACACTTCACCACATTTTCACCTCTTTAGTTCGAAAGAAGACGGGCTCGAAACGTTAACTCTGTCTTTCTCTCCACAGAGGCTGTTAGGCCTGCTGAGTTTTTCCAGCAATTTTTGTTTTTTCTTCAGATTTCCAGCATCCGCAGTATTTTGCTTTTATCTTAAAGGAAAATGTCGTTATTGCGCAGAAATTAAAGAAGATCATCAACAGTTCCCCAAATCTGGCTGCCAGTGGGATTGGCAGAGTCTGGCCGCCACGGGATCCGCCATCAATCTAGACTTTGGCTTTCGGAGAGCCTCACGATTATGCGGAACATTAAAGTGTGACGGGTAAAGGGTTAGGTCACCGAACTCAACAAATGTAGCTCTTTCACAATTGAAGTTCAAAATCCATTGTACATGTAAGGTTTACAATAACATTCTTGAACATTGAGGTGATCTGCCATAGGTTTATTAAGGATGCAATAATGCACAACGGGGAATTTTAAATTGCAATCACTCCGAGGTACTGTTGGTGGGCGACCCAAACATAGCAGAGCGCTGAGTTCAGCATCTGAAGCCGAATAGACAGTAAAGCTTTGAGTCAGTGGGCGTTTGTTTCCGCGTAATACACAATGCCTCTAACATGCATTGTTTGATTGCATTGAAGCTGAAATATTTATTTATTGCTAATTTCACTCGTGATAAATATCCAAGAATAAAACATTTTAACAGCAAGTCTGTCCTTATTTTTGTATCTATCATATTACATAAAACGGTGCCCGTTCAGGTGTTTCCTCAGGAGAACCACACAAGACGGTTCTCAAGTCTGACTTTTTCATTCGTTCATGCGGTGTGGGGGTCTCGGTCAGCATTTATTGCCCATTTATTGTTCAGGGAGCGTTTAATTGTCAACCACAATGCTGTGGGTCTGGAGTCACACGTAGGCCACACCAGCTAATGTCTGGAAGATTCCTTCCCTGAAGCACATCAGTGAAGCAGGTGGGTTGTTATGACGATCGGCAATGGTTTCATGGTCATCATCAAACTTTTGCTTACAGATTATTTTTAGGAATTTATTTTTCACCATTTGCCTTAGCGAGATTCGAACCCCGGTCACCAGAACATTGCCCCAGGTCTCTGAATACTAATTTAGTGAAAATATCGCGATGTCATTCCGTCCTTTTAAAATGTTGACATCATAGGCAATGGGTGGATCAAATTAAATACCTTATTGTTTCATCCGAGAACTCACTATTATTGCAGGGTCGGCTCAGGCCATTCCAAAAGTACTTTCTATAGACTGTTACTTCCCCGTTTAACCGGCAAAGATTAAGGTTAACATAGCTGAAAAATAAAGGAAAACTACTATAGCTTGAACGCACCGGAGAATAGTCTGATCAACCGTTTTGTTTAAGTGCCTGTTATTGAGGTTAAAGTATTTAAATTCAACACTAAATTAGATCTCCTCAAGATCATATACTTACTACGACCTATATTATGTCTGTGCCCTCCATCCGCTCGTTTGGTGAATTCCGCTCTTCAGAACCAGGTTAAGCATTTTATTTAGTAGTTATGGTCTTACATTGGAACTGCTCTTTTGAACATTTCAATCATCCTTGGCGCTTCGTGATCATAGTTTCACTTTTGCGTGTCCATAGATAGCCTCAAGATTATGGACATCATTATATTCAATACAGAAAATGCTCTCCTTTCTGGCTGTCTAGGAGAATGTAGCGGTGGGGGTGGGGTGTTGGGGGTGGCCTGGAGTCATTTGTTTGGAATCTTGCCCTCCATTCCCCAGATGTTTAGTGTACTGTTGAAGTTATGAAAGCTAATATTCACGTTAATCAGTATAACCAATATCACAACCAACTGCAAGACAGAGCTATGAATGAACTCTCTTAACTCCACTTCCCAGACACTCACTAGTTTGGTTATTGATATCTGGTTGATTTTATTTGCCGAGTCGTGACCATCTGGATTATATTCAGGAGGACTGGATAAATAGATGCAGATAGCGCGCGTCAGCTGAGGGATCAAGAACTAAACGCCAGCTATAAAATATTAAATGACAGAACGATTTAGAAATTATGGTGAAGAAAGGTCTTTACTGGAGAACTGGGAGATGGTGGAATTCGCAGATTCAGAAGTTATTCCAAAATAAAGAGGAAAATAAATAAACTGGTGACTAAAAATAAGCAGGTGATGTTCTTACAAGGCGGGTAAAATTTATTGGGACTATTTTCTTGGCTGGAGGGTAAAGGCCCAAAAGGTTTGGCTGGTTGGAATGATCTGTTTCCTTGTTACAAAATACCGACATGTTCACGACCAATTGAGAGTTGAAGTTAATACGATAAGCCAAGTTCTTGCTACCGTTATAATTAGATACTGATCAGGAGACAGGACGCTCGTCTATTACTTCTGGAAACAATGGAGAGTGAAACCTGACTGAGGTCCAGGGTTTGTAACATTCACATCAATATTACAGGTAAACTATAAACAACCACGATTTCAACACCCACTTCGTTGCTTCTATTCTAAAGGAATCTATCACTTAATATAACAGAGAGTACTATTCCTGTAGCTGGAGTGGAAGGCACTATGCGCTAACTCCCACGTGTTCGACTCCATATCTGAACCTCATTTATGACTGTTCCCTTTGGATGTGGGGTAAAAGGTGGAAGGTTTCAGCAGGAAATTGAGCTGCACAGTTTCGGAGAGTAGACATGAAACACACGGCTCTAAGGTCAGGAAATGTTTTCTGATGCCTGTTCATTTTCAATGACAACAAATCCCTTTGATCCAAACGGAAGGTGGCCATTCTGTACGGAATCACGGGCTGTAATTCTGCTCTAACTTGGGCAGGTCATTTGGCTTTGTTTTTTTATATTATTAACCACGGACAAAATAAATATCCAAGGCGATTTCACAAACATTAATGAGCTCTTCCACGAACTTCGCTTGTGTCGCTCCATAATGCACGTGTTTATAGAAGACTTCAACTGGGTGAGCATATATCCGGTCTCATTGGCAATATATTCAGGATCTGTATATACTGGTTGGATACGTACGACCAGGGCACCAGTCCACTGACTCACCACTGATATCAGACTCAACAATATAATATATATATTCAGTATAACAATATATTCAGTTCTGTTGAAGGGTCGTGTGGACCCGAAACGTCGACTCTTTTCTTCACCGATGCTGCCAGACCTGCTGAGTTTTTCCAGGTAATTCTGTTTTTGTTTTGTCAACAATATAAAATTGGCCGACACGGCGAACAGAAAAATAATGGATTTCCTTCGGTTCTCCATCTGTGGATCGCGCTGATTCCCAGTCCTGGGAGTCCGGAGTCTCCTGCGGGCAATATTGGTTACTACAATGCGTCTGACCGTTAAACAATTACACAGCAATATCAATGCAAAAGGAACCAATGAAAATAGAAAACTTTGTAATCTGAAGTAGGCTCCGCCTGCAGGCGATCTGAAAAAGGCCACATTGGGGCTGAAACCCCACTGAATATTGTTCATTATTATTTTATGTTCAAATGCAAACCAGAAAGGGATGTTCTCTAAACACATTATCACAGAAACAATTATTATGACGATGGACGCAGTTCTCACTGTACAATACCTGGTTTTCAGTTTCTCACAGCATAAAGCTACAAAATGGTCAAATGTGAAGCAGACAGTAAACCACACGGACAAGCCGACGTTGGTACAAGTCATGTACACCATAAGTTTGCAAATGACAGTGTAGGAGAGGAATGAATATGGAAGACGTTCCCTGAGAATTTGATGATCAACTCTATAGACGAGCGTGGCCAGTAGATGCACAGCCGCCATGGCCACCATGTGAATGGAGATACTTATGGAAAGGTGGCACATTCCTCTGCAGAGGGTCACTAATGTCAAAAGATTCACTGTAAGAAAGAGGAAGAAGAGTTAAATAAGGATGGCGAGTGGGGGCGGCACTCAGAAACCTCCGGTCACAATTTGTGGGGCAACGTACAGATTTGTCGCTACTTTCAATTGGGAACACGGTTTCCTTTTAGAATATTCGGCCAGCATTGATGACATTTCTTTTGAATCAAGTAAATCATTGAAGACTCAATTACCTTCAAACACATTTCATTTAGGAGGTAACAGGTTCGTTCGGATTCAGGAAGGGGAATGGTCAAAGAGAACGGTCCACAACATTGAGGCCCAGACGCTGATAACACATGGCAGGGGTCGGGGGGCTGGGGCCGTGGTGTGCAGCGGGGGGAGGGGGATGGTTCACTGTGGGGTGGTGGCGGAGGTTATGGGACGATATAGTAAAACATGAGGGATCAGTCTATTATCTGTCATTTTTCTACAATGATTTGTTTTCCATGCTTAACACAATTAAACTGCAAAAAAGTCCACATATCTTCCATTGCTGTGCGATTAAGGAAAGATGGGGTGTGAACAGCAACAGCTAAACAATAAATATTTATCTAGCGCTTTCAAGGAAGTGCCGTAAAAGCAAACTAGACAGGGAACACGTGGGGAGCTTTTAGGACGGTGGCGAAAAGCTTGGTCAAAGAGTGAAATTTTAACAAGTATCTTGAAAGGCCGACGAGACGTGGAGAGGCGGGGGAAGGGGCGATTTGGCGGGAAATTCAGAGAGTTGGACCTAAGCACCAAAGATACGGGAACGAATCGTGGAACAACTAAAACTGGGGATGTCCAAGATGCCAAATTTAGAAGATTGCAAATTTCACGGCGGTCTGTGGGGTTGCAGGGGATTTCAGGTTTACAATGGCAAAGACCAGGGAGTAATGGGTGTTGGGGTGTGGGGAGCGGCGGGGGTGGGGGGCCGGGGTGTGGAGGGGGTGGGGGGGAGCCGGTCGGGTGGTGGGGGCGTGGGGGAGGTGGCGATTTGCAAACAAGGATGAGGTTTTAAGATCGAGGGATTGTTTGACCGGGAGATGATTTACACCAGCGAGCACAGGCATGATATGTCAACACGACTCGTTTTGGATAAGGGTTCGGGAGCAGAGATTTTATGACCACAAGCTAATGGAAGGCAGAATGTAGGAGCCCGGGCGGGTGTGCATTGGAATAGCAAAGTCTGCAGGTGACAAAGGCTGGAATGAGGATTTCAACAGCAGATCAACTGAGACAAGGCAAAGTCGGACAATGTTAGGGAGATGATCAAAGACTGGTCACGAAATACATTGGAACTGTGGTCAGAAAGCCACCTCATGGTGAAATTCTGACACCAAGTTTGAAAACAAACTGCCTTAGTCCAATACAATTTCTCAGCAGGAGAAATGAGTCAAAGTTAGGCAATAGAGTTTTGAAGAGACCAGTAACAATGGCTTCTGTCTTCCTGATCTTTAATGGGTGGAGATTTAGGATCATTCGCTACTGGATCTGTGATAAGCAGCCTGATGAATCGGTCGAGGTGGAGCAATCTACAGGTTTGATTGCGAGGCAGATCTGGGTGTCAACAGCGGACATTTGTTTTATTCATTCCCGGGCTAAGCCAGCATTTGTTGCCCATCCCTTGTTGTGCTTGCGAAGGTGGTGGTGAACCGCCTTCTTGCACGGCTGCAGTCCATGTGGTGCAGGTGTACCCGCAGTGCTGTTACAGAGGGAGTTCCAGGATTTTGACCGAGCGGCAATGAGGGAATGACGATAGATCTCCAAGTCAGAATGATCAGTGGCTTGGAGGGGAACTTCGACGTCGTGCTGTTCCCTCGATTCTGTTGTCCATGTGCTTCCAAATGGTCGTGGATTTTGAAGCTGCGGCCGAAGGAGTCTGGGTGAGTTCCTGATTGAGTCCCTGTTCATGTGAAAACAATTGCTCTGTTTGAGCGTAATGTCGGCGAGTGGCAGCATGTTGATGGGAAATAGGAAGCGGACAGGAATAGGTCCTCGCGGCGGTTTCGATATCAGAGGTAATGGCGCAGAAGAGGGAAGAGAAGCCCTTGCAATCGATGCTCGGGCTGTGATTAAATGAAAAGGAATCGCACAGAAACACAGAATTGTTATGATGCAGAAGGGGACCATTCGGCCCCTCGTGTCTGCACCAGCTCTCCGAATGAGCAACCCATCTAACATTATTGCCCGCATCCCACTTTCCCCCCCTCCACCCCTCCACCCCCACCCCTACTTCCCGTTACCCTGCACATTCTTCGTTTTCAGATAACAGTCTAATTAACTGTGAGCGTTTCAATTGCATCGGTCTCCTCTACAGCCTCGGGCAGTGCACTCCAATCCCGAACACTCGCTGCACCAAAATATTTCTCCTCATATCACTTCTCCTTCTTTTAGTAATTACTCCAAACGTTTTCCCTCTCCTTCTCGATCCTTTTCACGAAGGGTACAATTATCTACTCTGTCCAAACGCCTCATGATTTCGAACACCTCCATCAAACCTGCTCTTAATTTCCTTTCTCTAAGGTAAACAGTCCTAACTTATCCAATCTATCTTCATAACCAAATTTCCTCATCCCTGGAACCATTCCAGTCAATCTGTTCTGCAACCTCTCTAATGCCTTCTCATTATTCCTGAAGCGTGGCGCCCAGAACTGGACACAATACTGTAGCTGAGGCCGAACTGAGGCCTTGTACAAATGCAACTTTAAGTTCTTGCTATTGTACTCTATTGATAAACCCCAGGATACGACAGAGCACTGTCAACATGCCCAGTTCCCTTCAAAATTCATGAACAATCGGTCGCTTAGTAATACAGAACTTGAGTACTGTTGAAAAAAGACATTTTGTCGATGCTTTTCGTCTTGCCCTCATGTGGACAATCACATGAATAACAATGTCAGGGCAATTTTTAGCAAATGCTGACCGATCACAGAATCACATCTAATGTCGGACACTGTATTTTGAGGTCTGCAACCACGGTCTGTACCTTGCCCGTTCCGACAGCAGAAGTGACGTGCTGTTTGATACGATTTGATAGGTCTCCTATCAAACAGCATCTCCCTTCTCCTGTGCACAACGGGCAAGGCACAGACCGTACCCAACCAGCCCGTGCTCGCAAACCTCAACACACACTGTCCAAATTAGATGTGATTCTGCGATTGGACAACATTTGCTAAATATTCCTCAGCGAGAAAAAATTATGCTGAAAACCAATTTAAGACTGTGAGTTGGGCTCTGTGTGTAGAAAGAGCTACATATATCAATACCCAGAGCAGTGTTCTTTGCAGCCAGAAAGAACATGTACACACAATGCGCCTGTTTCAGCGAAACAAAATAACTGATAGCCATTCGTTCCTTCTTTCCTCGGTGCAATGCCTTGGTGAATTCCAAGCCACGTGGTTTAAAATTTGAAACAATTCAGTAGAAATCGACCAGTGCTTTCTCCACAGCAACACCTCTACCAATCAGAGTCCACTTGCCAGTCACTCAGCACTCTCTTGTCAGACAGTATAAAGTTGTTACTTCCCTGACTTTGGTAGTCTTGCGATTGTCATTATCATTCTCATTGCAAGGCAACAATCTTTGACAAAATGCCTTTTTTCAGCATTAACCAATTTATGAACACATACAACCAAGTCTGTCTGTCCCTCCACATCCTTCAGAGTTGTACACTTTATTTTATAATGAACTTCCATTTTCTCCAAAATTAATCACTTCACATCACTTTGCATTAAACTTCATCTGCCTCTTGTCCGGCCATTCCACCAAATTGTCGACGTCCCTTTGATGTTCTATACTATCCTCGACACATTTCGGAATACCTGAAGGGTTTCTATATCTGCAAGGATTAACATTTTGTCCTATACACGTGGGTCTAGGTCATTAATGCATATCAGGGAAAGCACGTGTCCCAACACTGACCCCTGGGGAAATCCAGTTCAAACCTTCATCCAGCACACAAAGAAATCCATTCACCAAAACTTCCCGTTTCCTTTCGCTCAGCGAGTTCCATCTCCACCTTGTTACTGTCCCTTTTATTGCACGAGCTGCAAACTTGCTCACAAGTCTGTTGCGTTATATTGTGTCAAATGGTGTTTGGAAGACCATGAACACCATATCAAATGTGGTGCCCTTATCAACCGTCTCTGTTAGCTCTTTAAAAAATCTACAGCAATATCGTGGAACAAGATTTTCCATTAAAGAATCGATCCATGCTAATTGAACCAAGAGAGTGCGGTCCCAGTTCACTACACGACAATGTAAAACAATGGAGGGGAATGTCTTGGTCAACGCCATCTGCAGACAGACCCACCGGCGCCCACATCCCAGGAGTGAATAAATAAAGTCACTGGATTTTATGCTCTGATAAAAAAATGGAGTAGCGAAAATCATAGAGAGCAAATCGATTCTCCCAATTTGCCGACCAGCAGAGCCTCTCGCCGGCGAGGTGGACACCTAAATTTCCCGCTTATGTTCATCAAATGATCCCGCTGGACAAGTGTCAAAGCAAGGAGGAAATTCTCATTCTGTTACATAATCATTAACATAATCAGAGACGGTTGATGAGTGAGATATTCAACAGCTATCAGACAGCAGGAAATACTGACTTACCAGGAGTACCAATGGCTACCAGCATGGGATAGTAAATATCCTTGATCTGTAGGATTATTGGCCGTTCCATTCTTTAGAAGAATCTTCGCCTCCTGCCCTGTTTTGCAGTTCCCATTGGAATGTATCTGAGATGTTTTAGTGATCCCCTTTATAGTACAATCTGTGCCCATCTGAGAAAAGCAGCTTGCATAACATCTGGCGTTAGTTCCAGTCACTTAACAAATAAACAGCGCTTCCGCTTCAGTGACTTCAGAACGGCAACGGCAAAGTTGGACAGGTCAGTCCACAAAACGCCTGCCATTGAAATTCATCATCAGAATGAAATCCCAGGGGAGATGTGCCTCAATATCTACATGATAATTTTGTGGATCAGCATTTCAACGACCCAAAAAAGGTTCTGGATCTAGTTTAGATCCCTTTTAGATCTAGTAGTGTGCAATGAGGACGGTTTAATTAATAATCTTATAGAAAACGATTTCTAAGGGAGACTGAAAATAATAAGGCAGAAGATTAGATTTTGTTTTTGTAAATGATTTGGTTTACGCTGAATCTCGGATGATGAGTCTCAAAATAGCAAACAAATAGCTTTTGAATTCGAGCTGTCAAATATAAATTAGGTCACCACATTTAAAGATATGATTTTTGACAAACAATGGTTCTCATTAAAATACTTACTGTACTATTTTAAACACGTATACATCCATTTAAGTTGTATCAGCCCCAAGACAAAAGAAGAACAGCGCAACCGTTACGAACAAGAGTGCTTAAAGATACCATAGTAATAAACCGCGGAAATCGAAAGCTTTTAGATTTCAGCCAAAGAGGATCTGCAATTTACAAGGATACAGTAAAGAGAATATGATATTACACCAACTGCTAACTTTAAAAAAAGTTTGTAAACATTTCTATAAATTATGCAGATGAAATGAAAAATAATTGTGAGAGTAAACATTGACCCTTTGGACTCAGAGAAAGGTGGAATTATAATGGGGAATCGGGAGTTGGCTCAAAAACGATTCAGAATAAACCTGAAACCAAATATCAAGTGAATATATTGAACTTGTGTAAATCTGTACCAGGAAAGAAAGATTTCTGGAGACATTCATGGAGGTAATTTTCAAGCAATCTCCTAGACCTTTCCACTTGCAACATGGAGTTTGACAGAAGAGGTAGCTGCAAAGACAGCAGATGTATTGGATTCGATCTTTCAGAATTACTTAGAATCCAGAACACTTCCCAAGGATTGGAAAGTAACAAACCCCGATATTTTGGAAGAGGACAAGAAAGAAAATGGGGAACTATTAGCTTCACATCACTGCCAGGCAAAATGATATTTTCCTTTCTTTTCGGGATGTGCTAATAGAACACTTGGAAAATCATAATGTTATTCAATAAACTCCACACAATATTGTGAAGGGGAAATTGAGTACGGCGATCTTATCAGCGTTTCTGAGGATGTAATTATGAGGGGGATGAAGGGAACACAAGTGAATGCACTAAATTTGGATTTTCAGAAAGCATCCATTAAAGAATCCTTAAAGGTTCTTATACAAACTTAGTAATTATGTGATTTGGCGTCAATACTAGCATGGAAAATGAATTGGCTAATGGACAGACAACAGAGAGTAGGAAGAAAAGTGACATTTTCACCTTGGCAGGTTGTAATTAGTGGGGTGCTGGATGGATGAATACTTCGGTCTCAGCTATGTACATTCGATATTAATGGCTGAGATGACGGAACTGAGTTCGAAGTGTAGGATAAAGTTGTTTCCCACAGCAAGAGTTCATGTGAGACTGGAAAACAGCACCGCCACAGTGTGATGTAAAGAGTCACATAACAGTAAACCTGGGATAGACAGGTTCGGACATCGGAAAGACGTGAACTAGAGACGCTCGTGTAGAAAACTGCATGGAGATAGCTCTTAGCCTGGGCTATACTGGTGGTTATGTATACAGCTGTGTGTTACCAATAAACAGTGACTGTTCAACAGTTGAACTTTCTTCGTAAGACCAATGGACAGAACTCTTACAACTTGGTAGCAACTAATGACCGAACCCAGAACTCAAGACAAGCTGGGGAAAGACCCCAAAATCTGAAAAACTAAAGGAACCACATCTTGACCTGACGAATTCACCAAAACTGAAGAGAACAGATGAAGATTGCCTACGAAGAAACCCCATTGCAGAACTGGAGGCTCAAGGGCAGAAGAGAAATCCACTGTGTAGCTGAAGGACTCCAGCAGAGCCCGCCCCGGGCATTGTGAATCTCCATCCAATACAGAGTCAAATAACCGAGCCAGATCGCAAGGGTGAGTTAGCTAAATAATATTTAAAAATAGGTACAGAGGCTGAACGGGTCTTTAAAAGTATTGAGGGAATTAATCAGGCAGAACAGTCCATTTCTTCAGTCACCGCCCCCAGCCCGAGTCCAGAGTCGGCGGCCTAGAACCGTTGAAATAAAAACATTTGACGCCTCAGTAAAAGCCGGAAATCCCCTTTGATGAATTGAAGACTCTACTCTGGGAAATTCGCCAGAAGACGAAAACGTTCGATTCAAAGACATGCTGCTAAGAAAATAGATCACTTTGAGGTCGGGTCCGACATCGCCGCTGGAGCCCGCCAAACCCCAAAAAGCGCGGGGTGAAGTGAACTAAACGGTTTCTGCAGATCTATCTTTAAAAGTGCAACAGCAATTAAATCTGAACTCCCCTCTGCTGAAAGAAAAACAGCCTTGGATAATAAATCAGAGCTAACAGGTCGATCTTTGCTGATCCAAGGGGCAATTCAGGCACAGAATTGGTGGCGTTGGCGGGCATTTTTAAAAGATATACCATAGCTTTAGGGTTAGATAAAGAGACACAGGTTGAAGAACTGAAAACACTTTTGTAAACAGAAGGTCCGATAACCGATGACGTCATTGTGAGCCAAGGAATAAATGAATTTCCGGGTAAATTTGAAGCTGTTCTGAAATCTTTCGATTCCTATTTTGATTTAAGAAGGAATACAATTTTAGTGCGAGGAAAGTTCAACAACAAGTCCAACAACCTGGAGAACCCATTGGCATCCTGGACCTGGTGGTGTCCGATAACGGCCCGCAATTCGCTAGTGAAGGCTTCACTCAATTCACCATCCATTACGGATTTCAGCAACTTAACTGCTCCCCAAATTTTCCACAATCAAATGGTGAGGGGGAAAGAGGCGGCCCACCATTAAACCCTCTTCTGAGATATAGAAAATACGTCCCATAGACGCTTTGAACATTGAGATCCAACTTGCCTCAGTGCAACAGGCAGGAGCTGTGCAATGTCCCGCATAATCTTAGTAGAACTTAATTCTCCTAGTTTCTGTTACCAAGCTGAAACTGTTTACATTTCGGCATATTGTATTCCACCTGCCCTGTTCTTTCCCACACACTCAGCCCATCCATTTCCCTCTGCAAAGTTTCTGCGTTATCTCCAACACACACTTTCCCGTCACTTTTCATCGTCAGTAAACTTGGATACTTTGTGTTGTAAGAGTTATTTTCAGTAGGTGTTCAGAGGCTTGTAATGTTGAACAATAACCGTTTGTTGGCAACACATAACTGTATGTGTATGTGTGTGTGTGTGTGTGTGCGCGCGCGCGTATGTGTGCTTACGTGCGAGTGTGTGTGTTTTTGTGTGGTTGTGTACAAACTATAGGCCAGACTAAGAGCTATCTCCATGCTGACATCTATTCAAGTCTCCTGATCATGCCTGTCCCATGCGCTAACCTGTCTATCTTAGGTATACTGTCATGTCACTCTTTCTATCACGCTGTGGGCAGTGCTGTTCTCCAGTCTCACATTAACTTTTGCTATGCCGAACGTACTCGCAGTACCGTTCCCTCCAGTCTTAATCCAACATAATTGCATACAATATTTTTTACAGCTACCCTTTCTCCTTCTTCAAGCCTATGACTTTATAAATTCAGACAGTCTGGAGGCCTGACAATTCTACCAGATCTCGTTCTGGTCACATCTGGAGGGGTGTAGGCCCAGTTGTTTTGGGCCAGCTTTATTGGTTTGGAGTTGAAAAATCAGAATATCCTTTCTTTCTGGCGCATTTTTTTAATCATTCATGGGATTTGGCAGGCGGCTGGCTAGGCCGGTGTTTATTACCCATCACCAATTTCCCTTGATAAGGTGGTGCTGAGCTGCTTTACTGAACCGCTGCAATGGATGTGATGTAGGTACACCCACTTGACTGTGTCTACCTGATTAACTTAAAAGTATGATAGGAGGTTCTTCTCAATAGATGAGGAGGAGAATCATGTTCCGGCGGATTGTACCTTCTGGAGTATATAACAGGTATGATCTTGCTTGATCATCACCTCGTCATCTATGATGCCCGCTCTTTCAAGGTGCCTGGTCCAAACCTTGTCACTTCTGTTTAACTGGAGCAGGTTCTTGGTGCAGTACCTCTTACTGTAGGCAGAACAGTGCATTCTCGGTCCTGAACTTCCTTCTGATCCCTGACTGGCAGAATAACATAGAGATCCAACCTGCCAGGGTTTCGGTCTCCTTACCAAAGGAAGGGCAGCTTTCCCTCACAGAAAGGACAATGTATCTTCATTGGACTCGTTCATGGGAGGAGATGATTGTGTGTGAGGAGGGATTGATTAAGCTAGTCCTGTACTCAGGTGACCGGCCTGCTTTGAAAACTTTATTTCCAGTAAGATTTGAATCTCAGAACACTCCAGCTTAGAGAACCACGGGAAACACCAGAGTCAGGAGCTGCGACCTGAGCTCCACCATCTCAGTGCTGACCAGTAGCTCCATCCAAGATCCATCTGCCAACTATATAACTGCAGCAGCTTTAACAAAGACTATTCCAGCTTCCACTACCTCAACTGCTGGTAACATACTTAGCATCAGATCGCTCTTGATTAAGAATTTACTGGCAGATCACAGAGTCACAGTAGCATAAGGTGTCGACAGGGGTGCTTCAGACTCGCCTGAGTTCTGGATCGATGTGATATCGTCCCGTGATAACGCTGTAAATGTAAATTATTCAGCACCGGGCAGAGATGACAATAACCTCACACACTATCCTTATTACAGCTCTGGTGTGGAAGGTGGGGGCACGATTTAAGTTTCTAACTTTTCACAAAGATACGGCGACACTTCATCTCCGGCCATCATCTTATTCTTGCTCCACCAGCTCTATGTTTATTCATCTGCCAAAGTGATTTTTACTGACGTGACCCCAGAATTTTATCTGTTTTCATTTTATGAAGGAGCACAGTTTGATGTTGAACTGAATGAGTCACAGGCATCAACCAATATTCTCTGGGTTATTCGCTTCCCACTCCACAAGGCCCAGCCACTTCCAGTGTCACGGGGCGAATGGATAAAATGAAAAGCAAACATCTCTGCATCAACCTCTCTGTCTCTTCTCCAGCTCTCTCTCCCTCGATATCCCTCTATCTCTCGTTTTCCATTTTTCTCCCTCTAGCTCTCTATACATCTCTCCCTCTCAACCCACCAAATCCCCGCCCCCCTTCAACCCGTCTCCCTCTCTCTCTCTCACACACGTACACGCACACACACGTACACGCGCACACACGTACACGCACACACACGTACACGCGTACACACGCGCACACACGTACACGCGCACACACGCACACACACGCACACGCACACACACGTACACGCGCGCACACGCGCACACACGTACACACACACGCGCACACACGTACACGTGCACACACACGTACACGCACACGCGCACACACAAACACACACGTACACGCGCACACACGCGCACACACGCAAACACAAACGCACACTGATGCTAACACACTTTCTTCCTATTCTGGCCCAAGGGAATTGAAACGAAATATTTTCAGGAAAGCCACAGTGACAGCCTTTAAAGAGATTGTTTGGGTGCAGTCGTGGTTCCTTGCCACGATTAGGAAAGAATGGCCAGACAAAAGCAAAGGTTTTCGATGAGGAAATATGTATCGAGCAAAATGAAAGAAGTAAAGGCTGTCAGATTGTTTTATTTTATTCCTTCACCTGATGAGGGCTTGCTGGCTGGGTCAGCCTATATTGCCCATCCTAATTGTCCTTGCGAAGTTGATGGTGAGCTGCCTTCTTGAACCGCCGCACTTCCTGTGGTGTAGGTAGACCCACAGTTCTGTTAGGGAGGGGGTTCCAGGGTTTGACCATGTGACAGTCAAGGAACGGCGATATATTTCCAAGTCAGGATGGTGAGTGACTTGGACGGGAACTTCCAAGTGGTGGTGTTCCCATTTATCTGTTGCCCTTGTCCTTCTAGATGGTAGTGGTCGTGGGTTTGGAAGGTGCTGCCTAAGGAGCCTTGGTGAATCCCCGCAGTGCATCCTGTAGATGGTAGACACTGCTTCTACCGTCCGTCAGTGGTGGAGGGAGTGAATGATTGTGCGTGGGGTGCCACTCAAGCGGGCTGCGTGGAACTGGACCGTATCAAATTACTTGAGTGTTTTGGGACATGCATTCATCCAGGCAAGTGGGGAGTATCCCATCACACTCCTGACTTGTGCCTTGTAGATTACAGACAGGCTCTCAGGAGTCAGGGAGTGAGTTACTCGTCGCGGGATCCATAGCCTCTGACCTGCTGTTGTAGCCACAGAATTTATATAGCTAGTCCAGTTCAGTTTCTGGTCAATGTTAACCCCCAGAATGTTGATTGTGGGGATTCAGTGAAGTGCAGTCGGACGTCAAGGGGCGATGGTTAGATTATCTCTTGATGGAGATTATCATTGCCTTTCACTTGTGTACTGTAAATGTTACTTGCCACTTGTCAGCCCAAGCCTGGATATTGTCCAGGTCTTGTTGCATTTGGCCATGGACTGCTTCAGTATCCGAGGAGTTGTGAATGGTGCTGAACAGTTTGCAATAATCAGCGAACATCTCCACTTCTGACCATATCTTGGACGGAAGATCATTGATGAAGCAGCTGATGATGGTTCGGCCGAGGACACGAACCTGAGGACACTACACCGCAAGTGAGAACCATGGAAAATAATAGAAAATTCATTGGGAAGTGAAGAATAAATACAGGTAGAAAAGGGAGACTGGGAGAATAAACTGGCAGCTTTTTTTTTTGCCCTATGGATATAAATATTAAAGGTTGCGAAAACAGGAACGGGCCGAATAGGGACTAAAACGCAATTTCGCGCCTGGAGCCAGAGGACTTATATTGTGTTTTCCAAGAAAGAAAAACACTGGCAAAGGCAGAGTGAAACACGAGATGGTTGTGAAATTGGGTGGACGACAATTGTAGATAGAGGAGGCATTATAAACCTGGTTTTAATTAAATGTTGATAATTCACCAGGATTGGTTCAGGGGCAGGGTGTTGAGGAACGTAAGTTTGGAAATTGCGGAGGGCAGCGGGCCACAAATTTCCAATCCTGCTTAGTTTTAACGGACGATGCCAGAGGATTGTAGAATTGCAAATGGTATACCATTGTTCACAAAATGTAGCTAATTATTTGTAAACCACACACGCACCAGTTTAACCTCAAGTGGTGGAAGAGCTTTTGGAAACGATATCCAGAGACAAAATGTATTACCACATGGATAAGTGCGGATTCATTCAGGAAAACATGTCTGGATGTGTTAAAAGCAGTTAGCGTTCAGTTAACTTGATTGTTTTGGGATGAAGACTGTCAGTGGAGCATGGGCACCAAGTCAGCTGAATGATAGGAAACAAAGAGCCGTGGTGAATTGCTATATAATGGGATTCTCCAGCCATCAGCAGAGTCATCAATGCTGTTTTTCTTCAACATAGGACCGAGGCGTCGACGTGTAGGGCACCATTTCAAAACTTGTGGATGACACAAAACTCAGAAGTGTTGTAAAATTCAGGGGAGGATAATGATAAACTTCCAGAGGACAGCGGCAGGCTGATGGAACAGATGGCATGAAGTGAAATTTAACGCGGAGAAGAGTGAAGTTTTACATTTTTTCAGGGAGAGCGAGGAATGGCGATATAAGGTACACTAGTCAATGCTAAATGAGATGCAGGAGCCGAGGAGGCTGGAGAAATGTCTTGAAGTTGGCAGCGCATGTCGGGAAATTATTTAAATTACTGACCGGCGATTCAGCGCAAAATCAAGTGGGTCACTGTGCGGTGAATTTTCAATTCACTCCCAGCATTCGGCGGAGTTGCAAGGAGAGGGAACTGGAAGATCTTTCTACCTGGCTTTCATTCAGAGATTTGTTGTGTTTATAGCAAATATGGTAACAACTAACCAGAAAGAAAAATAATCCAACTGCAGTTGTCATTTATGCGTTGATCTCAGTGCCAGCTTGTGGCAGCACCGCTTGACAGAAGAGAAGACAACACTGTGGAGAGTTCTCACTGCTTTCCGCTAGTATTTGCGCTGCGCTGAGTGTCCTTCATAAGAAGTGAAACCGAGTTAAATTTAATTCAAAAACGTTATACGGCGAAAGCGTTGGTTTCTCAGTTAGTGAATTATGTGTCGCCGACAAATATCTGAGCTATGACGTACATTTTGCAATATCGGTGTTTTGTTTCATTCGGACGTGGTTTAAAGTAATTCGCAATAAATTATTACCCTGTTGTACGACGCTTGTAAAGCACATAGAAGCAAATGATTTTAGTGCCTCCAGCTGAACAGTCGATGTAGAGACAGACATTAACCATGTGGAGAGTACACAAAGAGCTTATCCAGTGAGCAATGGGCGTATTTTCTAGGTGGTGAGAAACAGGGGACCGTAGAGAAGCAAAAGGATTTCGTTCTACAGGTACAGGGCTCACTAATCGCCAGTGCACATGCACAAACAATCATTTTAAGATCTGGACTTCCAGGCTGTCATATCCGAGGTGCCACTCATTCCAATAGATAGTTAGACAACTGTCTTAAATCTACAGCTACGCAGATCTATGTAACAGACGGAGTGGCATAAAAGCTACAAGCGAGTTTTGTAATGCAATATTGTGAATTGCATCCCAATATTTTGCTGTGAACATGATTCTGGGGCCGCAAACGCATTAGGAATTCTTTATCTGTGATGGTGCTGCATGAAGGTGCGAATTGAGGATTCTCAGGATGGTGCAATTGAAGCAGGAGATCAGGCAAAAAGTTCGTGAATTATTGAGAAGTTGTGAAATACATAATACACCTGTTCCTCCAGACGCTACTCAGAGGAAGCAGCAGGATTACATTGACCCTGGAGTGGAAGCAGTGCTGATTGCGGAGTTTAGTAGGTCACTTTAGAAGTTCAGTTTTGATAATTCTAGATTTGTATAATTATAGGATGGGTAAAGCACAGAAGGTGCCTGTCCGTTCTGTGCTGCTTCTCTGAAAGAGACGATCACCTAGTGTCAATCCCTCGACGTTTCCTGCAACTTTCTTTCGTTTGCAGGGCTTCTACCTGTTTCTAATCTCTTGAGAAAAGAAGAGTGAAGGGTGGTTTGATCGAGGTTTCTAACTTGTTAGAATCTAGTGTGAGATTAAATGGGGAGAAGCTGCTTCCACCGGCGTTAAGAATGGGGTTGAATCAGAACATATTGTTGACACTGATTCACAGGGATAATGTCTCGGCCAGCCAAGGGAAAAGCCTGGAAGAACCTTTCACACTTAGAGTAGCTGGAAATCTGCAAATAATTCCTAAAAATCATCGAGAACGCCACAATTTCGAGAAGAAAGTTTTTTTTTGTTGCAAATCGAAGAAACTTATACCTCTCTTCTGTTCTCTTGAATAATTCAGCATACTTTGCTCTTTTTTCCCAACATTTCAATGGGACTGTACCCTTTGTTCCAAAAGGATGCAATTGGATAAGGACTGGAGCCATGGACCTTCAGATTAAATGTCTGATGCTGTACCGACTCGGCTATCCGGCCTCCATTGAGCATGTTTCCCACAACAGCCTTCACTGTCTAACTAGAGTTATTACATCGTCTATTTTTTTCCATTCCCTTCTTTGTATTTCACCCCTACAACGCGTTTCCCTCACAGACAGACCGGCAGCGTCACTTTGGCTTCATTTCACAAACCTTCCAACTTGCATCAACTATTCGCTCCTAACCAGTGGCGTGAGATGTGATGATTGTTGTTATCCTGGTCTGTGCATTAGACCTTCAAAGGTTTGAAGAGTGTATTCATTTCAGGAAGCTATTAAGTTGCAGAAATTGAAGGGGGAAGCTCTAAAGTCACAGGGATGGATTTCACGAGTGGGTAAATGATTTTTAATGGTGTTTGATGTGGGAAAGTGTAATACCATCCCCTTGAAATCAAGACAGCTCATTCGGAGTAACGTTTAAATAGTGTGAAGCACTAAGTGTAGGTGTCTAAATCTATCTGCAAGCCCGAGAGCATTGATTAAAAAGATTCACCATGCACCCCTCCTCACTCTTTCCTGCATAACGTGCGGTAACATAGATCAGTCAACATCTTCCCTTGCTCTGCTAAACCCGGAATAAATCAAAGTGCTTCCTTAAGTAAACACCTCCAAAGGTAATATTGGTCCATTCGGGCTTCTTAATATTGGCACGTAAACCCAAATGCTTTTTTCGGGCTTTGTTACGTTGATGTAAACTTCATAACGTCTGCCACCAGTTGAAGTCTTGCTGGGTTTTACTGATTTAGTTTTGTCGCGTTTCTATCTTTATTCCTTCATGTTACTTTCGGACGGTTGCAATGCAGCCATTCACAGCCCCACTTGGACATATCCTTTGTTTCATTTCCATGCCCATTACAACTCTCTATGGATTTTACATCAAGAAACCTTTTCCCTCCTTCCCTCCACCCTCACAGACATTCACTTTGTACATCCCGCCCCTTCTTCCTCTCCACAGGATTCACATTTAATATATTTTTATCTTTCTTCACTTCTGATGAAAAGTCATCGACCTGAACAGTTCACTCTGTTGCATCCACAGGTGCTCCCTGACGGGTTGAGTATTCCCAGGATTATTTTTTAATATTCCCAGCAATCACGCTGCATTGTTTTACTGTCTGAAAGGTTGGTGGAATCAGATTCAATCTGAATTTAAAGGGAACTAATTTACAGAGTGACGTGGGAAGCTTGATTGTGGAACAAAATTGACAGTTCTTTTCAAGAACGGGCACAGAGTAGATGGGCCGACAGGCCTCCTTCTGAGCTGCAGGATTTGATGAATCACGTCTTTAATTTCTGCGTTGACCGGGAGATTAGAAAATGGCTGAAGACGTGAAGGTGATGACCGAATGGTTACAGGTAATTGTCTGATGTTGTGTGCCGAACATGTAATACATGTAAGAGGATTTCAAGCACAGCACAAGTCTATAAATTACTACTATATTAACTCCTAAAACCCCTAATTAACCTCGCTTCCACTTACACTCCCGTTAAGGAAACAGTAAAAACAAATATATTTAAACAGACCCCAGCAAGTCGACACAATACCCTGGGCAGAAGTATTCAAAGTGGCTATTCCAAGCTTCGGTCTGTGTAGACAGCAGGCTTAATGCACAAATGCTGAAGGCTTTTTGCACTTCCCGTCGACCTTAGAATGCCTTCCCTGCCATCATTCACCTTTATAAATGTTTGTCTTTTTTAATGTAAACCTCATTGTTCCCATATGTCTTTGAAACTTACCTTTCTCATAATATGAATCATATTGCTAATCATAGTGCTAATATTATCAGGAACATTTGGGAAAATAAACATGCTGATTGCTTGCCTTCTCCGGCTAGGTGTATCATCCAACCATCTCTTTGAAATTAAAACTACTGTGATATACCTAAAACTGCAAATTCTGCTCACCTCACATTCTAAGACTTCAGCCATGTTTTCCCATTTAGCATTTCAAACCTAGATTCAGTTGATGAGTCAAAGACTCCAGACCAGCTGTTTCCAATTCAATTACATCGCACACACACTCAGAGAAACTAATCAAATCCCACTATTACCTACCTTTACAATAAATCACAATAATGTTACGAGAATTATTGTGCGTTCGTGACATCTGGAATTCCCTCCCTTAAGCTCTGACCCCCTTTACCTCTCTCTTCTTTCAAACACTCGTTCAAATCTACCCATTTGGCCAGATAGTTCGTCATTTTCCTAAATACCTCCTTGTGAAACTTCGTTTTAAATGTTGATATATAACGCTCCTTTCAAGCACATTGGCAAGGAGAGGGGTGGGGAGTTTGTGAAATGCAATAGATACATAGAAGATTCTGCTGTGTTGTTCAGTTGAGCGGGCTTCAAAATTAAATTGTGTGGATGCGTTCAAAGTTTATATATCCCTCCGGTCAGAGCTCGGGTTATGGAATATTGATGAGGGTCACTGCTGAATCTGGGATGGCGAGTTTTATCTAACGTTGGCTCCCATTTTTAGCAGCAGATACCACCGGCTATCCACGTTCAACATGCCGGAACTCCACCATCGATTTGTAATTTGGTAATTTCCATGAGGTGAGCAGGACTGCACACAGTTCTCAAATTGTGGCCTAACTAATGATTCATACAGCTCCACCATAACCTCCCTGCAAGTATATTTAAACCTCGTCTAATAAACGAAATGATTCTACTTGACATCTTAAACACCTCATCGGCCTTTCATGTAACATTCGGGAATCTGTGGAGATTCGCTCCAATGTCCATCACTTCCTCTAAACCTCCCAATACTCTCTTCATTAATTGTGTATTCCCTGCGACCTGTTTGAGTTCCCCAGCTGCATTACATCGCTCTCCCCTGGTTTGAATTCCATTTGGCATTTTTCTGACCATCTAACCAGTCAATTGATAACTCCCTGCTATCAAACCTCCACACTATCAAACACAGCCAGTTTTCTCGTTGCCTAAAAACTTCATGAAGATTCCCCCTATATATTTCCATTTAGTTAATATGTGCCATGAAAAGCGCGGCTAAATATACATGTGGCTTTTTTTTCAGGAGAGAAATCTGGTTGGTACAAATCCATCTCTCCAACACCCTTAACGCTGATGTTTTCAGGATTCACGTCGGTGCTCGGGCGCTGTTTTAAATGTAAGTTCTCCATTGGCTCTGCCATGCAGCCCGATAAACAAATACCAATGATCTTTGCAGCAAAACAGTGCAACGGATTTGAAACCTTTGCATTATAACTACACGCCGTTGATTAGTGACACATAACCTCCTGGGCTCAGAAATCAATGCCGCCCCCGTCTAATTCCAACCAATCCCGAACGATTCCTTATGAAGACAGCCAGAAGAGGGTAAACCCGAGGCAAAACAAGATTGAGCTCCCCCCACACTGTTGTTCTGCGGATTGTGAAGCGGCGCTGCTGTATGACTGTTAATCAGATAAATACATCAATCACAGCGGCAGTTGGCCTGTTACTTACCGCTTTCCCAACTTGCTCTGATCGCCTCAAGTCATCGATTGAGAGCCAGGCGGAAATATATTTCTGTTCCCTGACATTGCAACTCCCGCGAATGATAGCATCAAATGTAAATTTCAACAGGCACTCGGTAATTTCTCGTTGAAGCCCCCGCCGTGAGTTTGCCCGATTGTGAGCAACTTCCTTCCAATTCGCCATGAAATCCACACGCTTCAATTCCTACATCCTAGAGATACTGCAACATTTCCACACTATTTTTACTTCAGTGTTTGAAGTGCTTATATATTTTATATAATTTAGCATCGTTCCGAAGACAATTGTGAATGAGCAACTTGCACTGGTCATGCGCGACATGCCCACACCCCATGAAATAAATAGAATAGAGATTGCATAGATACCAGCCTATTGATGGAAGATTTTGCAGTTTAAGGCTTGCTTTGAGCAGATTATTTTCATCATTGACAAGAAGGATAAGGTATCTGTAGCTGAACAGCTTTGTGAAGATCGGATCATTCAGCAGCTCTGGGAGAAACATACACTCACAGCTCGCTGTTAACCTGAACTTTCAACTGGGCAAATCCGGGATTTCCAGCCTGTGCGCGATCAATCAGCGAGGAAGATTGCGGAATCCTCCACTCACTGCCCGTTGAGTTTGAAAACCAGATACTAGGGAGAGTTCACCAGGTGGCCGGTTAGCTCAGGTGGTTAGAGCGTGGTGCTAATAACGCCAAGGTCGCGGGTTCGATCCCCGTACGGGCCAACGTATTTTATTCGAGTTAGAAGGAATTAAAGCCCGGACCCGGTTCAGTTGTTATTCCTCCGCTGTCACATGGAAAGAACGTTTCGAAAAGTTCTTCTGCAGCGTTGCAGGCTGTGGTTTTTTTCCATCCATGCTTCTTCCTTCTGGAACATTTCTGCCTCTAGTTCTGACAAATCCGTCCTTTTAACAATTCTGTGCTACAAATTTGTTGGCGACAAGACAACAAAGCTTTGCTACTGCACAACGGAACACTTGCAAACGACGGTCTGCTCAGCATCTCTGGGGCAAATATATCCATACAGCTCCCTGGCAACCTGAAGCTTTGACTGGGCAAATACGAGAGTTCCAGCCTGTGCGGGATCAGTCAGGTAAGGAAGAATGCTGAATTCTCCACTCACTGCTAGACTGGATTTGAAAAGCATTTGATCAAACTAGGAAACGTGCTGCTTGGCGACCAGTTAGCTCCGAGATAAAGGCAAAATGCTGCGGATGCTGGAAATCTGAAACAGAAACAAAAAATGCTGGAAAAATCTCTTCAGAGTAATACGGACTCGAAATGTTAACTCTGTCTTTCCCTCCACAGATGTTGTCAGACCTGCTCAGTTTTTCCAGCACTCTCTGTTTTTTATCGGTTAGCTCCAATGGTTAGAGGATGATGCTAATAGCGTTAAAGCTCACGGGTTCGATCCCCATTGAACAATGGGACATGGGAGATGTGTGGTAATTCTGTCCCTATTCCAGTTCAGTTGCAGTCCTTCTGCTGTTCCATGGTTCGAGGTTCAGTTGTAATTCCTATACTGTCACATCGGAATGGGATTTCGAATAGGACCGTGTTCTCCTGTCGCATCGCAGGTTGAGCCTTTTTCTCTTCCACACTTCTTGCCTTTGGAAAATTTCTGCCTCTTGTCCTGACAAATCTGTCCTTTTTCACACTTCTGTGCAATAAACCGGTCAGCATCATGGCAACAAATATTTTCTCCTGTACAGAGAAACACTTGCAGACGAGCAGTGACATCGCTGTTAACTGTGCCCATGCCTGCCGTTCGCTGCAATGCTGCAGGCAAATTACTTAGAGACAATTTGCAAGTGTCAGTGCAACCAATCATACTAGCCTACCATAAAGTGATTGCATTGAAGCTATCAACAGCTCTCTACACGACAACAATAACTCGCTTCACAACAATTTCACGCAAATATTGCATCTGTCAGCAAAGTCTATCCATTATCAAATTTCTCAACAGTCAGTCAGCTGCTGGCGAGGCCAAAAAAACATTTGCTGCTTCGAGATATCTTTTAAAAAAGCAGCACAATATACTCCTAATGTGTTGTTAATTATGCTCAAACATGCCCGGAACGAAGTAAAATACTGAACCGCGCAAAGTCTACTTCATTGCTGAGCGACTTGTAACCGACGGATAAACTAGGTCCCTGAGAAGCCAATGTTTTCCCGTCTAACTTGTCGTAATTCCAATCTCTCTCAGACATTCTAGTGACGAAGACACCCAGCAGAGGGCAAACCCAACCCAAAATTACTGTGAGCTCTCCCCACGGTTTAGTAGCTTTGCTGTATGACTGTTACTGGGATAGGTTTGTAAATCACCGAGGGCAGTCGGCCTGTTATTTGTTCTCCCATTTACTGGTTCCGCAACTTGCTCCAATCGCCTAAAGCCCTGATTGAGAGCCAGATGGAAATATCTTTTAGTTTCCTGCACTTGCAACTTCCCCGGCTTTTACTACCAAATTTAAAATCCAACAGGCACTCGGTCATTTCTCGCTAAAGAACCGCTCATAATTCGTAAAAACTGTGCTCGTTTTACTTCTCATTCGCAATTCAGTTCCAATTCCAAGCTTCACTTGCATCATCCTGAGGACAGGGCAACATCTCAAAACTAAGTTTACTTCAATGTTTGAAGTGTTTTCACTTTGTAAAGTTAGCAATCCTTCCCAAGGCAATTTCGGATGAGCAACTTATACTGGTCGTGGAGGCATATCCATATCTCATGTAATAAATAGAAAAAGAGAGGTTGGATAATATATCAGCCTGTTGAGGGCGAGAAGGTTTTCAGCTTGAGGTTTGCTTTCGGCGGAGTATTTTGAACATCCAGAAGGGGAGCGTTGATGTTGCTGATCAGCTTTGTGAACATCGGAACAATGAGGCATCTCTGGGGAAAACTCATTCCCTTCCAGATCGCTGGTAACCTGAAGCTTTCAATTTACAAAGACGATAGTTCCAATGGTCCAGCTGGTGCGCGGTCAGTCAGCAAGGACTGAGTGTCGATGGTCCTTGGGTCGTTCTTCGGTACCATTTCAGATACAGAATCCGAGTGACCCCCGCCCCCCTGCAGCCTTGATACTGTCTCAAAGAAGTGTACAGGAAGGATATTGAGCGTATATTGTTTTCATGCTTTGAAAAAGTGTCTGCATGTATGACAGGAAAGAATCAAGGCGCATAACACTCAGTCGAAACACATCTGAACATTCCCTCTACTTACTGTGATATGTATCTGGCTCTCGCTATCACCAATCTCGTTTCCCTCTTTCTTACGGCGAACCTATTGACAATCATGATTCTCGCCAGAAGAAACTGCGGCCTTTTCAAATTTATCTGGCTAAATGGTGTCTGGAAACAGCATATCTACTGATCATGTTCTTCATATATTAGAATATCAAACTTTCAGCAAAGTCTTTACACATTAATTCCTCTCCAACACTGTCATTGTTATGGCAGCACCAAACTTTAAATTGAACTGGCACTCCGTCATTTCGCGCTGAAACACCCGTCATAAGTTGGCACTGAAGTGGCCGCCTGACTTCTCATTCGCAATTTAGCTCCATTTCCAATCTTCAATTGTCAGTGTCATGGCCAGAATTTTAAAGCAAAGTATGTCACTGTGAAAACTGCTACAGTAACCACAACAGCGGTCTCTGTGCTGATCTGTTGGGAGAATTTGCCATCTTGATTTGCTCAGGAACACAAATGTTAATTTGCCAGCAACTGAACAAACTGCAAAAACGGGTGACCATCAAACTGATCATTAACAATCTTCAGTCGGGTTCCCGCCCTGGCGCGGATTTTGTTTCCATCGTCTTCCGGGGTAGCGGACTTTTCCCATGTTTTCAGGTGAAGTTCCAGGCCGCAGAATTTTGGATGAGCACTGGTGTGTGTGGGGTGGAAGATGGGAGGCCAGCCAGGTGAACACTGGAATAGTCAAGCAGAGAGTGAACAAAGACATGGATGAGGGTTTCAGCAGCGGATGAGCTGAGGCAGGGTCGGGGTTGGCCGATGTTCGGGATGTTCAAGTACTTAGTGTTCATCTGATAACAGCCTGTCAGTCTGCCTAATATCATGTAGTTATATCAGAGACATTAGGGGTAAAATGGATACAGCGTCAGCCATTATTGTTCAATATTAGGATTGTTACTGTATCTGTATCTCTGGAACATTATGTCACTGCGGGACTTTTCACATTTCACTGCAATCAGAAGCTGACCAAAATGTCCCAGACTGTGGCCAAGGACTGAGACCCTTTAAAGATGACATTTGCCCCTTTAGCTCGTCAAATTGGGATAATTCCCTGCAGGATATTTGCTGTTCATGAACCATTAATATCAATAATTCCTGTTACTGGGTTCACTGAGAGGGATGGAGAGTCAGTGAACAGAGCGGAGTGTCACAGTTGTTCTGTTCCTGACTCTCCCCCTCCCGGTAGTTTAGTGAGGACTCGGTCTCCCAGGGAATGTGTTGTCTCCAATTCCGCCCGATTCCCGTCTTTTAACACTGAATGAACTGACAGCTGTCAGTAACTCTAGTATCGGGATCCTGGTGAGTTCATTGTGGTTCAGTGTTTAGACAACACATTAACAAACAAGGTTCACAGAAAATATCATAACTCAGATTCAGGAGGGGATCAGACACGGGGGCAATCTGCGCTCTCTACCTTCTGATTCAGGTTCCTGAACGTCGCGGAAAAATAAATGATATTTGCTGCATTGTTGATGTTGTGGTCGGAGGGCCTATTAGATGAGGAGTTTTACTTCCCTGTGTCGTGCAAGGTTATCAGAAGATTGTAGGTTGGAGTCCTGCAGTTTGTCCTATGTTCTTTTGACGCAGATAAATTGCCGTGTGCAGAAGTTCTCACACACTTTGTGTGTAGAATTCTTTTTTCTAATTCCCTCGGTAAAAACCCTGACTTTAACTCTTTGACGGTGGCACTGGGTCCGAGATTCCCAGTCAGCGGAAATAGTTTTGGGCTGATCTTACTTGTTCAAATTTATTAAAAAATGCATCGAATGCCTCCTGCAATCATGGGGAAGGATCTCGGTAAAGGGTCAGTCAGTGCGTTAAATGTAGGGACTGAGCTGTGGTTTGGTGTCAGGAATTGAAGTGGGTTAGGAGTGAGTTGAAGAGACAAACAGATTTACAGAGGAAGAAAACTGAATAATTGGCGACGAGGAAGAAAGAGGAATATGAACGGTCATCACCATCTTTCAAATTACATTCAATGAAAGATCAAAAGAAAAAAATAATCTCTGTGCCAAGGAGCTGCTGATAGTGCAGAGACCAGAAAATAGAGCTGGAATTAGGAGAATCATCGTGTTCACTGAGGGAGAGGCGATGGGATAAGAAAAGAAAAGTTGCGAGGAGGCGGCGAAGAAAGGCTGGATCCTGAAATGCTGCTGTCTAAAAGCAATGGAAATAAAGGGAAAAAATACGTTTAATAAATTAATAAAATGGTGGCAGATGTTATAATATAAGTTACTCTATCATGTTACACTCACTGTTTACAAGATACTCGTTGACCGTCAGATTATTAATGAATTCTGCCTCGTTAGTCATTACTAAATCGAGTGTGGCCGTTTCCTCTCGATTTTAAAATACCTTTTTTCAGCAAACTGTCCCGGGTTCAAGCTACCAATTCACTGATTTCACTGAAATTCCGATTCAGCCCAGTTTTAGTGAAAGAGCCAGAGTCGGGTATTCGGACACATAGGGAACTGTAGGCTGACTATTGGTGTGAAGGGGCGTTCCTCTCAAGAAACTTTAATATTCCAGGATCTCTAAAAACTACCGCTGTTCCTGAATTTCTGAGACGAAATCTGCACTCTCTCCTGTATATAAAACAATGCCCAATTCGTGTGTTTCCTCTTATGAAGGGCAACGCTTACTCCACGTCGGGGAATTGAACTCCGGTCTCCAGCGTGACAGGCGGGGATACTGACGACTATACTAACGAGGAACTACTGAACTTTGGCACAGAGTAGAAAAACCTGGGGTTAACTTCACTCAGTAACAAATGAAAATGCTGAAGTGGCAAAATGTGGGACTGGAGCGGGCTTCCATCAGTTGTTTCCGAGACTTCTGAATGAAGTCGCTGTTGTTCAATTGCTGTCAGGAACTTATGATGCTTAATAACCCACAAATTGATAGATTTGTAGAATGAAAGAAATTAAATTGTCCTCCGATCAGCACATTCATATCTTGAAACATTCCTCTTTTGTGTAGTGTCTCGGTTTATCAATGGGAAAATCTGACCGCCAGTGAGATCCGCGGATTTAACACACACCAAACTTCCAGGGAAGTTGTCAATATGGGGAATTGTCAGTGAATACGCGGCACACGCCTATGCTCAATAATGCGCACGACTGAGGAAAAAATGTATATTCTGTACCTGCAGTGAAAGTCTAGGAGAGTTCAGAGACAATGAAAATGTCATCAATTCAGGTTATCTGTTTTGTGGCAAATCCTGGCAAAATAACATTCCTTCTGACCCCATTTTGGGACTTTTAATAATGATAGGGATTTATTTTTCCTCTTGAAACATTTACCGACCAGGAACCCAATGAGGGGAAAAAAAAACAAATGTTAAAATGAAAGGTGAATATATTTATGTTCACCCTGCAGTGATGGGGGAATCCCCCCCGCCCCCTGTCATTATTGTGTCCAGCCTCCTGCTGGGCCGCCGTCTTGCATTTGTGCAGCAGCTGTTTATTATTCGGTTCAGCTCTGTCTCTCCCGTCACTGGCTCTCCATCCTGTCGATGGTGCTGTCTCATGAACTCCGAGAAGGTAACGCATTCGCTTATTAAAATCACAAGACAGAGGCTCTTTGAGTGAAACATTTGGACCCACGCCGAGTGTTTAGTTCATCACCCAGCAGTTCCTGGGAATTACATGCAATGCATTCATTTGCTTTATTAATGCCTGGTTACTGGTTGATATATGCACTCTTCCTTGACTGTCTCAATGACCTTCAAGGGTAAAGGCTTCCTCCCGTCTGCTGTAGAAGCTGCGCCCCTGCAGCTTGAGTTGTGCAGGACATCACTAGTGAAGATTGCATGCACCAGGCGACTTATAACCAGGTTTCTCTTTTCTACATTTTTCAGAGTCTCCAATTTTTCTGGTGCTACAAAACACATTTGACGATGTTGCAGTTCCACATTCTCGTGCCCAGGGTTCTGAAAGTTAGGGAATTAATTTGAGACCCTGATAGTCCGATGGCTGCAAATGTCTGTTGCTGCTAAAACATGATGAGATGTGAAAACTAGACAATGTGCTTTCATTTCCTGAGTGAATTGTACTTGCGTCAAATCTCCTTTCCCACTCCCATTCTTCAATCCTGCCTCCAGCAGGTATCCTTTGTGTGAAAATGGATTCTTGAGGGCCCTGCAACTTTGTAATTTCGGCATTCATGTGTGGTTGATTGGCAGTTACCCCCTGAGGTCTGCATAATGCGAGGAATAACTGCTGGTCTGTTTGTAAAATATTTTTTAAAATGTTTCAATGTTGGACATTGATCCAGCGTAAAGAGCGAGTCAAAGCGTGATCGCTGCGATTTCTCATTTAAATTCTCAACCCGGTGACAAGAATCACTCATTGCCATCGATCAACCTCAAAGCTTCGAGGCTGAACTAGGCAGGCCACTATATGCCTTACAGAGCGGGTAGAACAATGACGTTCTTCATTCTCTCAAATGTAACATCCCTAACAAGGCCGGCATTCCCATCCCTTGAGAAAGGTTAAGAGTCAACCACATTTCTGCAGGCCAGACTGGGTAAGGACAGCAGGTTTCCATCCCTAACGGACAATTATGAACCTGATGGTTTTTTTTACAACAACTGATGATAGTCTAATGTGAGTCAGCATTATTTAAATTAATTTTATATCCCAGAATTTCTTAAATGATTGTAAATTCGATCAGTTGCCGTAGTTGGATTTGAACCTCCGTCCCCTGAGTATTAACCTCCCTGGATTATTAATCCAGTCACATGACCAGAGAAAAAGGCCAGTAAATTAATGTAGGCCCCAGTCTCTCTGATCCACTGCTTGTGAGCATATTCTCGGGAAAGTCGAGGGTGAGAACATGATGTGAACTCTCAGTTTGACCTAAGTTCACATAATGGAGGGAGGGTTCCACAAACACTCACCCAGTTTCCATCTTCAGACCTGCTGTCAATTGCCATTGTCCATGCCCTCCAAGGGACCAAAAATGCCCCGCATGAGATGTAGCATTCCAGGATTCATAGCTTCAATGTAAAGAGGAAACTCGCAGATTACATTATCTTGCTCCCCAGACAAATCCAAGGGCTATAATTTCAGAAGCCGTCGAGGGGGCCGGGGAACGAGGGTGGGGTGGGGGGGATGATCCACGTGAATTTCACTACATTCAATATCAGGATCTCTATTCACACAAATCTGTTTTCAGGTGCCTCAAACAATTCATTATAATGTGCAGGGTCCCGGCAATCACACACTGTAGAGGAAGCTGCTGATTTGTGGAGTGCAGCATGAATTCTTACCCAGCTTGTCACACAGAGGACATGCTCGTACCTTGCCCCAGCTGTTCAATTGAGCCCGAGGTATGACGTTCTCTACACACAGGATAACATTCTCCTGTCTCACGGCTTCCATTTCAGCCTGTCACACTCGCTGTCTCACCACTGGAATGTCTGGATCTGGGTAAAGTGGTGTTCGATCTGCGATGCTCGACTGCGCATGTGCATTACACACCAATATAAATTCAGCTGTTACCAAGTGAAGCCCAGCAGAATGTGGCGGTGAATACAGCTGGTGAGCGGCTCTGTGTCTTATTGGCCTGATGTGGCTGTTATCATTCTGACTGGGGGTTAAACGTTGAGTCTCAGCCTCCTGCTGCCTTTCCTCCTTCCCTCTGGCTGCCTCACTCGGCTCCTTTCCGCTGTCACTGTACAGAGTGTCGGTTTTGACTAATGCTGAGCACTGCTCGGTGCCACTGGTGGAGGATGATACGGTCCTGGTGGGAGATGGTTCCTCCTACCCTCATCCTCCAGCTTGGCCATTATCCCTGCAAACAGGAATTCACCAAGGCTCCTTAGCCAGCTCCTTTCAAACAAACCACCACGACCATCTAAGAGGACAGTGCAGCAGCGACATGAGAACACCCGCAGCTGAAAGTTTCCCTCCAAGTCGCTCACCATCCTGTTTTAGAAATATAACACCGTTCCTTCTCTGTCACTGGGTCAAAATCCAGGAACTCCCTTCCTAAAAGTACTGTTGGTGTACCTACATCACAAGGACTGCGGCGGTTCAATAAAGCAGCTCACCACCACCTTCTCAAGGGCAATTAAAGATGGGAAATTATTGCTGGCCTACCCAGCCAATCCCACATCCCGTAACTGAATAAATTTAATTATTGGTAATCAAGTCCTGGAGTGGCACTTCGAACCAGGGTTCCTGGCAGAGTCCACAAGACCTCACATCTACTATTTTAGAGGTGCAATATTAACGCGACTTGATGTAGTTATTAATAACATTATGACTGATGGAAATGCAGTGGGGAAGTGGGGGATTTGAAGATGTAGGAGCTCTAAGCAAATGAGTTTGTCATATCATCCCTTAATCTACTCTAACCTTCTCTCCCCCTGTATTAATCATTTGATTCCGCAAATATTATTAAACCTATGCTTTGTAGTTAAAACTTTTAGTTCCCGGAAGTATTTTATTTCCAACCATGTGGCGTTTTGAATCGTTGGTCTTTAGCATAGCTGGAATTCTATTGTGCCACAGTTTAATAATTGAATTCAAGCCTATTAAAGCATGACATACAGGAAACGTTCCTTACTTCTGACTGGGGCTTGGAGGGAGGGCGTAAGGCTGCGGGGTGCGGTGGGGCTGCCGGTATGTAGCGGGACCACTGCATTTTTACGATTGAGATCAATAACCTAGACATGGGTGTGCAGGGCATAATTTCAAAATTTGAGGATGGTGCAATACTGGAAATATTGTGAACCGTGAGGCGGATAATAATATACTTCAAGAGGGTATAGGTAGGTCTGTGGAATGGGAAGACACAAGGCAGGTGAAATTTAATGTACAGAAGTGTGAAGTGATACAATGTGGTCAGGTGAACGAGGAGCGGTGACATAAAACGATGGTTCTAATTCTGATTGGATGCATGAGCAGAGGGACGTGGGTGTACAGGTGCATAAATCAGTGAAGGTGGCGGGGCAGTTTTAGAAAGCAGTCCTTCTTCCTGAACACTCGGCTTTATAAATCAGGGCAAACAGAACGAAAGGAACTAAGTAATTAACCTTCATAAAATTATGGTTCAACTTAAACGAAGGTTTTAGAAAGAGTTCAGAAAAGATTTACGAGAATGATTCCAAGGATGGGAGACTTCAGTTATGTGGATAAATGGGCGAAATTGGGGCTGTTCTTCTTCGAGAAGAGAAAGTTGAGAGGAGATTGGTTAGACGATTCGGGTGGAGAAATTATGGTCATGTCTTAAATTGTGTGGAGGTATAAAGCAAATTATTCCCTACAGTATAAAGAACCTGAAAACGTTAACTCTGCTGTCTCTGTTCACAGAAGCTGTCAGGCCCGCGGAGTATTTCCAGCATCCTCTGGTTCTATTTCAAATATCTGTAAGGACAGCTGCGGCCAGTCTTTTTCTGTATGGTTCAGAGAGAGGGAAGATTCACCCGCCCCCCATCCCCCTCCCATTTCTTCGTCGCTTTACAGAACAAACCCTGGTAGGAGTGAAATACCAGTCATCTTTCGTATCTGTGGAAGTTTTGCGGGCAATGATAATTGTGCTATACGAGTTCACCGTTTACGTGCTCGATGCGTCACTGCAGGGTCGACAATAAAAACTATATTGAGGCAGAAATTGTTACAGGCGTCACCTCCGATGCTCTATATCCAGTATCAACTTCTGCAAACGCAAGTTAAATTCGGATGACACTCGCCACTCACAATGGCTTTGGTTTATGGCAGGTAGAATGAAGAAACATGATTTAAATGAAAGAACTAGTGACCGCTCGCTTCTTAAACATAAGGTGTCTTTCCACCTGGTTGCGAGATAAAGAGAGCAGAGTCCTTGAATTAACTGCTGTCAAATGCCAAAAGTGGCTGCTTTACAACAAATTTACCACATTTTAAGTGACTAGTCATGATTGAGACACAGGTGGGTTTTGTGCTCCTGCCCGCTATATCTTCGATAACATTGATTGCTATTGGCAGATTGGTGCATCTTCCCCTTGCATCTGCATTCAAGTGTAACAACCACATTTAGCTCCCCTCTTGAAAGCGACCATTGTCCTTCGTAAGGCAATTGTACTTAGGTGAATTATTACTGTTTTGTTCGCTGTCAACTGGGGAGATACATAATCGATCTATCGCCAGTTGGAAGCTGTAATTTTCTCCATAGCTTGACTTTTCAATTTGTGACTCCGCTTTGTGTTCAGTTATAAGGTGTAAACGTCAATATAAACTGTGCATATTCAAGGATAAAATGGTTCCTGCTGCATTAAGTTTGAGCGAGGAATAGATTTATCTGCCCTATTAGCATTTTTTTCAGTGATATGTCATGACACCCTTTCATTCTCCAAGCGCAGTTACAACCTAAAAGTATCTTTTCATTTTCCTTTTTTCTTTTTGTTTATGCCCAAGGGTACTTGTGCCATGATACTTGGCCAAAGCATTATCAATGCTCCTAAAGTGAAATAGAGGATGGTAGGCAACATCACTTTCATATAATAGGGGCTTTCCCAATTTTACCCAGAGTGCTGATTAAAATATTAACTCCCGCAATGCAGAACATTACCTCATAATCAGGCGACCTGATTTCGGAAAGAAATAAAACAAAACAAGAAAAAAAAATCCTTGGAGGCACTGGATCACCCCCAGCAATGTGTCAGGGATGTTATCACGAATTACTTTGAGTACAGGCCTCCGCAGTAACATTATAGTGTTACAGCTAGAAATGTTAGAATGATTCTCTGCACGGACACAACTATTATTGTTCGTGTAGGGGCTTCCCCAGTGATGCTGCGATACTGGATATCTGAAATTTAAAGGTCAATGCTGACCATTGCCTGAAAAATAAACTCTGATTCACTCTACGCTGATGCTGCAAGATCTCCTGAGTATTCCCAGCATTTTCTGTTTGTATTTCAGGACAAAAAAAATTGGAGCATGGCATACAAATGTTTGAGTGGAGTTTTCATGAATAATGATAGGTTAAAATCAGCACCGATAATTTTCTAAATTTTCCTACTATTATTGTTATAGTAGGTAATGTCTAGTACTATTGACTGACAGCAAAAGCATAAATACACGGACATTTCCAGTATTGTTAACGTTCGAGCAATATCATCGCCAGTCATAATAACGCCGAGTCATCACGAGGTATCCACACAGAATACAATAGGTTTAAGTTGTACATTACAGTCTATAACAGGTTTACATTCTGGAATGCCTGAGTCCAGATCGCACCAGAATAATATGAAGCTCCAAGAGACCAACACTCTTCAGGACGGACGTCCCTTTCAACATTCAAAGGTGGCATGCGCAGAACACATCACCTCTGGGGTTACTTTCCGATCATTAATTTTAATTGACGAAGTTTCTGGAACTGAGCTGGTCAATCTTCCCATTGGCGGACCGGGGTCTCTGACGAGGTAAATTAGCCGCTTGTTTGTTAACTGACTATAACTAACACAAATTATTAAATGAGCTCATTTCATCAGTCGAACAGGGGTTTGCCTATAAAGGGGGAAACAATTACGGTTCTTAAATACAATCAGAAAACTGAGTGAAATCTCACATCCTTCTAAAAAAAATGACCCGGCCAACGATTCTACAAGTAACAGATGTTTACTATCCAATTCTCGCAGCCTTTGGTATTCCCGGTAAGTCAGTGTTGTCTAATAGCTGTTTGGTTTCAGTGTTAGTGATTATGTAGCTGATTGAAGGAATGTCTCACTGCCGAGTCATTTCACTGCCAGGATAAATTGCTGAATATCAGCGGGAACCCTAGCCGTTCACAGGGCCTGTGAGCCGCGGTAATGCTCAGCAGATCCTCACAGTGAAGGAGAATTAGGCTAATTTCCCTCCCCCACAAAACTAAAGCATGTGTTGCTTAGTGTCAATGGCCATCATCTCATATGTAATGTTCCCCATTCTCTACATTACAGTGATAATTCCTAGTACTTCAGCGCCCTCCACCCAGCAGTCGGCGGGAAGTTATTTTGAGGAATACGAAGCTATTCCTCATTCCCCCCTGGCAGCGAATCTTTCCGGATCCAGCGCCTACCGTTCAGTTTCTGAGCGGATCCTTCAGATGCTTATAAAGAGGCACAGGCCAACGTTTTGAATTACATTGGATAGTTTATCTTCAGCTGAAGGTTTTATTTGAATTTATTGCGTCCTGTAATGGATTGTAAATTATATTGAATGCCGCTGGCATCGGATACTCTTCCCGAGATTCTCATCTCCAAATAATCAGAAAGAACCGACTGTAAAATTATTTTTAGTGTAACATGGAGCCCCAGTGGCAATTTATCAAATTCACTCGGTGTATCACATGGTAACGGCCCGATGACAGGAAGGTTGTTTGAAAGGAAATATGTATATTATTTGACTGTTGAAATTCAAGAAGATATAAGAATATCCCACTTTCCATTTACGAAAGTTATATCGGTAACTGGACTGGCTCTGCAAGGTGCTGACGGCTGAGTTGCGCTGGACAGTTCCATGCAGCCTCAATCTAGCGACAGGGACAATGGTCAATGAAAGGGAATCGGGCGATATGTATGCCGGACGGCTGATCCGATTTAGCTAGTTTTACACTGTTGTCCGAAGTCACCATTGGCCCCAGTTGAGGCATCAATGCATTAGGGTCGGTGGTAGTGGGAGGAGTTTGGAGCTACTCTCCGTTACTATTTTCCAGGCTGAATTCGAGTGACCCTTCTCTCAGCATCATGAAAACATCAGACTGAAATTTAGCGGGAGGACGGCAGAGACCCAGTCCCGATACAGTGTTTCTCTACACTGAGGATCAACTCCCTGAAAGAACCGGACTTCCCAAAGGACCCCGATGGAAGAAGACAATGGACAAAAATTAACTTTTTAAAATATTTATTGTAAAAAATCAAACCAAAGTCAAAAAGTATATAATTAGCTTCTAATTGTATTCAGTAGAAAGTATTGATTATTGTTGAAGTAGCTGATACAACAATGATAAGTCTCACGGATATCTCAGTTAGCTCACAGCCCACATATGGCACTGTGTTCAGTCCTAATGTCTCTCACAACTCCATCTTGCCCCAGCAGTGCTCAACCACTGTTCTTAACGTAAGGTTTGATTCTCAAATGGCCTCCAACAACCACTTGAATCCACTCCAGCTCCACGGATATGATTATCAACAGGAAGGCCTACTTCTGTGTGGCCTGTTTCACTGGGGTCACAACAGTCCTGATAGCGGAGTTTTCCCAGAGGCGCTGTCACTCACCATTCAATAGCGCGCTCGTGTACAGTATCATTAGCTCTGTGGCTCATAGCTTTTATCAGGTTTTAGTATTTTAAGATTGCTCCCATACACAACTTCAGCGAGAACCACTGAGCCTTGGCGGCTTCTGCTGAAAAGGAATTGGACTTTTTAGACTCCTGCTTGTTCTGACCACATGGTGAAACCCGATCTCCCAAACTGTTTACACTTCCCAACCAGTTTCCAATCCCTTACCAATTACATGCGCACATTCATTTCTCAGAATTCCGCTGTCCAACGAAGAGATCCCTCCCCCATAAATCTGGTTCCGGTCTCTGTTTCAGCGAGGGGCCAGTCTCAAAAATACTCCCCTCGAAACTATTTAATCACAATAGAGTGCATATTCGTTTATTTATTTTCGGAGTTTCATCAACACTGGCCAATGTTATAAATTGGACACATGTATATAACGCTGGGTAGAAATGCACAGGAACATTTCCAATAATATTCTGTGGAAGGTATCTGAGTGTCCATGTTACCTACTTTCTCTCCCTTTTTCCCACAGCGAACCTTATGACAATCGTGATTCTCTCCAGAGGAAATGGCGGCCTTTCAAAATGTATTTCTTTCTATATGGTGTCCATGGCAATAGCCGATTTACTGGTCATGCTCAACAATGTTCTCGTGCATAAAATCCTGAGTAAACGTTTTCCACATATAATCCTGTCCTATACACCCATTTGCAAGTTCATAATGTACTCAATTAGTAGCAACCGGTATTTGTCGGTGTGCTTTACAGTCTCCTTCACACTTGACAGGTTTGTGTTTATATGTAGCCACAAGTTTAAGACAAGATATTGCACAGTGAGAACTGCGGCTACAGTTCTAACAACAATCTGTGTCCTCTCACTTTTACAGAACATACCAAACTGGTTTGCATTTGAACCTCAGCGAACAATTAACAATTCTCACTGGGGCTTCCAGCCCAGCCTAGATTTTTATACATCTCCTTTTGGTGTAATATTTATTTGGCTACAAAGCATTTTATTGACATGGATTCCTTTCTTTGATATTACTGTTTAATTGTTTGACAGTCTGACGGATTTTAATAGCCAGTCGAGCCCGTAAGGAGCTCCGGGGTCACAGCAGCGAGAATCATAATGATCCGGAAATACAGAACCGAAGGAAATCAATTATATTACTGTTCACTGTATCGGCTACTTTTATACTGTTGTGGCTGACAGCAGTCGTTCGTACGTTAGTCAGTAGTATGCTCATTCATGTACGACCGGATTATACAGCTCCTGCATACATCGCAACTGTAACCGGATACATGCTCATGTATTTGAGTTCCTGCACAAACACTTTTATTTATGCAGCTACACAAACTAAATTCAGGGAAGAACTGAAGAAAATACTGAAATCTCCATGGACAATAATTTTGTTAATGTTAAAAAAAATGCAAAACGAAACCAACTGTTCCTGTTCTAACTATAGTTCCAGTTTTGAATGGTGGCCTTTCTGTTGCGACGACCATGTATTTTTTTTTAAGGCATCAGAAATCATTATTCCACATTGTTCCATGTGTTTTATGTCTGCTGATATTCCACGTAGATTATAATTGTTTCTTGTTATAGCGGCGCACTTGCAAGTCAGGGGCCATAGAGAACAATTATTAACATGTTTCAGCATTGGAGTAAAACCTCTCTGTGTTGGCCTTAACTCCCCTCCACGGCAGGAACTGCATGAGAAGCGCCAGTTTAATAAGCAGCTAAAGTCCCAAAACTTCCAATGCCAACAGCAGTGAATTGAAGTTGCTGTTGCGCATCCCAAACACTGCGGACGTCCTGATACGTGGACACGCTCTGAAATTGCCCCGGAAGTTTAAATTCCTGATTGACTGGTTTGCGCTCTCCTGGACCCGCTGTCATTGTCTGCCACACTGAGCTCAGTGTCAGAGATTTGGGTGTCAGATACACGGGACTTGCCTGCATACTCACACTGCGAATGTTACGCTGGTTAAAACTTGATCTATCTCAGGGATTAAACAACAGAACTGAACGAAACACCACACTCAACTCTCCAATTCACCACCACCTCCCCCCAACCATGCCGACCCGATCCGACTTCCCACGAGACGCAATGGTCCACCGGTCCAACTGCCACCCGAATGATTGCCCAGCCCAGCTGACTACCCTATCTCCACCCTGACTAATCCTTTCAACTCAGCTATTTCCCTCCCAACCAGCCCCCAGCCACTCCCACCTCTCCTCAGGACCTGATTGCTGTTCCCCGAACTAATACCTGCCAACACGGCTGCTCTCCTCGACCCAGCTCCTTAGCCAAACTGACTACCCACCCGGCTCAATGGCCCACCTGATCCAAAGCGACTACTGCCGATTGGGCGTGATTAACGTGATTACCCACCTATGAAACCCAACTCCAGTTCTCTAGGCAAAGGGATTGCTTATTCTCTCAGTCCTAAATTCCTTACATTCTCTAATATGTGGACGTTCGTCCTCAACCATACATAAATTCAAATTCCAGTGAATCTCAACAAAGTGCAGTTGAACCAGTTAATTAACATGTTCCAGTGAGAGATGCCTGTGTCCTTCCATCTACTGACGGGAGAAGAATGGATTTTACAGGTGGGAGCTGCCCAAATGACAGGGTCTGTGCAGGAGAGATTCCAGTCAAAGACCTGCAGGCCCATTCCTCTGGACTGGATAGGCAGAAAATACAGGAATGCCTTCTAATAAATGACGCAGACTGGAAGACCTTCTCGATTATAATTGATAAGATTGTCATGAAGTTTCTCCACATTGTATCCTCTTGTTTTCTCTTTATATTGTAGTAGCTGCTATCTTTAGCCATTATATACTAAGTAGCGAAGAATATGTCAATTTGCAACAACACGAGGCTATCAGGCCAGTACTTACCCTGCAGTAAGCATCAGTTTCAGGATGAAGTTTTATGGAAGTTATTTAAAGATATGTTATTGCACACTGATTATTAAAATTCAAAAACGTTTACTCGTTTGATACCGTCTAGAAATATAATCATTTGTCATAAATCATCCTCTCAATTGGCAGCAATGATAAAGGTGAATAGCAAGGTTTATAAATAAACAGTTGTTAGAATTTCAATTATGTTGACCTAGATTGAATTTATCTATTAGACAACAAGTTAAGGGCCTAATACTTTTGGCCGATTGGTAAAAAAATCTCGTTCAGTAGGGGAAATTATCAACATTGAATAAGAATAAGCAAATTATATTCTCACGATATGAAATTGAAATTTAAAAATTACAGAATTGTGTAAAGCAAACTTATAGGAATTGTTATATAGAGGGAGTGAGAACAACGTGTAAAAATGTAGTCGTAGTATTTCAGTTAGTGAAAAATGCAAGATTTGTATCTGCCCACGGTTCGCACCCGCCGCCCTGCAACCCGCCTCCATCGCCAAATAAAATCATTACCTGCCGCTGCAATTTCTGCCTCTAAATGTATTTTAAATAAAATTGCACGGAGTGCGTTCTCAATAAGAGAAACATTCATTCCAATGCTCTCGAACCTGATTAAAACATTTATGCTTCAATAGCGATATAATTATACTGGTTTTGAATAGCCTGTCAGCTGCTTACTTTGAGCGTCACTCTGCCATGTTCTCATTCATGTTGAGATCCTTCAAAAGTCGAACTTCACATTGGAACCCAGTGCGACAACACTGAATAGGTGCTTGTCAAAGTCACAGATCACACGCATGCAGGATATGAGCGTCTGATCACGTATCATCCCGATCGCATCGATTACACAATATCGCGCAGCTCCGCCTTTTTTGCTGCTAACCTCACCCGCCAAGTTGATGTCACTCCAGACTTGGGTTATGCATTACCTGGAAAAACTCAGCAGGTCTGGCAGCATCGGCGGAGAAGAAATCAGTTAACGTTTCGAGCCTTCATGGCCCTTCGGCAGAACTGAAGCATAGTTAGATGCTTCAGTTCTGCCGAAGGGCCATGAAGGCTCGAAACGTTAACTGATTTCATCTCCGCCGATGCTGCCAGACCTGCTGAGTTTTTCCAGGTAATTCTGTTTTTGTTTTGGATTTCCAACATCCACAGTAGCTTTTAGCTTTTTGTTTTTATCTTTGGCTTATGCATTGTTTCTCTGCCGGCCTTCCACCGTCCACTATCCAGAAACGCAATATCAGAGAAAGCCCTGACGGCCAGAATGCAACTGGCACTGAGCCCCATTCACACAACATTAGCGCTCGCTGAACATGTACTCAGCTATGGGCAACCCCTCTATTTAAAAATGTTCATTCTCGTATCAATCCCATCCTTACCCTTGGCTCTACCATCGTCTGTGATCTCCTTCTCTACAACCTTCTGAAAATTATGTATTCCTCATATTACGGCGTCTTGCTCATCTCCTAATTCCTTCACTGGACAATTGTTGGATTTTCTTTCAGATCTCTATGATGTAATCTCTGGAATATTCTCCCAAAATCTATTTCTCCCTCTTTAAAGTCGTCGTTAAAACTAACATCTGGCCCCTTTTCCTAGTGCTTTAAATATCTGTCTCAGTCTCCTTATTTATCCAAATACAATATTTTTAAGCCCAAGGACACTATTTTATCAAGTTAACACCGTGATATCAATGAAAGTTGTTATTTGCTAAAATGAACTATCCATTCTTGCCAGTCCGTCCACAACACATGCCTGAATGGTCCTGTCCATTTAACGTGGATGGAGCATAAATTACTGAATATTATTGAGTGTTGGTTCCATTCGTGACACTGAACCTCTGATCATCACAGTTTACGGTTTCAGCACAGGAATAGGTTCTAAACCCGGTTCACAGGGTATTCACTGGTAACCAGCACTGGGGCAGAGATTGATATAGCGCAGTGACTGTTCTCAACTACTAGGCCATCAATTGCTCCCTACAGGGTTCACCATGTCAGACCAGTTTCAGCTTATGCTGGAGAGATAACCGAAAGTGGCAACTGCGAAATGCTTTATGACAACGACAAGAAAAAACGTCGAAGCGATTATCATTCCCGGACCCCGCCATTACCATTGAGACACACTCAAGAGATCGCGGCAAGTTAGCAGAAAGGTACCCGCTTGCTTCATAGATGATTTTGATCCAATCGTGGTTCCTTATAATCGCACGTGATTTGCTTCTTCCCGCGTTGAAAATGCCCGCTTCTTTTCCGGATTAATTTAAAGTCACACGTTGCAGAAACAGACAGAGGCACTGCTGAGATTCACAATTGGGATCTTCATTTTAATAGACCGGCGCTTTCACTAAATAAGCCGCGGTGACAACCTGCAAGCAAGCATCGAAATACAAAGCTTTGAATTGTAGATCACTGTATTGCTGCAGTATGATCTTAAGAAAGAGAGGGGAAGTTGTATTAACTCATTTTAACAATCAAGCATCCAGGTAATATCACGAGAATGCTGGAAATACTCAGCAGGTCAGTCAACATCGGTGACGAGAGCAGGAGATGTAACCTTTTAGATCGCTGGCCAATCGAATAAACTGCTCTGTTGTAAAGTAAGTCAGATACCGAATCAGAGGGAGTGTCCAAAATAACCTTCACCTCAGCCCTATCCAATCCCGACAGATTGACCTTCATTCCGATGGACATGACGGGGATGAATAAAATATTTATATGATGCTTGTTATTTGCTTCTTGCTAGGAGACGCTTTCTGACGCCTGGTTTTCATTGTATGTCGTCACGCTCTACACTTCCTCCTGACAGGAGAAACAACACACTGCCAAATTTATGGAGGTGTCACTTCAGTCCCTCAGGAAACATGAGGAACAGATTCAGTCAGACTGGGCAGAGCCACCTGATGCTTTATTAGTAAACAAAAAATAAACACCTTGAATATCTTCTCTGTTATGCATTCGACTTTCCTGAAAAAATACCTTCTCGATTTTTCAATTTCAATGTCATCTTCTTATAACAGTCAAACGTCAATGCATACATCACTTCCTCAACGGCCAACTTCAATTGCTTGGAGTAATTGGGTGCTGCCATATCTGGCGTCGCATTTAATACAGTTTTCAAACTATCAAATGGCTTCTGGAACTCCAGTGTCCATTGCAAATTCTCATTCTTTTTTACTACTTCAGTTAGTGGAGCAAGCACACGGCTTAAATTTGGTACAAACTTCCAGTAACACCAGCTCATGCCCAGAAATCTCAAAACTTCCCATTTTGTTGTAGCACTGGGAAATCCATGATAGCCATGAATTTCACACTTCTTGGAGCCACCTTTCCATCTCCAATTGTATGGCTTAAATACATAACTTGCATTGTTGCAAATTCACTTTTAGACAAGTTCATCGTCAAATTAGCTTCTTGTAATCGAATAAATAATTGTTCCAGATGCTGTAAATTCTCCTCCCACGCCTGACTATAAATGATTCGTTCATCAACATAAACAGCATAATTGCATTGATCTGCAACTACTTTGTTTGTCATCCTGTGATGTGTCACAAGTGCATTCTTCTTACCAAATGGCATGATTTTAAACTGTTATAGTCCATTTGTCGTCACAAAATCCGATTTTTCCTTTGCTCTCTCCGATAATGATACTTGTCAATATGCTTTTAGCAAGTCAATATTTGCGATAAATGTTGTTTGCCCCACTTTTTCAATGCAATCTACAACCGTTCTATTAGATTTGAATCCTATTTTGTCACCGCATTCACCTTTTGATTGTTCACACAAAGCCTTTGTGTTCCACTTGGTTTTGGTGCCAGGACAATGGGTGAACTCAAGTTACTGCAACTAGACTTAATGATATAATTTTGAAGCATGAAGTCAATTTATTTCTGTGCTTGTGATCACTTGCTGAATTTAATCCATAAAAATGTTGCCTTATCGAAGATGAAACTATTACAGGGGCATCTTGCACAGCTAAATCTTTCCTCCCCAATGCATTCCCACAAATAAGCATTTTTGACTGCAATAGCTTACACAAACCACTTTGATAGATTTTGGAAGGCAATTCAATATTACATTTAAGTACTCAAGTATTCCCTCTTTATCTATTTTGAACACTGGAAAATCAATTTCAGAGTCCTGCATTTCTACTTCTTCTTCATAATCTACCACAACTAAAAACTAATTTCGTCGTCTTCCCACCTCATTGGAAGAGGTGAAGAACGCTCTCATCATAGTTTATAATAGTTTGATGCAATCCTTCCAAAGCTCCTTGTTGATAAGCTGTTGACTTAAACTGTTTTTTTCCCTAAACTGTTACTTTCGCCCTTAAACAGCTGTGACATTAAATTTGAAACCTGATCTGATTTGTTTTTCCTGAGATAAACCATATCTCGTAAAAAAAAAAGTCAACCATTCCACAGTCTCCTTCGTTATATATATATATTTTTTAAGATATCGCTTCAGGAAGCCTGGTAGACACATCCATCATTGTCAGTAAATCCTGATTTCCACTTTAATATTATGAAAGGGAGCTACACAATCAATTGTGGCTCTCATCAAAGGCTAATCAAATGTTGGTATTGAGATTAACGGTACCGATTAATCACAGTTTGTGGTTTCCCTATCACCTGACATCTGTGACAAGTTTACAGAAGGTGACGACAAACCTGTGCAATCCTGGCCAATAAAAACATTTCTGCATTGTTGCCTGTGTCTTCCTAATTCCGAAATGCCTCCACATTGGAATTTAATTAACAATGCTCTGAATCTGATTTCTATATCCTAATGGGATGACAATGTGATGTGTCTCTCAGCAGTTTTCATTTGCTGAGACATGGTCCAGCCTCCAATTTCGCATTTCAAATATCAACCGTAAAGGAATAACACTCTGGGATGCATTTGCCTCTCTTTCTGAAAAAACCGTCTGATATAACTGTTTTAATCCCAAAACATTTTGCTGCATCTCAATTAACAGCCTTGAGTTAAACCTGTCAGCAGAAATATATTCTGTTGTGTCTTTCTGAACAATAATATCAGACACATTGCCGGCTAATTGGATTTCAATACCCTCTTCCTGCATTTGAACTGCCTGTCCATCTGGTTTCTCTTGCTTCAAACTTTGTGCCTGTCATCTCATTATCACATATTCTGGAAACATCCCAGGATGCTCCTCTTGTAACACGTCTGTTTAAAACGCTTCTACACGCTTCTCAAATGCCACAATGGTGATCCAGCGACTCATTAACCAAAATAAATTAAACCTCTGCAATGGGCATATTTTCCACCACCCCAACAATCACTTTGCTAGTTTTTCACTTAGTTTTTAAATTTACCTTCCACAATGGAATATGTTTAGCATCCCCAAGAACCTCACTCAATATCACCTCTTCCTGCAATTCTCTGTATGAAAAACAAAAATCACTATCCCACAACAGTAATGATTTACTAGCCGCTGTCTCTCCTGAAATTTTAACATCCTTACCTACTCCACCATGGACACATGGAAAGACATTCCCTTCACACACAAAATATTTAAACATTTTTACAAATTGCTCATCATAATTCTCTTGGGTAAATTTTGCACACATTCCAACTTCTTTACCTGTCACTCATTCTCCTGGTTTTACTTGTACACAAACCAAGGTTTTTTTTCCTGTGCCTGAACATCAATATTCACAGTGCGTTTACTTCCAGAACATTTCTGCACCCCCCCGCCCCCCCCAATAATTCCAATAGGTTTTTCCTGCAATTTCCAACACACTGCCTTCATGTGTCCCACTTTATTAGAATGAAATCACCTCACCTTTCAGCACCTTCCTTTTCATTCAGAGATAAAACTTCCTGGGGGTTTACAGCTATTCCTTTTATTCCCTGACTCCCTACCTACCTGCTCCATTAATTCACCGCCTGGTGCATCGTTTCAGCTGTGGAATTATTCTCAACTGTAACTGTCGCCTCTTATTGAGACAATTGGAGTTCCGCTTAACTGCGCTGTTAAGCAATGAATTTACTTTTAAATGAATTGGAGGTCAAATTTTGAAGGAGCGGAAAACGGGTTTCCAACTTTGACTTACCATAATTTACGGAAACCATTTTTACTGCCCACATTCCCCAGTAGGAACATTTTTACTATTTTTCAATACTTAAATTTGAGTTGCTTTTTCCCTGAATTTTGCTGTGGCCCTGTTTATGACTGTGCAGCTGCCGGAACCCATTTTATTTCCAAGACCTTTTTCAGCAAAGCCTATTCATGAGAAAATTCCTTTACATTCAGTCAGCTGCTGGCGAGGCAAAAAAAGCATTTGCTGCTTCCACATGACTTTTTGAAAAAATATTGCACGAAGTACTCCTAATGTGTTGTTAAATTACTTTGAAATACGCCCGGAACGAAACAAAATACCGGACGGGGCAACGTCTACCTTATTGCTGAGCTACTTGTAAGCGACGCATAAACAAGGTCGCTGAGTAGCCAATGCTTTCCAGTATAGCTTGTTGAAATTCCAACTTCTCTCAAACAATCTTGTTACGATGCCACCTAGCAGCGGCAAAATAACAGTGAGCTCTCCCCACCGTGAAGCCGCTTTGCTGTACGTCTGTTACTGAGATAATTACATAAATCACAACGGCTGTTGGCCTGATATATGTTCTGTCATTTACTGTTTTCCTAACTTGCTCTAATCGTCTAAAGTCCTTGACTGAGAACCAGGCGGAAACATGTTTCAGTTCCCTGCACTTGCAACTCCCCCGAATTATACGACCGATTTTAAGACAAGCCAGAGCCACCAGAGGTGGCCGCACACCGGTACACCGTCACGGAGGGGTTGGAAAGTCGCATTGCACGAGGTAGCTCGTTTTTCGGCCGGCGCAGACACGATGGCCCAATTGGCCCCTTTCTGTGCTGTAAACTTTCTGTGATTTCTATGAGTGCAGTGTGAAGGTGTCGGCAGAACTCATCAGGAAACGACAACCTGATTTGGCCTCGAGGCCGATCATTCGGTGGGTGAGATGAGGTGTCAGAGGGTCCTTGTGTCGGCTGTAACCAGCTAGGGACTCGATGGCAAAGGATTGGGAGTAGGTGGAAGGGGAATAGGGTGGAGGGAGTGGTTCATGGCCTGGTTATCTTGAGCCAGTTAATGCAATTACAGTCAGTATTAACCCGGCAACCATGAAAACCACTGGAAATTCAGGGGCCTTATCTCAGGTAATTATTGCAGAAGGAATCATGGCGAATGATAAATTTAGATGGATTGAATGGAAAACTGTGGGCAAATGGGCTAAATGGCCTGAAGGGAACATTATAAATAAGTGGGCTAGAACGGTTGAAGGGAATATCTGGTAGGGTGGGCTTTATAATTTAATTGTATGTGCTGAAGGGAACACTGCTTATTGCCGAGCTGGATGAGTTAAATGGATTATTATGGACTTGCTCCTCATTCCTCCCTCGCAAAGAATCTTTGTGGTTCTACCCGCCCCCGCTCATATCCTGAACGGGTCCTTCAGGGCGACTGTAAATAGACAAAGGGCAACGTTTTGAATTACTTCGGATAGTTTATTTCTTCAGATGAAAGTTTTATTTGAATTTATTACTTCCTGCAATGGATTAGGACTCATATTGAACACCGGTGGGACCTGGTGCCCTTCCCGAGATTCCCATCTCCAACTAATCAGAAGGAGCCGACTTTAAAATATTTTTTAGTGAAAGATGGAGCCTCAGTGGCAATTTATGAAATTCACTCGGTGTATCAAAGGGTCATGGCTTGATAACAGGAATGTTGTAGTTTAGGACATTTGTTTACTACTTGACTTTGAATTTGAACAAGTTATGGAAGTATCCCATTTTCCCTTCACGAAGCTTATATAGGCAACCGGCCTGTCTCTGCAAGGTACTCGCGGTGATTTGCACTGTTCAGTTCCATTGAGCCTCAATCCAGAGATGGGGCGATGGTCTTTCAAAGTAAATCGGGTGTTATGTACGACAGACGGCTGATCCTATTCAGCCATTTTTACCCAATTTTCCGAAGTCAACAATAGTCCCAGTTGAGGCATCAATGCATAGGGGCGGTGCGACTGGGTGGAGTTTGGGGCTGCTCTCCGTTACCATCCTCCAGAGTGAATTCGAGGGACCCTACTCTCAGCACTATGAAAACATCTGTCAGAGATTTACCGGGAGGTCGACAGAGACCCAGTCCATATAGACAGTGTTACTGTTCACTTCAGGATCAATTTCCTGAAAGAACGTAACTTTCCAAAGGTCCCAGGTGGATGAAAATAATGGTTAAGTTTTCACTTTTTATAGCATTATCTTAAAAAAAAATTCAAACCAAAGTCAACAAATATATAATTAAATGCTAATGGTATTGGGTAAAATAGTATGTATTATAATTGATGTAGCTGATATAACAATGATAAGTCTCACGCATTTCTCAGCTAGCCCTCAGCACATAGTCGGCACTGTGTTCGGTCCTAAAGTCTCTCACAATTCCGTCTTGCTTCAGCTTTGCTCAGCTACTGTCCTTAACGCAGTGTCTATTTCTCAGGTGGCCTCCATCACCCACTGGATCCCAATCCGGTTTCACGAAAATGATTATCATCAATAAGGCCTTCTTCTTTGGAACCCCTTTCACTCGGGTCACAAGAGTTCTGATGGCGGAGTTTTCCCAGACGCACTGTCACTCCCCCATTCAGTAACCCTCTCGTATACAGTATGTTCAGCTCTGGGTAAAAGAAAAAAAAAATCTCAGCTCTTCGGCGTGACTGGGTGGCTCATAGCTTTTCTCAAGTTATAGTTTTTTAAGATTGCTCCCACACACATCTTCAGCGACAGCCCCTGGGACTGCGGCCGTTCAGCTGAAAAAGAATTGAACTTTTTAGACGCCTGCTTGTTCTGACCTTATACTGAAATCCAATCTCCCAGCCTGTTATACTTCCCAATCAGTTTCCGTTCCTGTTCCTGCTTCAGCTGGGGGCAGTCATAAAAATAAAGCACTTGAAACTGTTTAATCTCAATATTTATTTTGCGAATTTCATCAACACTGGCCAATATTATTAATCGTATACGTGTATATAACGCTGGCTAGAAATGCACATAATTTCCCATAATATTCTGTGGAAAGTACCTGAGTGTCCACTTTATCTACTTTCTCTCCATTTTCCCACAGCGAACCTGATGATAATCGTGATTCTCTCCAGAGGAAATTGCGGCCTTTCAAAATGTATTTCTTTCTATATGGTGTCCATGGCAATAGCTGATTTACTGGTCATGCTCAACAATGTTCTCGTGCGTAAAGTCCTGAGTAAGCACTTTCCACATATCATCATGTTCTATACACCCATTTGCAAGTTCATAATGTACTCAATTAGTACCAACCTGTATTTATCGGTGTGGTTTACAGTCTCCTTCACATTTGACAGGTTTGTGTCTATATTTAACCGCAAGTTTAACACAAGATATTGCACAGTGAGAACTGCGGCTACAGTTCTAACAACAATCTGTGTCCTCTCACTTTTACAGAACATTCCAAATTGGTTTGCATTTGAACCGAAGCGAACAATTAACAACGTTGACTGGGGTTTCCAACCAAGCCAGGAATTTTATACATCTACTTTTGGTGCCATATTCATTTGGCTACAAAGTATTTTATTGCCCTGGATTCCTTTCTCTTTGATATTACTGTTTAATTGTTTGACAGTCGGACAGATTTTAATAGCCAGTCGAGCCCGTAAGGAGCTCCGGGGTCACAGCAGCGAGAATCAGAGTGATCCAGAAGTACAGAACCGATGGAAATCGATTATATTACTGTTCACTGTATCCGGTGCTTTTATATTATTGTGGCTGACAGCAATCGTTTGTACGTTAGTCAGTGGTCTGGTCATTCATTTACTACCGGATTATACAGCTCCTGCATTAATCGCCACTCAAACCAGACAAATGCTCTCTTATTTGAGTTCCTGCACAAACGCGTTTATTTATGCAGCTACGCAAACTAAATTCAGGGAAGAGCTGAGGAAGATTGTGACATCTCCTTGGGCAATAATTCTGGTACAGATTTTTAAAAATGTAAAATGAAATCAACTCTTCCTGTTCTAACTATAATTAAATTGCAGCCAATGTTCCTGTTTTGATTGGAGGCCTTTCTGCTTCCACGACAATATATTGTTTTTTTAAAAGTTATCAGAAAACACTGATCCACTTTGTGTCACCTGTTTTATGTCTGCTGATATTCCATGGGGATTATAATTGTTTCTTCCTAAAGCGGCGCACTTGCCACTCAGGGTGCACAGAGGACAGCCATTAACATGTTTCTGCATTGGAGTAAAACCTCTCTGAACTGGCCTTTACTCCCTTGTATGGCCGGTACTTCAATGAGAAGCGCAAGTTTAATAACAGCTAGGGACCCAAAACTTTCAATGTTAACGGTCTGCCGAAGGGCCGTGAAGGCTCGAAACGTTAACTGATTTCTTCTCCACCGATGCTGCCAGACCTGCTGAGTTTTTCCAGGTAATTCTGTTTTTGTTTCGGATTTCCAGCATCCGCAGTAGCTTTTAGCTTTTTGTTTTTATCTCTGTAGTTAATTTAAGATGCTATTGCGCATCCCAAATACTGTGGATGTCCTTACACGTGCACACGGGCTGAAATTGCCTCGGAAGGTTAAATTTCTGATTGGCTGTTTTGCATTGACCTGGATCCGCTGTCAATATCTCTCAGGCTGAGCTCACTGTCAGAGACTTGGGGGTCAGATACAGGGGACTTGCCTGCATACTTGCCCTGCGAATGTTACGTTGGGAAAAACTTAATCTAGCTCATAGACTAAGCAGCATAACTGAACTGCTCACCACAACCAGTGCTGAAACTCACCACCACCACCACGACCCCCCGAAAAACCTGACTACTCCCCCAACCCTAACTGTGTACCGAACCAACTGCCCACCCTACTGATCGCCCACCTCACCTGACTATCCTCTCTCCGCCCCGACTACACCTTTCAATTCGGCTACTTCCCTCCCAACAAGTCCACCCCCTCCCCGCCACCCCCCAGCCCTCCCCACGACCTGACTGCCCTTTCCAAAACTGACTACCTGCCAACACGATTTCACTCCTTAACCCGTCTACTGACCCAACCTGGCTACTCACCTGACTCAACGTCACTCCTGAATCAAACTGACAAATGCCCATCGGACTGCCTACACAATCCGGCTGCCCGCTCAACCCGATTACCCACCTATGCGACCCAACTGCACACCCAACCTGAATGCCCAACTAGAGAGCGGACTGCCCACTGAACCCAATTACCCACCTAGTTGACACAACTACCCAATAAACCTGTGTATCCACCTACACGACCTTACAGCCGGGCCAACCTGATTATCCACCTACGTGATCTGACAACCGGACCAATTCGATTTCCCCACCACCACACCCCTAACGGCCCAACTGCCTACGCAACTGGATAACTTATTTGCCCAACCCCGAATACATACCCAACGCGATTAACCACTAATGTCACCCAACTCTCGTTCTCCAAGCAAAGGGATTGCTTCTTCTTTCAGTTCTAAATTCCTTATATCCTCTCATCTGTGGGCGATGGTTCCTGACCCTTCAGATCTTGGAAGCAGTGTGCTGCTTCACACCCTTCTTATGTTAAATCACCTGGGCACAACTCGCCAAACTATATCAATCATATTAATTTCAAAATCCAATAAATGTCAGGAAATTGCAGATAAACCAGTTAATTAATACCTTTCTGTAGGAGTCTAAACACGTTTCTATTTTAGAATTTTCATTCCCGCATTCAAATCCACCCATGGCCTTGCCTCTGCGATCGTCTATGATCTCTTCCCTCTCTACAATGTTCTGAGAATTCTCTATTCCTCATATTCTGGCGTCATGTTCATCCATTAATTCTTCACTACACTATTGTTGGACTTGCCTTCAGGTCTCTGGGATCTTCACTCTGGAATCCTCTCCCAAAACCCATCTCTCCTCCTTTAAAATCGCCATTAAAACTTACATCTGTTCAGTTGCACTAATGCTTTAATTCTCCGCCTCAGTATCCTTATTTGTCCAAATGCACTCAATGACGTTTTTTAATTAAGTTACAGTGCGACATTACGACCGTTCTTATTTGCTAAAATGAACCACCCATTCTTGTAAGCCCGTCTCCAACACATATCTGAATGGTTCTGTCCATTTAAAGTGGGTAGAATATTAATAACTGAACATTATTGAGTAATGATTTCATTCGTGGTACTGAACCTATTATTATCGCAGTTTGAATGTGAATGGCTTCAGCACAGGAAATGAATCCAAGGCCGATTCACAGCGCATCCAGTGGTAATCAGCACTGGGGCAGACAGTGTCATAGCGCATTGACTGTTCTCAAATACTAGGCCCTCAACTGCTCCCTACATGGTTCAGCATGCCAGACTAGTTTCAGTTGATGCTGGCGAGATAACTGAAAGTGGCTACATCAAAATACTTTGTGACAGCGATAATAAAGATGTAGACGCGGTTATCTTTCACGGACTCTGCCAAATTCCCTTGGGATACATTCAAGAGGCCGCGACATGTGTGCATAACGGTCCACATTCGCTTCATAGATAATTTTGATCCAATAGTGCTTCCATATGGTCGCACGTGATTTGCTCCTTCCCTCCTGAAAAATGACCACTTCTTTACCGTATTATTTTAAAGCCGTACATTGCAGAAACAGAGGCACTGCTGAGTGAATTGGACTCTTCAGTTTAAAAGACAGCCGCTTTCACTAAAAAAGGCACGGTGACAACCTGCAAGCAAGCATTGTAATCCAATGTTGTGAATTGTATACCACTATATTGCTGCAGTATCATCAAAAAAAGAGTGGGGGGAGATGTATTACCACAGTTTGATATTGTAAAATCCAGCTCATATCAAGAGAATGCTGGGAATATTCAGTTGGCCAGGCAGCATCTGTGAAGAGAGAAGGAGTTGTAAACTTTCAGATCGGTGACCAATCCATTAAACTGCACTGCTGTAAAGGAAGTCAGATACCGAATCAACAGAAGTGCCCGAAAAACCCTTCACGTCACCGCTATCCAATCGCACCAGGCTGCTCTTCATTCAGATCGACATGTCGGGAATTAATGAAACACTCATATGAGGATTCTTATTTGCTTCCTTCATGGTGCCGCTTTCTGACACCTGGTTTTCATTCCTTGCCTTCACGTTCCATACTTCCTCCTGACATGGGAAACAACCCGCCTCCTAATATATGGAGGCGTCACTTCAGTCCCTCAGAAAACCTGCTGAACAGCATCAGCCAAACAGGGCAGAATAATCTGATGCTTTATTATCACACTCAGCAAGCAATAAACACTTTGAACATCTTAAACAAAAACAGAATTACCTGGAAAAACTCAGCAGGTCTGGCAGCATCGGTGGAAAAGAAAACAGTTGCCGTTTCGAGTCCTCACGACCCTTCGGCAGAACTGAAGTATAGTTAGGAGAGAGGTGAAATATAAGCTGGTTTAAGGTGGGGGGCGGGGGGAGAGAGAAGTTGAGGGTGGGGTGGTTGTAGGGATAAAAAAGCCGTGATAGGAGCAGATAATCAAAAGTTGTCACAGTCCATAAACCATTGCCGCTGACCCAGGGTCACAGTCAAAGAATTAAAGCCAGAGATTTCCCAGCGGGAATTAGAAAATAATTCTACACACAAAGGAAGCTGGAATTTCTCTACTCGGCAATACATGTTTCACCCGTTGTTTATTTGAAATCTGAGATTAAAAGAGCTTTCTTAAAAGAGGTTATTAAGAAATATGAAGGAAATGCGAAAATATGGAGGTAGTTACCAAACAAACAGAAAAACAGAACATGCTCCAGCGAATAAAGGGTCTGAACAAGAGTAAAGGTCGAGGAACAGCACCTGACCTTGCAACTGGGTATGATAGAGCATTCCGGACTCAACACTGAGTTCAACAATTTTAGATCAGAACATCTGCCTCAATATTGTTCGGTCACGTTTCTTTCTTTACTCCTTCATGTTACATTCGGGCCGTTGCTTAGCGGCAATTCACAAACTCAGATGGACACCTCTTTTTTTATTGCTTTCCGATAGCCACTGAAATTTGTTTGTAACCATGGAAACTCTCTCCCTGCTGTCCACCCTCATTGTCATTGTCTTTTGTACATCCCACCTCCTCCCGCACTCCACTGGTTTAACCCCTGTCACATTTACATCTTTCTTCCATTTTGAAAAAAAAATCATCGACCTGAACAGTTCGCCTATTTTCTCCACAGATGTTTTGTGAACTGCTGAATATTTCCACAATTTTCTGTGAATTTCGGTTTTCCAGTGTCTGTACTAGCATCCTTTTCAATCTGAAGGCATTTTGGAAAAAATCTTGAACGCCATTCATATTCCTCTCACTTTCTACTTCGCCAATCTTTCAGCTTTCTTGCTCCGCAACTCTGTTTGCCTCTTGAGCTTCGTCCGAACGCCCCTCAATTCCGGACACTAAAACACAGCTCAGTCCCTATGTTGAAGACACTGGCTATCCCTGTAACGAATCCGCCCCCGTGATTATTGCACTGATTTGATCCAAAAATTTGGAATGCTAAGGTAAACATAAAATCATTCCAAGACCTATTTCAGTTTCCTGGGAATCTCGGATTAAGGTCCACAGTGAAAATATTCAAGGCAGGGATTCCAGCATGGAAATTAGGAAACAATTCTATGCACAAAGATTCCCAGAACTTCAGAACTCTCTACAGTACAAGGAAATTAATGCTTGATCGATGGTTGTATTTTAAATCTAAGAATGTAAGATCTTTGTTAGAGGATATTAAGGGCTATGGGGCAAAGGCGAGCATATGGTGATAGTCACCAATCAGCCACAACATTATTGAACATGTTCTAGGGACTAAATGGACTCAACAGCAACAAACTTCGAGAGACAACAGATCAACTTCCAACTGGGTAATCTGCAGCCTTCTGCTCTCAACATTGAGTTCAACAAATTTAGATTCTAATATCTGCCTCAATGTTGTTTCGAGAGTGTATTATTTTTCTTATTGCCGGTTTGGTTCGTGACGTTTCTTTCTTTATTCTCCATGTTACATTTGGGCCGTTGCTATGCTGCCACTCCCACCTCACCTGGACACACCTTTTCTTTCCTTATTATACTCCCATCACCTGGACACACCTTTTCTTTCCTTATTATATTCCCGCAACCACAAAAACTCGGAAATGTTACAACGCAGGAGAAGGTCATCCGATCCATCGTGTCTGAATGAGCAATTCACTTAGTGCCATTCAGCGCCTTCTCCCCGTATGGACGGTCTTCCTTTCGAGATAACAGTCTCACTCCCTTCTTTATGCTTCCCTCGAACCTACCTTTACCACATTGTCAGGCGTCAGGCGGTGCATTCCAGAACTTAACCACTTTCTGCGAGAAAAAAATGTTTTTTTCGTCGTGTCTCTTTTGCTTTATTTCAAACAACTACTTTAAAGCTGCGCTAGCTCGAACTTGATCATTTCACGGATGGGAAAACTTGCTTCCCATCCAACCTTTCCAGACCTTTCGCGATCTTCAATCCCTCTAACAAATCTCCTCTCAACCTTCCTTCCTCCCAGTGAATCAGTCCTAACTTCTCCAATCTATCTTCACAACTGAAGCTCCTCATCCTAGGAAACATTCTCGTGAACATTTTCTGCCTTCCTTCCAACATCCTTCACATTTTCACATCCTTCCAAAAGGGAAGCGCCCAGAACCGGGCGGGATGCACCAGCTGAGGCTGAACCAGAACCTTCTATATATCTTGTTTATCTTATTCCCATTACAACACTCTTTGAGTTTTAGTGCCGTGAAAACCATTGCCTCCTGCCCTCTCAGACAATCACTTTCGAAGTGACCCCATAAACATCGGATCAGACCTAAGCTGTGCAGGCCTTCCACATCCAGTTGTGAATAGTGGTGGACAATTAAACACTGACTGGACAAGGAAGCTCCACAAATAAATGGTGGCCTTACCAGCGGTTTTCACATCCATGAAGCAACAATAAAAAAACTGTCAATGTATTCCGGGAATGGCAGCAATCCTACCCCGGGGTCCTATTCCGAAGGTTCTGCCGAAGGGCCATGAAGGCTCGAAACGTTGACTGATTTCTTCTCCGCCGATGCTGCCAGACCTGCTGAGTTTTTCCAGGTAATTCTGTTTTTGTCCTATTCCAGTCACTGTTGAAAGGGTTCCATAGTGGCCCGGTCCGCTTCTTCGACACTTTGACGGATACCACAAGGCCATCCTCTGTTTCACTCAGATTCATGTCAAGGACAGTTTCCAGTTGGCATGAAACAGCGGAACAAACTTTATTGAAATAAATTGTAGTTGATGGAGATGCCTTTAAAGCCTTGGTTTTTTGCCAGAATTAATTCTCAAACCCCTTGAGACATTCGTGGATTAATCCGTAATATCCCTGTTTGTGAAGGTGTGTGCGCCGGATCAAGATCAAAGAGCAAAAGAAAATCGGGTGTCCTCTGTAACTTCTGCTCTAACCCAGAAACGTTTATCATTCGATTAACCAGACAAACCCGTTAGTTCATTAGAATGATCTGAAGAGGAAGAAATGCTTCTGCACAACTGTGCGCGCTCGCTTTAAAGGGAATTTTGATCCTATTGTTCTTCTTTATATTCACATGTCATTCTAAATGCTTCCCTCTGACTTAAAAATGCTCAGCTCTTTGCCTGGTTAATTTGAAAAAAAAGCAAAAGCGCCATTGAAATTAGAACTCAGCATTGCCTGCATTACTGATACAAGATATCACGCACCAAACCACAGCGCAAAGTTATAAACGACACCAGGCTGCGATGTTTTGAACCATATTCCACTATTTGGTGTAAACACATTGGGAATTCTTCATCTGCTATGGGGCTTGGTGGCAGCGAGAATTGAGAATTTTCAGGAAGGGAAATTAAGGCGGATATTCAAGCAGGAAGTTCTGGAATGTTTGAGAAGCCGGGAGACACATGATAAACCTGCTCCTATTTCTCATGTCCTTACAGACACCACACAGAGGTAACACCAGGGTTATATCGAAATTCGAGTGGAAGCAGTGCTGATTCACCAGTGGGATTCCGGAGTTCAGTAGTTTACATTTGGAGTTCAAGTTTCCTAATCCTAGATTCGTGTAATCATAGAATGGGCTGTTTGGCCCATCGTGTCTGTGCTGGCTCTTTGCAGGAGAAATTATTCTACTATCATTTCCCCGCCTTTTCCCTGATCCCTGCACACTTTTTTTTTCTTTTCAGGGATTCAAGTTTTCCTATTGCCTTGATTTACAGAGTTTATTTTTCCTTCTTCATTATGTCTGTCTTCAGTACTTTCCCTTTACAGGTGAGATGAGAGTGGCTGACCTCGACATCAAGGCAGCTTTTGTCCGAGTGCAAAGTCAAGGATCCCTAGCACAACAGGAGTTAATGGGAAGCAGGGATAAAACGCTCCGCTGGTTGGAGCCATAACCACCACAAAGGTAAGCTGTTGTTGGAGGTCAATCATCTAAGTTACAGGACATCACTGCAGGAGTTCCTCAGGGTAGACACCTCGGCCTAAACACCTTCAGCTGCTTCATCAATGACTTTCCCTCCATCATAAGGTCAGAAGTGCGGATGTTCACTGATGATGGCACAATGTTCAGCACCATTCGAAAATCCTCACACACTGAAGCAGTCCATGTCCAAATGCATCAAGACCAGGACAATATCCAGGCTTGGGTTGACAAGTGGCGAGTAACATTCGTGCCGCACAAGCGCCAGGCAATGACCATCTCCAACAAGAGAGTATCTAGTCATTGCTCCTTGAGTCCAATGGCATTGTCATTACTGATTCTCTCATGATCAAAATCCTGGGATACCATTGACCAGAAACTGAACTGGACTAGCCATACAAATGCAATGGCAGCAATCAGGTTAGAGGCGAGGAACCCTGCGGCGAGTAACTCACCTGATGACTCCCCAAAGACTGTCCTCCATCTACGTGGCACAAGTCAAGAGTGTGTTTCAATACTCTGCACTGGCCTGGATGAGTGCAGCAACAACCCTCCAGAAGCTTGACACCATCCAGGAGAAGATAACCCGCTTGACTGGCACCCCATCCATCCAACATCCCTCCACCACAAGAGTACAGTAGCAGCAGTGTTCTTCATCCAGCTGATGCACTGTAGAAACTCACCAAGGCTCCTTGGACAGCAAATTCCAAACCCACGAATACTGCCATCTAGAAGAAGCAGGGCAGCAGATGCACAGGAACGCCGCTACTTGGGAGTTCCCCTCCAACCCTCACACCATTCTGACCTGGAAATATATCGCCGTTCCTTCACTACCTCTGGATCAATACCCTAGAAATACCCCTCCCCCCACAGCTAACGGCACTGTGGGTGTACCTACACCACGTGGAATGGGCAAGGCAGCTCAGCAGCACTTTCTCAAGGGCAACTAGTGATGAGATTTTATTCTCTACACATTGACAACCGTGCTTGATGCTGACCTGGTCTAAAATTCTGCATTCCCTCCCTAAACTACTCCACTTCTCCAGCTCCTTCTGATCTTTAAGATGTTATTTAAAAACTTCCGCTTTGACCAAGCTTTTGTCATCTGATCTAATATCTCCTTCTGTGGCTCAGCATCATTTTTGCTTTATTTGTAATTATAACCCTCCTGTTAAGAGTTTTGTTACTTATTGCTATGTACTTATGCTGGCAGTTAGCGATGGTGGTATAGTGGTGAGCATAGTTGCCTTCCAAGCAGTTGACCCAGTTTCGATTCCCGGCTGTCGCAGTTTCTTGGTTTTTAAACCTCCAAATCAGAATCCCGAGCTTGAAGCTGAACTTGATCCGTTTCGGTGAGATTTTGCTCCGAACACACGGGCGGATTTAATAGAAATATAATTATTTCCCACCTCCACTTATCTTCCATTTAAAATGTAACTCAGATCTATTCCTTCTAGATGATAATGAAGGTTGTCCCTGAGCTGCAGTGTGGAGCCGGGATAGAATTAGTCTGATTTGTAAAATTCAGCGATTCTCTGAATATTTTCACTCTGCTGCTTCCAATTTCTTATTTGAATATCGATTGCTGCGCAGGGATTGTTTTATTGTTCATAAAGTGACAGACTGCTCACGCTGGGAATCTGAAAGTATAATAGAAGGTGCTGGAAAAACTCAGCTGGTCCTGCAGCATCTGTGGAGAAAGGATTATGGGGTTTCACATTTCACCTTGATTGAAGATTTAACGAATAGACCCGTTATCGAAGCTTTGAAACTGCCGGAGCTACTCAGTTCTCCCAGTATTTTCCATTAGAATCATACAATGGCTACATCACTGAAAGAGGCTATTCGGGCAGTCTAATCTGTGCTGGCTCTCTAAATGAACAATTCACCCAATGCCACTCCCCGTAACCCTGCAATGCTTTCCTATACCAGTGAGTGCGGATGGATTCTAGAAATAAGTCTCTGGTACCGTCTGCGATTGTGTAATTGATTCTGTAAATATAAGTCTCTGATACTGTCTGTAATTGTGGGATTGATTCGATCAATTTCAGTCCCTGGCACTATCTGCGAGTATGGGATTGATTCTGTAAATATCAGTCTCTGATACTGTCTGTAATTGTGGGATTGATTCGATCAATTTCAGTCCCTGGCACTATCTGCGAGTATGGGGTTGATTCTGTAACTATCAGTCTCTGATACTGTCTGTAATTGTGGGATTGATTCGCTCAATTTCAGCCCCTGGTACTATCTGCGAGTGTGGAATTGATTCGATGAACATCAGTCTTTGGTACCATCGGTGGGTGTGGGATTGATTCTGTAAATATCAATCTCTGTTACTAGCTGTGGGTGTGGGATTGATTCTGTAAATATCAATCTCTGTTACTAGCTGTGAGTGTGGAATTGATTCTGTATCTATCCGTCTCCGACTCACGAACAAGCAGCGTTCGGTTTGGGACTAAATACCTCATGCGTGGTCTTCCGCTGCAAATCAGTAACTGAAATCAACATTTTCTGCAATTCACTTTGATCAGCATCTAAACATAAAAACTGGAGATGGGGAAACGGTCAGAGAACAATGAAAAATCGGACTTGTCCTTTTAGGAAGCTCAATTTGGGATCATTCCCCACAGGGCATTTGCTGTTTACGATCCCATCTTCACAAAGAAATCCTGCAGAAACATAGGAGGAGTGAGGGCGCTAGCGAGTTTGCTGGGACTGTGCAATAGTAAATACTTACTCACCTCTGAAGTGAGAATTAAACGGAAAGATTTAGTTGATTTTATGATTTCAGTAGGAAAGTAGAGAACATGTCAGCGAATGGGTGAGAGAGTGCGATCGCAGCGGCAATAAAAGAGGTTTAAGTCGAGACTGAGGCTTTTTCAGCGAATGAGACGTTTGCAAAAGCAACCATTCTGGTCTGAGACAGGAAGGATCTAGCATGGGACGCTGGACTGTCCTATTTTCAATGGTATTGGAGAGTTTAGCAGCACACAGAAACCAAATGATTCATGCACTAGGACACCCAAACTCCTTTGCATCTCAGAGCTCTGCAATCTCTCACCGGTTGGATTCTGTGCCTCTTTTTTGTCCGTCCTGTCAAAATGGACAACCTGACGTTTTACTACTTTCTACTCCATTCGCCATGTCTTTGTCCAATCACGTATCATATCTACATGCTTACGCCCTCTTCACAACTTACTTTCCGACCTACAATTGTGTCGTACTTACTTTACAGCCTTGCCGCATGTTCAAGTCTCATTTGTCACTTTTAGAGTGTTGTGAAGGAGGTGTTATTCCCGCCGGTAATTTTTGAAAGCGACAGCAGAACGAACCACAATTTATACAGGATTTTAAAACATGAACATTTCACCAGCTGTAATTCACCTAGCTTCTCCCCGCAACCCCCCACATTGTTAATTCTCCAATCATCATCTAATCCCCTCTTGCTCCGGGACAGGAAGTGGGAAGGCAGCCTGTGTCTGGGACGGTCAGTATTAGAAGAATGGCCTCTGCACCTCGCAGACATACAGAAGTGGTCACATTAAAAATCCATTGTGTGGTCCAGAGGCCACTCCCCCAGTACCTGCTGCTCCCAGGGGCATTTCCACATCCTGTGCTGGCCGGTGCCCCTTTTCTACTTGTGATCGGGAAGTGAAGAAGTTCCATGTGGGTCAGGAGTGAGCAGGACCGAGAATGCGAGAGTTTGGAGCCTTGGGCCCGAGCGGGGAGAGGCCGCAACGTTATAAATTGGGCGCGGGTGAAGGGCGAGGCCGGAAACAGGTGGATCCCGAGAGAGGGAGGAGTGGCGAATGCAAAGAATTATTGTGATATTGGGGAAGGGGAGGGGGGAATCAGGCCAGCATGGAGACGGGGGAGGGGGAGTCAGGCCAGCATGGAGACGGGGGAGTGGGATCCAGGACGGCATGGAGACGGGGGAGGGGGAGACAGGCCAGCATGGAGACGGGGGAGGGGGATCCAGGACGGCATGGAGACGGGGGAGGGGGATCCAGGATGGCATGGAGACGGGGGAGAGGGATCCAGGACGGCATGGAGACGGGGGAGGGGGATCCAAGACGGCATGGAGACGGGGGAGGGGGATCCAGGATGGCATGGAGACGGGGGAGGGGGATCCAGGATGGCATGGAGACGGGGGAGAGGGATCCAGGACGGCATGGAGAGGGGGGAGGGGGAATTAGGCCAGCATGGAGACGGGGGAGGGGGATCCAGGACGGCATGGAGACGGGGGAGGGGGAATTAGGCCAGCATGGAGACGGGGGAGGGGGATCCAGGACGGCATGGTGATAGAGGGTGGGAGGAGGGAAGCATGACCGGCATGGAGTTGTTTTTAGTGGAGGAGGCGGGTGAGAGGGGGGAAGAACTGGCTTGAAACAACTACCCTGATTTTTTTCGGATATTCTTTAAAATGAATGGCCCGTTAACCTAATCTTTCTGCGTGTAACGGCTGTGACATTGGGAGAATTCTCTGCTTCATTCTCCGAACTAATCTTTATGGAGACGGGGCACATTCCTGCTGCAGTTTGAAACCTCCTCCACATGATGAGGCCGCTAGTAATGCAGCACTCGGCCCTGTGCATGGTGCACCCTGGGCTAGAAATTGGACTCCCTGCTTTCGGGATGGAGAGCAGAGAAACAATGACCGCAGGTCAGTCCTCACCACAAGGGGACCTGCAAAACCTCCAGCACATTCGGGAGATGATCCTCGCTACATGTTTATCTCAACCACGGAACTCTCTTCATCTGCCGCTCATGCTTCATTCAAACATTGTCTCAGTTTCCACCCTTTCTCAGTGCCATCCCCGCATTGGGAGATGTTTTCTTCAACTTAGTTTAGAGTGGACAAAATGTCCACTTGAGGTTTAATAATTACACCCAAATGAAAATGGTCTAGAAACATCTGCATTCCAATAGAGATCAAACAAATCTCTGGATTGGTATAGTCACGAATCATTGTCATAAACTGTTCCCAGATCATTTTGCTTCCCGCCACTAATTTTCAGTCTTTTCTGACCATTGCTGCCTTTCTGACCATTGACCATTCTCACTCCCTCAGCAGGTTCCTATCAGGCTTTGCCCACTATTATTACAATCTCTTTCGGCCATCTGGACATCAATTACCTTATTGCTGCCGAGCACTCGGCGTCCCCCGCAGATCCAGCCGCAGCGACCCGAAAGTTATGTCTTGTTTTCTGGTTCGCGGAGCTGCTGACCAGGATCGAGCTGCTGTCTGCGGTGAGCGACAAGAAGGATCGAGAGGAAGGTGGGGGCGCGCCATGTCAAATAGAACGGGCGAGGGAAGGTCTCTGGGGAAAATTTTGAGATTAAGCGGTAAGATTTGTTCTTTATATTCTCCTAATTTAACATCGAGAAGGCCGCAGTGACAGGGAAAAGTGAGGTTACTGAATAGGCCTGGGGTCATGGCGAACAACGTAGAGTGTAAAACTAGCCAGAAAACTGCTTAAAAAATCACTCTGCACAATCATTTCTTCAATACCTCCGATTAGACGTGCATATATAGGTCAAACTCGACCATTTCATTTTTTGTAAAGATACTAATGTTTATTTTGCAACCTGAGCCAAGAGTTCGAAGGAATGTTTACATAATCTTTCGCTATTTCCTCATTAAGTCACGATCAACACTCAAAACTAACAAAAATACAAAATAAAGGCCCAGGCCCCACAAGAAGACAAACCTACGGTCCAATAATGTTTTAGAAAATGTTTTAATGTGACTTCAAAATAGTCTGGAGGAAATGTGATGAAGCAAAGAGTTTAAGCACGCTGCCCCCGGTTCCGTCGTCCAATCTGGGTGTCTTTGGGCATTACGGTCAATCTTTTGGCATGGATGGCACACAGGTTGGTGTCCTCAAACAGGCCAACCAAGTAGGCCTCACTGGCTTCCTGAAATGCTCCAATTGCCGCACTCTGAAACCTCAGGTCAGTTTCGAAGCCCTGGGCAATTTCCCTCACCAGGCGCTGGAAGGACAGTTGCGGATAAGCAATTCGGTAGAATTCTGGTATCGGTGGATTTCTCGGAGCGCGACTGTACCCGGCCTGTAGCGATGAGATTTCTTCACTTCGCCAGTGGAGGGACATTTCCGGGCTGCCTTGGTGGCAGCTGCTTCCTGGGCGCTTTGCCGCTGGTGGATTTACAGTGGCAGATACTAATAGCTGCAATAAACAAAGAACCCTTTTATTCAATCCTATTTGAGTGAATTGACTGGTTTCGGAGACATTCAGATATTCCTTTTGCAGAGTTAAAGAAGGAGCTGAAGGCCGCCCAGCACACTGTTGATCTGCAGCTGGGCGCTGCTGCTGACCGGGCTGCAGGAGCGAGCGCACAGAAGGTGAAAAAGTGAAGACCAAGGTCAGTGTGCAGCCTCCTGCTGCTGGTCACCATGGCAATGGGAGTGGCCCTCCACAGAGAAAGGGAAAACAGTGTCATTCACCCGGGCCTGGGTTGGAGACTAGCCGACTGCTGTTTGCAGGGATAATGGCCAAGCTGGAGGATGAGGAGGAGGAGGAACCATCTCCCACCAGGACCGTGTGAACCTCCACCTGTGGCACCGAGCAGTGCTCAGCATTAGTGAAAACCGACACTCTGTACAGTGACAGCGGAAAGGAGCCGAGTGAGGCAGCCAGAGGGAAGGAGGAAAGGCAGCAGGAGGCTGAGACTCAACGTTAAGGCCCCGGTCAGAATGATAACAGCCACATCAGGCCAATGAGACACAGTGACCCTCACCAGCTGCTTTCACAGCCAAATTTTGCTGGACTTCACTTGATAACAGCTGAATTTACATTGGTGTGTAATAGACATGCGCAGTCGAGCATCGCAGATCGAACACCACTTTACCCAGATCCAGACATTCCAGTTGTGAGACAGAGAGTGTGACAGGCTGAAATGGAAGCCGAGAGACAGGAGAATGTTATCCTGTGTGTAGAGAACGATAGACATCGGGCTCAATTGAACAGCTGGGCTAAGGTACGAAAATGTCCTCTGTGTGACAAGCTGGGTAAGAATTCTCTGTCCCATGCTGCCCCCCACAAATCAGCAGCTTCCTCTACAGTGTGTGATTGCCGGGTCCCTGCACATTATAATGAATTGTTTGAGGCACCTGAAAACAGATTTGTGTCAATAGAGATTCTGTCATTGAATGTAGTGAAATTCACGTGGATCATCCCCGCACCCCGCCCCCCCGCACCCCCCAACCCCCCACCCCCCATCCCGCCCCCGTTCCCCCGCCCCCTCCACGGCTTCTGAATTTATAGCCCTTGGATTTGTCTGGGGAGCAAGATAAAATAATCTGCGAGTTTCCTCTTTCCATTGAAGCTGTGAATCCTGGAAAGCACATGCGGGGCATTTTTGGTCCCTTGGAGGGCATGGACAGTGGCAATTGACAGCAGGTCTGATGATGGAAACTGGGTGAGTGTTTGTGGAACCCTCCCTCCATTATGTGAACTTAGGTCACACTGAGAGTTCACATCATGTTCTCACCCTCGACATTCCCGAGAATAAGCAGTGGATCAGAGAGACTGGGGCCTACATTAATTTACTGGCCTTTTTCTCTGGACATGTGACTGGATTAGTAATCCAGGGAGGTTAATATTCAGGGGACGCAGGTTCAAATCCAACTACGGCAACTGATCAAATTTCAAATTAGTTGAGAAATTCTGGAATATAATTTAAATAATGCTGACCCACATTAGACTATCATCAGTTGTTGTAAAAAAAAAACATCAGGTTCATAAATGTCCTTTAGGGATGTAAACCTGCTGTCCTTACCCAGTCTGACCTGCAGAAATGTGGTTGTCTCTTAACCATTCTCAAGGGATGAGGATGTCGGCCTTGTCAGGGATGTTACATCGGAGAGAATGAAGAAAGTCCTTGCTCTACCGGTCTGTAAGGCATATAGTGGCCTGTCTAGTTAAGCCTCGAAGCTTTGAGTTATTCTTGTCTCCGGGTTGGGAATTTAAATGAGAAATCGCAGCGATCACGCTTTGAATCGTTCTTTATGATGGTTCAATGTCCATCATTGAAACATTTTTAAAAATATTTTGCAAACAGACTAGCAGTTATTCCTAGCATTATGCAGACCTCAGGGGGTAACTGCCAATCAACCACACATGAATGCCGAAATTACAAAGTTACAGGGCCCTCAAGAATCCATTTTCACACAAAGGATACCTGCTGGAGGCAGGATTGAAGAATGGGAGTGGGAAAGGAGATTTGAGGCAAGTACAATTCACTCAGGAAATGAAATCACATTGTCCAGTTTTCACATCCCATCATGTTTTAGCAGCAACAGACATTTGCAGCCATCGGACTAACAGAGTCTCAAATTAATTCCCTAACTTTCAGAACCCTGGGCACGAGAAGGTGGAACTGCAACATCGTCAAATGTGTTTTGTAGCACCGGAAAAATTGGAGACTCTGAAAAATGTAGAAAAGAGAAACCTGGTTATAAGCCGCCTGGTCCATGCACGCTTCACTAGTGATGTCCTGCACAACTCAAGCTGCAGGGGCGCAGCTTCTACAGCAGACGGGAGGAAGCCTTTATCCCTGAAGGTCATTGAGACAGTCAAGGATGAAGGCATATATCAACCAGTAACCAGGCATTTAAAAAGCAATTGAATGCATTGCATGTGATTCCCAGGAGCTGCTCGGTGGTGAATTAAACACTCGGTCTGGGTCCAAATGTTTCACTCAAAGAGCCTTTGTCTTGTGATTTTAATAAGCGAATGCGTTACCTTCTCGGAGTTCATGAGACAGCACCATCGACAGGATGGAGAGCCAGTGACGGGAGAGACAGAGCTGAACCGAATAATAAACAGCTGCTGCACAAATGCAAGACGGCGGCCCAGCAGGAGGCTGGACACAATAATGACAGGGGGCGGGGGTATATCCCCCATCACTGCAGGGTGAACATAAATATATTCATCTTTCATTTTAACATTTGGGTATTTTTTTCCCCTCATTGGGTTCCTGGTCGGTAAATGTTTCAAGAGGAAAAATAAATCCCTATCATTATTAAAAGTCCCAAAATGGGGTCAGAAGGAGTGTTATTTTGCCAGGATTTGCCACAAAACAGATAACCTGAATTGATGACATTTTCATTGTCTCCGAACTCTCCTAGACTTTCACTGCAGGTGCAGAATTTACATTTTTTCCTCAGTCGTGCGCATTATTGAGCATAGGCGTGTGCCGCGTATTCACTGACAATTCCCCATATTGACAACTTCCCTGGAAGTTTGGTGTGAGTGTTACATCCGCGGATCTCACTGGCGGTCAGATTTTCCCATTGATAAACCGAGACACTACACAAAAGAGGAATGTTTCACGATATGAACGTGCTGATCGGAGGACAATTTAATTTCTTTCATTCTACAAATCTATCAATTTGTGGGTTATTAAGCATCATAAGTTCCTGACAGCAATTGAACAACAGCGACTTCAATCAGAAGTCTCGGAAACAACTGATGGAAGCCCCCTCCAGTCCCACATTTTGCCACTTCAGCATTTTCATTTGTTACTGAGTGAATTTAACCCCAGGTTTTTCTACTCTACGCCAAAGTTCAGTAGTTCCTCGTTAGTATAGTGCTTAGTATCCCCGCCTGTCACACGGGAAACCGCGGTTCAATTCCCCAATGGTGAGCAGGCGTAGTCCAATTATCTTTATTAAGAGGAAACACACGAAATGTCTTGGGCATTGTTTTATATACAGGAGAGAGTGCAGATAAAGATTTGGTCTCAGCGACAGGGAGATTCAGGAACAGCGGTTGTTTTCAGAGATCCCGGAATATTAAAGTTCCTTGAGAGGAAAGGCCCTTCACACCAACAGTCAGCCGACAGTTCCCTATGTGTCCGAACATCCGACGGTGGCTCTTTCACTTAAACTGGGCTGAACCGGAATTTCAGTGATATCAGTGAATTGGTAGCTTGAACCCAGGACAGTTTGCTGAAAAAAGGTATTTTAAAACCGAGAGGAACCGGCCACACTTGATTTAGTAATGACTAACGAGGCAGAATTCATTAATAATCTGACAGTAAACGAGTATCTTGTAAACAGTGAGTGTAACATGACAGAATGATTTACATTATAACATCTGCCACCATTTTGTTCATTTATTAAATGTATTTTTCCCTTTATTTCCATTGCTTTTGGACGGCAGCTATTCAGGATCCAGCCATTCATCCACGCCCCCTCGCAACTTTTCTTTTCTTATCCCATCTCCTCTCCCTCAGTGAACACGATGATTCTCCTAATTCCAGCTCTATTTTCTGGTCTCTGCACTATCAGCAGCTCCTTGGTACAGATGTTATTTTCTCTTTTGATATTTCATTGAATAAAATTTGAAAGATGGTGAAGGCCATTCATATTCCTCTCTCTTCCTCCTCGCCAATCTTTCAGTTTTCTTCCTCTGTAAATCTGTTTGTATCTTGAACTCACTCCTAACCCTCTTCAAATCCCGACACTAAATCACAGCTCAGTCCCTACATTTAACCCACTGACTATTCCTTTGCCGAGATCTTTCCTCATGATTGCAGGAGGGATTCGATACATTTTTTTGTAAATTTGAACAAGTAAGATCAGCCCAAAACTATTTCCGCTGACTGGGAATCTCGGACCCAGTGCCACAGTCAAAGAGTTAAAGCCAGAGTTTTTACCGAGGGAATTAGAAAAAAGAATTCTACACACAAAGTGTGCGAGAACTTCTGTACACGGCAATTTATCTGCGTCAAATGATCATAGGACAAATTGCAGGACTCCAACCTACAATCTTCTGATAATCTTGCACGACACAGGGAAGTAAAACGCCTCATCTATTGGGCCATACGACCATAACAGCAACAATGCAACAAATATCATTTATTTTTCCGCAACGTTCAGGAACCTGAATCAGAAGGTAGAGAGCGCAGATTGCCCACGTATCTGATCCCCTCCTGAATCTGAGTTATGATATGTTCTGTGAACCTTGTTTGTTATTGTGTTGTCTAAACACTGAACCACAATGAACTTACCAGGATCCCGATACTGGAGTTACTGACAGCTGTCAGTTCACTCAGTGTTAAAAGACGGGAATCGGGCGGAATTGGGGACAACACATTCCCTGGGAGACCGAATCCTCACTAAAAGACCGGGAGGGGGAGAGTCACGAACAGAACAACTGTGACACTCCGCTCTGTTCACTGACTCTTCATCCCTCTCAGTGAACCCAGTGACAGGAATTATTGATATTAATGGTTCATGAACAGCAAATTTCCTGCAGGGAATTATCCCAATTGAGCGACTTAATGGGGAAAATGTCAGCTTTAAAGGGTCTCAGTCCTTGGCCACAGTCTGGGACATTTTGGTCAGCTTCTGATTGCAGTGAAATGTGAAAAGTCCCGCCGTGACATAATGTTCCAGAGATACAAACACAGTAACAATCCTAATATTGAACAATAATGGCTGACGCTGTATCCATTTTACCCCTAATGTCTCTGATATAACTACTTGATATTAAACAGACTGACAGGCTGTTATCAGATGAATACTCAGTACTTGAACATCCTAAACAACGGCCAACTGTGAACCTGCCTCAGCTCATCTGCTGCTGAAACCCTCATCCATGCCTTTGTTTACTCTCGGTTTGAATATTCCAGTGTTCCCCTGGCCGGCCTCCCATCTTCCACCCCAGACATACCTGTGCTCATCCAAAATTCTGCTGCCTGGAACTTCACCTGAATCTAGTCCAGTTGACTAATCACCCCCGTGTTTGTTGACCGACACTGGCTCCTCCCCCGACAATGCCTCAATTTTAATACCCTCATCCTTACTTTAAAATCTCTCCATGACTTCACCTCTTCATTTCTCCGTAACCTCCTCCAGCCCAACAAAACTTCCAGATTCCTGCTCTTCTGCCATCTTGTTCATTCCGGGTTTTAATCTCTACAGCATTGACAACCGTGCACTCAGCTATCCTGGTCTAAAATTCTGGACTCCCACCTTAAACCCCTCCACTTCTCCAGCTCCCTCTCATCTTTAGGAAGCTTCTTAAAGTCTACCTCTCTGAGAAAACTTTTGTCACCAGACCTAATTTCTCCTTTCTTGGCTGAGCATCAGCTTATTTTTTTAACGATAACGCTCCTCTTAAGTGCCTTGGGAGACTTTGCAGCTGCAAAAGTACCGAGTTCGGTGATGGTGGTATAATGGTGAATGGCTTTGCTTTTCAAGCAGTTGACTCTGGTTCAATTCCCTAACATCGCAGTTTGTTGATTTTTTAATCATCTCAAATCAGAAACCCCACACTCGGATCTTTATTTGATCCGTTTCGGTGAGATCTTGCACGGAAATCACGCGCAGGTGTAATTCAAATAAAAAGGTTTTCAACCTTCACTTATCTTCCATTTAAAACATAACTCAGGCTTGTTCCTCATCGCTGATAATGAAGGTTTTCCCTGAACTTTAGTGTGGTGCTGGGATAGGATTACACGGATACAAAAAAATTCACTAATTCTCTGAACGTTTTCCCTCTGCTGCTTCCTAATTCTTTATTTGAATGTCGATTCCAGCACAGAGATTGTTTTACTGTTCAGAAAGGGACACACTGCTCACGTTGGGAATCTGAAATAATAACAGAAGGTGCTACAATCAGCTCCCAAAGAGGAAGGTTAGTAAATATTTCAGGTCTATCGAAGGTTTCAATAATTGATCCCCTAAACCGAAACTATCAGAGCAGCCGAATTTTTCCTGCATTTTTCAATTTTTTGAGATGAGTTCTTTCAATGTTTCACCTCTTTCCCAACTCAATGTTTCCTGTGAAAATTTCAAGGCTGTGCTCAGTTGCTTGCGTATTTATGTTTTATCTGAAGTGATGTAGGTCATATCCTGAGAAATCAGACTGAAATCCTGCTTATTCTAGGGTAGAATGTACTTGGGTTTTGTAATCTGCCTTTCAGGGATAGCAGCATGACTTACTAGAAGGGAAATGGGCCGTGAAATCCAGTCTTAGTTTCACTGCTGCCTGTGAGCAGAACAAGGCACAGCTGTGATGTCTTGAAGCGTTATACCTCTGGACAAGTATTTATGTGTCCCTAATCTAAATATATGAAACCGCACCAATCACCCCGCATTTGCTGACCTAGAAAACTCGCTCCTGACCCGCCAATGTCTCCATTATAAAATTCTCATTCTCAATTTCCAATCCCTCCATGACTATGTTTCTCCCTAATATAAGTGGACCTTGGAAATTGCTTCACTTGAATTACAGCCGCGTGTGTTTTCGGAACAAAATCTCATCTCATCAGAATCAACTCCTGCTTGGAGCCCCTGAACTCAGAAATCTAAAATGTGCAAATTGCGATTGTTGGGAATAGAACTCAAATCAACTGCTTGAAAAGCAGCTATGCTCACCACCAGGCCACCACAGCTAACGACATGCAATTGATGGGGCAAAGTATCTCAAAGCATTAGCCATATATTTGAATGGTGGTTGGCGCCTCCATCATTATAACAACCGAAAATGATGTTCAGCGGTGGCCAGACAGCCTGGCATTAAGATTAGCTACAGATCCGATTGGTGAACAGTGTCAGGTTATGCTACATGGCATGAGGCGACTCTTGAAGTTTTGAGCAGACCTAAAGAGAGCCGAAGTTCGGAAAGCATTAAGAAGACAGCGCGCTGACTGTACAGAAAAGCTTGTAAAACAGAGTCAGATAGTGTTCAAATGAAGCGCAGGGAAGCAGACGGATCCCTCATGGTGAGATTGCAGTGTATGGCCTGTGAGTTCAGTGAGTGGGAGAGGGTTTCAAAAGGACCAGCTCCAGATTAGGTCAGTCAAGAAAGGCGACTGACCAGGGCGTGGACCGGATTGATAGTGAGCGAGGGAGAGTCAAAGAATGAAAATAAATAAACAAAACTGCATAATCATCAGGCCAGAGAAGGCTGCGATTATATTGGCACAACTTTGGAAAAGACATCAAAAGCAGCCACAGTGACAGTCATTCCAGGTACTACAGAAGAAGGAAGGTCAAAGGGACTTTGTCAAAATGTCCACAAAATTCCCCAGATTGAATTTGGATGCAGCTGAACTACCACCCGAATTCAAAAAGTTTGAACAGAGCTATGGTTTCTTGATTCAGGTGTGCCTGAGCCAGACAAGCAAGCCATTAAAATTCGCCTAAATTTTTGAATGAAGGTCTACGCAGGCTGAACATGTCAGGATTAACAGCAGAAGAGCTAAAGGATGCGCAAAGATATGGGTTATTTTGGAAGACCGGTTCAGAATCACGTTCAACTTCAGAATTCATCATCGACATGTCATGTCATTTCCACCACAGACCGAACCCACGGACAACTTCATCAGCAGATGCAGAGAAAGGGGTCCATCGTATGATTTTTCTAGTGCAGAAATAGTCGGCAGAATTGGTCAGTTGTTAATCACATAGACACATTCCAGCAAGACTTGCAAGACAAGCCCAAAATAAATAGCATCAAAGAAATACTCAAGGATAGACATAAGCGTTAAATGAGCTTCGCTGGTCAACGAAGCTTAAAGGTTCCAAGTGCAACACCTACTGTTGATGCGCTCAAACCAAGCAAGGCATGTGCAAGTCAGGAGGACGCATTTACAATGCTGTGTGAACAGGCCTTCATTTATTCACGCAGCTTCCCCTTCCAGTTAGCTGTTTAATTGTCCACCACCATGCATGACTCGATGTGGCAGGACTGCAGAGCTTCGATCTGATCCAGTGGTTGTGCCGTCGTTTCGAAAGTGATTGCCTGTGAGGCAGGAGACAACATTTTTCATGGCACAATGTGCAGGGCTAGGGGGAGAAGCCAGGGAATGTCTCACTCGGAGATCTGCTGCAGACAGGCTGATCTGAGTGACCTTCTGCTGCGCTGTAACATTTCTGTATTCCTGTGGGTACAGTAAAGAATAAAGAAATGTGTCCAGATAAAGTTCTGAGTGGCAGCATAGCAACCACCTAAATGTCACATAATTTAGAAAGAAAGAATCGTGACAAAACCAAACCAGGAAAATAAAAATAGGCGCAAGAACCAACATAGAGGCAGATGTTATGGTGTAAATTTCTTGAACTGAATGTTGAGTCCAGAAGGCTGTAGGTGAGTTGTTTCCCTCGAAGTTTGCTGTTGCTGAGGCGAGTTAGCACCTGGAATATGTTCAATGACGTTGCGTCTAATTTGTTAGTAACTCCATCTGCTCGCCTTTGCCTCAGATTCCTTAATACCCTCCTTTAACAAAACTCGATCAATCACAGATTGAAAATATAACAATCAATCAAACATTAGATTCCGTTCACAGAATGTGACCCTGAAGCTCTAGCTCGCTTTGTGCGGAGAATTGTGTCCTAATTTCCATGCCGGAATCTCTGGTTTTAATGTTTACACTCCGAGATTACCAGCCAATCGAAATAGGCTCTTCGACTGACTGATCTGTTTCCCTTAGCATCTGGTAAGCTTGTGTCAAATCACTTCAGAAATCAGGAAGGGGGACTTCATTACTGGGGCAGTCAGTGGCTTCAGCATAGGGACTGAGCTGTGGTTTAGTGTCAGGAATTGAGGAGTGTTAGGAGGGAGTTCACGAGACAAACAGATCTATGGAGGAAGACAACTGGAAGATTAGCAAGGAGCAAGAGCGAGGAATATAAATATTGTTCGCAACTTTTTTTCGCAAGCCTTTCAAATGGAAAAGGGAAACGGTGTAGTCACTGGAAAAGTGAAAAAAAAAACAGAAACAAAAAAAGGACCCAAAAATGTTTAGGAGGTCACAGAGCATCAGTGTAGACAAACACAGTGAACTGTTTAGGTCGATGGCTTTTCATCAGAACAAAATAAATTAGAAGAATACAATGTTTAAACCAGTGGAGAGCGGGAGGGCGCAGGGTTAACAAAAGAGCTGAGTGAGGGTTTTTGTTGGGGCGGTGGGTTGTTGGGGTGGAGGGGAGAAAAGGTTTCATGGTACAAAAGCTGAACAGAATTGTAATGGTCCTAGTAAAAAAAAACAAAGGATGTGTCCAGATGAGATTGTGAATGGCTGCATAGCAACCGGCCGTTTTATATTTAATGATAACGCTCTTGGTCAGTGTCTTGGCATTTTCCTGGCATTGAAGGGCCTGTCATCAGCGTTAGTGGTGCAGTGGGGATATAATCTGTCTTCCGCGCAACTGATTCGTGTTCCATTCCCGCCAATCGCAGTTTGAGGAAGTCATGCCGACTCGAAACGTTAACTTGGTTACTCTCTCCACAGACGCTGCCAGACCTGCTGAGCTTTTCCAGCATTTTTTGGTTTTTTATTGTTAATTTTAAACCTCTCAAATAAGAAACGCCAAGCCCGGAGATTATTTTGATCCGTTAAAGTGAGATTTTGTTCCTAAAACACATGCGGGAGAAATTCTAATGAGAAGATTTCCAACCGCTACTTTCTTCAACACGGATCTAACATTCTCAATCCTCAAGTCAGCTGGCATCCTCACTGGCTCTTTCTCTCTCTGTCTCTCTCTCCACCTCTCTATCATTACCTCCGCATAACACACACACACAGACACCATATGTTCACCATTGCATTTTGTGGCTTTATATATGATAGATTGCTTTACCCAGGACGATTATTATGCTCGTTTAGATCAGTCGGAAAGCATCTCCTCTACAACAGCGCAATGATCATTGCTTTGCTGCGCTGTAAATGAGTTTGTGTGTGCATGTCAGAGGCATGGAAGATCTAAGCATGTACACATCGTGCAGTTCAATTCACTCGTTAGCATAGTGTTTAGTATCCCCATTTGTTACGCAGGAGATCGGGGTTCAATTCCCCGAAGGGGCGAAAGCTCTGGTATTCATACAGAGAAAGCACGCGAAATTGGAAACAGAATTTGAATTTGGTAGGTATATGGGAGATAGATGCTGATAAAGATTGTATATCAACAGAGTCAAGAATCTGCGGTTGCTTTCAGAGATCCCGGAATATGAGCGCACGTTGAAAAGAAGGGCCCTGAACCCACACAGTCAGGCGACATTTCCGTGTGCGCGTTAACACAGAAACTGGCTCCTTCACCTCAATTGGGCTGAATCGGAATTTCTGTGAAATTAGTGGTTTGGTAGATTGAATCGAGGACAGTTTGCTGAAACAAGATACTTTAAAACCGAGAGGAGCCGGGCTATGCTCAATTTGGGAATGAATATACACGCAGAGTTCATTAATAATCTGACAATAAGCGTACATCTTGTAAACTGTGACCGTAACATGACAGAGTAACTTACACTTTAATCTCTGCCACCATTTTGTTCATTTTTAAATTTTACTTTTTTCCTTCATTTCCTTTGCTTTTTGACGGCAGCTATTCAGAATCCATCATCTTTTGTTTCCTTGCTTACCCCGTTTCCCCTCCTTCAGTAAACACCAGGATTCTGCTAATTTCAGTTCTATTTGCCGTTCACTGCACTAATCAGCAGCTGCTTGGCACAGGGATGCTTTTCCCTTTGGGTTCTTCATTGAATAAAATTTGAAAGATGGAGAACGCAGTTCATATTCCTCGCTTTTCCGCCTCGCCAATCATTCAGTTTTCCCCCTCTGGAACTTTGTTTGCTTCTTGAACTCCCTCCTAACCCTCTTCAAATCCAGACACTAAACCACAGCTCAGTCCCAACATTTTACCGAGTGACAGCCCCTTTACCGAAACCCATACTCATGATTGCAGGAGGAATTTGATAATTTTTTTGGAAAGTTATTTCCAATGAATTGTACCCTAGCACGCAGGGCCGCAGGCACGGATTTAAAGCCAGACAACAGTGTAGCTATCTTTTTAATGCTTCCTTTGAACCTGCCGCCAGCACACTCTCGGGCAGTGCATTCCAGGCCTTAACCACTTTTTGCAGGGAAAGTAAAGTTTTTCCTCGTGTCACTTTTGCTTTTTTTTTAACGAACTACTTTAAATTTCTACCCTCGAAGTCTTGAACATTTCACGAACGGTAAAACTTCCTCCCTGTCTCTTCTGACCAGGCACCTCGTGATTTTCAATCCTTCTATCAAATCGACTTTCAGCCTTCTTTTCTCCCAGGAAAACAGTCCTAACTTCTCCAATCTACCGTCATAACTGAAGTTCCTCATTCCAGGAGTATTCTCGTGAATAATTCCTGCCCTCTTTCCAACATCCTTCACATCACTACATCGTTCCTAAACAGCAGCGCCCAGAGCCAGAAATGATACAACAACTGAGACTCAACTAGTGCCTTCTACAAATCCTGTTCACCTCATTCCCATTACAGGTGCCTATTGCCTCCTGTCCTCACAGGCAATCGCTTTCGATGTGATCCCACAATCAAAGGATCAGATTTAAACTGTGCAGAGCTTGCACGTACAGTGGCGAATGATGGTGGAGAATTAAACATCTATAATGGAGAAGAAGGCTCCACAAATAAATGTTGGCCTTGCCAGCAATTCTCTCACCCAAGAACGAAAAATAGTAAAAGCTGTCGATATATTCCAAACCTCACGGAACCATAACCTGGGGTCGTGTCCAAGTCTCAGTTGAAAGAATCTCATTGTGACCTCAACTCATTGCCTACACACTGACAGAGAGAACATAATCATAGAATGGACACAATACAGAAGGCCATTTGGCCCATCCTGTCTGTGCTGGCTTTCAGAAGGAGAACTTCACCTAGTGTCAATCCATCGCCTTTTTCCTGATCCCTGCATAACACCGCCCACTCCCCCCCCCCCCCCGCCCCCACCCCCAACCCACCACCCACCCCCCACTCCCACCCTTTTCCGGGCTTCCAAACTTTTCTATTTCCTTGAGTATAGAAGAATGAAGGTTTAAACCTGTTAAAGTGATTTGTTAGGTTAAACACGGAGAAACTGTTTCTCCCGCCAGTAAGAATGGGGTTGAATCTTGACGTGTTTTTGACTCTGATCCACAGCGATCGTGCCAACCAAGGGAAAAATCAGGAAGCACTTTTCACACTTAGAGTAACTGGAAATCCGGAAACAATTCTAAAATCGATCGAAGCTACCACAATTACGAGATGGTGGGTATTTTTCTTCAAACTAAAAGGTTCTCCGTTTCTTCAGTTCTCCTTGAAGAATTCAACCTCCATGACTCGTTTTGTTGCCGTTTTGCTAGGAGTGAACGCCTTGAGCCAAAAAGGCAACGCCCAAACAGCGATGGAAACCTGGACCCTCAGGATAAAAGTCTGATGCTCTACCGAAGGCGGGACCCGCGCTTCGTTTCACATGCATCCCACAGCCGCCTTCAATGTCCACAAAGAGGCATCGCAAACTTATGTTGCATTTCTTTCTTGGGCAGTTCTGTTTATTTTCATATTGCCAGTTTTCACGCGACTTTGTTTTTCACCTGAAAGGAAGGTGAAATCAGATTCAATCGGGATTTCAGTGGAACTAATTTGCAGGGTAATGGGGAAAAGCTGGATTGTGGAACAGTATTTACAGATCTATCAAAGAGCATGGACAGACTCGATGGGCCGACAGGCTTCCTTCTGAAAGATAGGATTCCGCGATTCAGAAGTTTCATTTCGACATGGACTGGGAGATTAGAAAAGGGCTCATGAGGGTGAAGCTGATGAGTGAATGATTCCAGACAGTTGTCTGATGTTTTGTACATTATATTATGCCTGACATTTTGTACCGACATGGAACAAGGCTGCATTTGTCTTGCTGTGGTGACCGAGTGGTTAAGGTGTTGTGCATGAGTGTTGTGTATGCGGTTCGGAGGGAAGGTTCAAACACCGCTCGCAGCCTCCCCATCATTAAAATGATTATCTTCTGCCATCAGTTCCCTGACTTGAGAATGCATTAAATTAAACCCATTGACCCGAAACTTTGAAACCCAAATAATTTACGCAGATCAATTAGATAATGTAGATTTGCTAGAAACGGAACGAACAGAAAAAAAACAGGTGTTCAGGAAACTGGTTGAAATGTATTTTAACAAAGAACCTGAAATGTTTGGGATGAAAAGCAGGATTTTCAGCTCATGAGCATTAGCGCGGTTTGCTTTCATTCATATGGAGGGGGTTTATCTGCGTGAAAGGATGGTAACAGCTTGTGTGGCTGCATAGACGCAAGATTTTGGACAGGAACTCAAATAAATCAACATATAACTAGTTTGAGAGGCGATGTATGTCAGGGATGTAAAATCGGGTCGGTAATTAACGGCTAAGCTGATAGTTGCAGAACAGACAGCAGCTGTCAACCACAGCATCATAAAACTGCCTGATATAGTGAACAGGCAAATAAAGGGTTTTATTCTGTTTTCCACCTCTGTGTCATTCTGATTCTTGCTGTTTTGAGCCCGGAGTCCCCTGCGGTCTCTGGTAGCTGTTAACATGTGCCTGATTGTCAAACAATTAAATAATAAAATATAAAATAAAATTGAGAAATGGAGATAAAATACATCCGAAAATTCCGCTACCCCGGAAGACGATGGAAAAAAATCCGCGCCAGAGCGGGAACCCGAGTGAACATTGTTAATGATAAGTTTGTTGATCACCCGTTTTTACAGTTTGTTCAGTTGCTGAGAAATGAACATTTGTGTTCCTGAGCAAATAAAAATGGCAAATTCTCCCAATAGATCAGCACAGAGACCGCTGTTATGGGCACTGTAGCAGTTTTCACAGTGACATACTTTGCTTTAAAATTCTGGCCATATATCGCTGACAGTGACAGTGACAATTGAAGATTGGAAATGGAGCTAAATTGCGACTGAGAAGTAAGGCGGCCACTTCGGTGCCAACTTATCACGGGTGCTTCAGCGCGAAATGACGGAGTGCCTGTTCAATTTAAACATTGTTCCATTTGTTCCTTATGCCTTTCTTCAGCCACAGTGTCTCACTTGTGTTTCAATGGATCATATATTTTGTCAGTCAATATATTTCCTGGACTCTTTAAGAATTATATAAACCTTTCTCATTGTTGGCATACATAAGTATTTGCCAACATTGCAATTTTTTAACAATTTTTATTCCACTCATTCAAATTTGGTTGTTGTCCCCAATCTATTGCAAAGATCTTTGTCATTTCTTGATATTAACTTAAAGTCCAATATACTATGATCATTATAATCCTCCTATTTCCAAACTTATGCTCTCTATCAAGTCCAGATAGATTGCGTTTCTTGCATAATGGGTTGGAAGTTTTACTGTAAGCCTTGTTGATATCCGTGCCCTCAACATCGTTGTCAAACTCATCAGCCTTTTAATTTCGTGGTAGTTGACATTTAACCATGATTGTTCATCTATGGTTTACTTAACTAATTGCTCGAAATGATTGTATGATTATCATTCAAACTCCCTCCAATTTTTAGCTCAGCAAGCAACTTGCCACCGTTAGCATGATTTGATTGTTTTTAGACCATCAACGGATGAGGTCCTCTACGCGCATCCGGATACCTGAAGTTCGTAGTCTGCAGCCGAGCGGGAAACAGAAACCTTGATATCTGCTGGCACTTTACGCCAAAACAGGGCAAAAAGAAACATTATTTGAATGATAAATAGTAATGAGAATCTTTCCAAACTCATGTCTCATTTCACAGCACAGAAGGACAAAGGCACAACCACTGGAATCTGATTCCTGTAAATGAGTACAAAGAGGGGAATGCTGATCGAGTTCATTCAGTTCATGGTCACTTAAAAAGAAAACAAAGGAAAGTAAAGCGACATTTACCCAGTCAATATTCGGTGCGAAAGGAACATTTATACTTGATCTATTTGCCTGAGTCGGCTCCTCGCCAGGTGGAATATTTTCAATCTCATTATAAATTGGTTGGTACAAACGAATAATGAATCACTGTCGCCAATCACAGCATCTATTGGATGAAAGGTGGAAAGTGGAACGTATCCCCCCTTTTCAGACGCGTGTAAACATTAATTACGTGTTTCCTTGCATCTCAAAATACATCCGGGACAGTTTCAGTACATGTGCATGTGCTGTGTCAGTGCCAGCCTATGACTGTATAAAGTGAGAGATGGTTTTAAGTGCAGCTCTGCTTTCTGCCTTTGAATGACGCATCTTATGCCAGTTGGCATCTTATAACTTTCTCAATTTACGAATAAGTTGGTGTTTTTTTTTGGGTTGTACTTAAAATGGAACATTTTGTTTTTAGGATTTAGGTTTTTAAGACTGAGAATCATTCAGTCAAACAATATTTGTTTTGAAATAGTTTATTCCAGCACTGAATGCTAGAGGTTTGCGAGTGGCAGGTGAGTATGTTTCCCCCTGCAAACTGTTAAACATTTACAGAAAGAATGCAATAAGTAACATGTGTTAGACAGATAAAGAAGCAAACACGTGTCTCAGATAGCTCCATTATCTAACAACTGCTCATCGGCCCTGGCAGGAATTCACTTCACAAAGCCTTTCCAACTTTAATAACTACTCTTCAGGCAAACTCTCTAAAGTGGAAAGAATCGTTGATATGGCCTTAAGTATTTATGCTCAACATTAGTGTTTTGTATGAACGGGCGGCCCGCATTATAACCCATTCTGTGAACGGTGCCAAGATATGGAGCGAAGCAAGTTCTGAGGAGGATGCAAAACATATGAAAATGAATATAGTCTGGTGAAGTCAGTGGCCAAAATTTGAGAAATGAAGTATAATGTGCGAAAACATGAGGTTTTCCAGGGACTGGAAGAATATAAAATCAGAATGATGTCAAAATGAAGATAAACGGTAAGAATGATTTGATAAAAGGGACACCGGTATCCAAGTACATGAACGTCAAAATTTCAGCGTGCGAGTGGAGCAAACTCAGAAGGGAAAGGCAATAATGCTCTCCATTGCAAGGCAACAGAACAAAATATCGCTGAGACCACAGCTAGAATACATCGCGCAGTTTTGATCAACTTATTTAAAGAACCACTTAATTGCATTAGAGGCAGCTCAGGGGTGAATCAGGGGATCGATCCCTGTGATAAGGGGGTATCTTTTGCCGGAAGGCTGAGCGTGCGATGTGGAAAGCATTGAAGTTTAGAGGACTGAAATGTAAGGTTTCTGTTAAATATAAGATTCTGAATGGGATTTATTTGGCCGTTGCTCAAGTTGCGCTGTTTAAAAATTAACGAGTTTTCCAATTAAGTGGGAGAAGAGGAGGTATGTATTCCGTTTAATCGCAGCATTGCTGGTGTTTGAAATTTTCTACCGCAACGGACAGTGGAGGCTGGATCACTAAGTATATTCAATGTAGATGTAGACACGATTTCGAAGGAGAATAATTTTAAGCATTCTGGGTACTTGTCACAGATGTGGATTTAAGAACGCATTGCCTCAGCCATGATAGGATTGAATGGGGGGGGCAGTCTGGCGAGCCCGATTGGTCTACTCCTGTTTATATTTCTGATCTTCTAATATCCTATCAACAATTGGGTGGACCCCATTCACTTTCTTTGTTTTTCAAAAACAAAGAAATTTTCTAAAATACTGTGTGGTCTTCGTTAGGCATTTCATCACGCCCATGACTGAGGATGATGCAGCGCATGCGGCCTACGTTCGAATAAGCTGCAGAAAATCCGAAATTCGTTCGCGTTGCAACGTGAACCTTTGCTTCTGTCAAGCAGACTTAGTAATAAAGACTTTGAGACCACACCTATCAATGATCCACCTTATAATTTTACATGAGTGCTTTACTTTCTTTGAGATTAAAATATAACAACAAGAAATTAAAGCAAACTATTTCCCATGATGCTAAAATAATGCTAAGTAGCTCGCTAGGCCTGCATCAATCCATAATTATCATTGTCTGTGTTTTTTCTTTCCCCTCCAATCGATATGAGTTTTTGATCCTTCCCAGATAAAATCACTTGGAAGAAAACTCTGTCACTAAGAACAGGAATCTTTAATTTGAATATTATGCTGGCCTGATATTGTTTTTATCGAGCACTAAATATTTCTTTGAAAATTCAATTTTTGATTTCGGACAGGCATTTTGAAGGCTCCTCTTTTGGGACATTACTCACTCACCGACTTTCCAATTTTACATTACCATTGAACTCTTGTTTGCTCATGGGATCTAATCTTCAACTGCTCAATTAGGTCTTATTTCTCTTGCTTCTTAATTCTATAACCTTTGACATCTCGACATCTGTGCTCATACTCCTGACTGCAGTTTGCAAGCTTTAAGGATCAGAAATCATAGCTTTCCATCAATGGCATTCGAAACAATCAGGATTGATTTTAAGGTAGCCTATTAAGGAGCAACAGATTTTATGTGATACCTGGGGAAAATAGACCTGACAAGCAAACAGCACATGAGATTTGAGACCTGTTCAACGATCCAGTGAACAAATGACCCAATGGACGCTGACATCTGGAGCTTGTGACGAACAAATTTTCGACTGTAGTCGAAGTGTTCGGAAATCCTTCCAATGGTCTTCTTCCATCTTCCTTGGAATTTCTCGATATGGGCATCCGGAAATGGCGTGATGAGAACAGCGACCTGCCTCCGTGCTCTTAATACACTTTAATTCTATGATTTGATTTTTTAGCCTGTTGAAAATTATGAAAGTATAGGCACCCATTAACTCGAAACACAAGTGTGTAACTTCATACCGGTCTCACCTGTGAGATTTCTGCTTGTTCATAAACTTTCGCTTCTATTTACTCATCGCATAGTGAGGCTGAATGTTACCACATCAACTTACGGATGGGCAGTTATAACAAATTGTTCATGCATTTGTTTGCGATCTTGTGGCTCAGTTGGTAAAACCCCTTTCATTGAATAGGTGAGCCCCAGGTTCAATACCAACCCCAGGCTGTAATGGCCTTGAAAATGTTGTTCAACATAAATCTTATTCCATCCTCAATACCATCCTCTAAAATGGAGAAAGATAAGTGATAATTTCCCCAAAAAGAATAAGGTCATGGTCTGTTTCTGCAATCTGACTGGTATGGACTTGTCATTTGAGGCATAAAACGTCGTGCTCGGGGAAGTACCGGGTTTGGGGGATGAGTATTTCAGAAGGCTTATCAAGTGAGGTGTGGTAAATATTGGTTATATGATAGCTTGCAAGAACGGAAGGGCTCCAGTGTTCATTTTTTAACCACACTTATGTCAGTTTAAACAAAGTGGAGAACAATAGCAGAAGGGAGAAAATGTAAAGATGTCAGCCAAGACGAAAAGAAGGAAGGGACTTGATCCCACCAACCAGTCGACGCCTCCAAAGTCAGAATCGGAGAGGGAGTTAGAGAAATGGAGTGACACAACTTGACAAGGGGAATAAAATAGCGACACACTCAAAAAATTGTATTCGAAATTGTCCGTCATCTCCCCCATGCATGGTTTCCAGCACCTTCTGCTGTGGCTATCATTTTTTAAAAATGGGACTTTCAGTGAAATGGCAAAAACTAACTAAAGTGCGTTACTTGTGACTATGCATTTCAAACTTAAACTAATGCAGAATCCGAATGATAATATAGGCAAAAAGCTAATACAAAATCTCAAAACAATCTCAGAAGACGGAATTAAAATAAGGACGTGGCCAAATGATAATATTAGTGGACCAGTTATCCAGAATCCCATGTTAATGATTTGGGGATTCGAGTTCGAATGGGGCATGGTGTGGTGGAAAATTCAGTTCATAAAATGTGGAATTGAAAACTATTCTCAGAAATGATGATGATTAAAATGTAAGCAAATGTTTCAAAATCACATTTGGTTCATTAATGTCCTTCAGGGAAGAAAATCTGCCATACGTACCGAGTTTGACAGACATATGATGGAGGAGTGTCTCTGTTGATTACCGACGATGATAACAAGACACAAAGGGAAATCAGTATTTGGAACGCGTTTGGGAAGAAGTGAAAATGATAAGGTGAAGAAATCACTTTTGGAAGTGGTGTTCAGAATCTGAGCAGTAATGGGTAGGGCAAAGTACTAATCGTCAAATAATGAGTTCATATCTGAAAGGCCGAGCGTAATTCATGGAGGATACTCATCTACATAAACTGTAACGATCTGATCAACAAATGGGAGCAGCTGAAGGATTCATAGAATGGTTTACGGATAGCAGTATTGGACGTTCGGGATCCAACTATAGTGCAGCGCTCAACCTGGTACTTTGTAATAAGACAGTATTAATTAAATAGTTCATTATGAAGGCGCCCTAGGTAGACTTGATCAAAACATTACTGAATTTAACACTCAGTTTGATGGAATAAATGGTGTACCAAACTAGCATTTTAAACGTAGGTAAGCACAATGATGAGGGCATGAGTGCAGATGCAGCTAAAGCGAACTGTTAAATGAGGTTAATGAATAGGTCAATAGAAATGCAGCAACATACAGTTAAAGGGATATTTCAGAATACACAGAATACCTACTTTCCAACTAGAAAGGAAAAAAGAAAAAAATCAAGCCGTGGGGCCGACAAACGTGGACACATTAAAATATGGGGGTAACCAAGCTGGAGACATACAGAGCGTGGTAAGAAATTCTATAGAATTTCCAATAAGAAAATAATTAACTCAGTACTATGGTACTGGTAGTTGGTACTATGATAAGGAAGCCTGGGAAATTATGAATTGAAAATAACGGAGCAGGCAAAGTAACTGATCAAGTGATTTGTATTGCTCATCACTTCAGATGATGCACGCAACATTCCAGAAATACCTGTAAATCAGGGAGCAGAATGGCAGAGTTGTGGCTCTGAGCAAATGTTGGGGGCTGCGTCCTGACAAGCGCCAGGTCCAGATGAGTTTAATCTCCTGCGGCCCTACAATAAGTGGCGAGGGAGATAATTTATGCGTTGGTTTTATTTAGTTCAAAATGCCAATGATAATGTAACTTTGCATTCGATTTGAAAATAGGGATTGGAACTCGTTAATTACATAGGGTGCGGGGGGCGTGATTTATGGAGGGGGGAAGGCAGTGCAGGAAGCAGGGAAATATAGGCCAGTTAGATTAACAAGAGGAAATATGTTATGACAGCGCACTTAACAAATAAACAATGCAAACAGGCGGATTCATCATAGTTAAGTAGATCGGAAATCCTCTTTAACAAAAATCAGTGGATTTTTTTCAAGACGTGCTGCGTATAAAGGTGCACGGTGGATGCACCGTACTTTAGTGCAACAATTAGTTATGAAAGCTAACAGAATGTTATCGGTTAATACTGTGAGAATTTAATACTAATGTAAGTATGCTCCATTTGTACAGGGAGCTGGTGAGGCCACAACTACAGTATTCTGTACACTATTGCCCTCCCTATTCTTGGAAGGATGTACGTGTGCTGGAAGCAGCTAAGAGACGGCTAAATAGGTTAATGCCAGGAATGGGCAGGTTGCCTTCTGAGGCAACATTTGTCAGACTTGGCTGCATCCACTGGAGCTTAATGCGTAATAGGTGGTTTGATTGAAATATTTAAGATCCAGAACAGAGTTGACTGGATGGATGTGGAGGTGATCATTCCTCTTGTTGGAGTATCTAGAACTAGGGGCCACAGTTTAAATTAAATGGAACACTCGGTAAAGATGAAGGTATGAAGAAAACGTTTTATCTTCTCTCAGGGCAAGTGAGACCTTTACTCCCCTTCCTCAAAAGAGAGTGGAAGCAGTGTATTTTCGACAATTGTTAATGCTGAGTTAGATAAATGCTTGCTGAAGTTGGGGGTGAACTGTTAACGGCAGTAAGCCGGAGGTTAATTCAGATCAGCAGTGACCTTACTGAATGTCGGAAAACGATCGAGGGGCAGAGTGGCCAACTCCTGCTACATTTCAGTTTATTTTTATTCTAATTGTTCGTACGCATGCTCGTTTGTTATTGTTAATTAACGAAGGAATGGAATAACGGTACAGTTTCAGATCAAGTAAGTAAATAGTCAGAATCAACCTCCGCTTGAGGGCTACCACAAGGAACAATGTCGATCGATCCATTTACTTTTATACAGTTATCACCACACATTTTTAACAAACGTAAAACTTCCTCAGGTTGTTGCATGTTAAAATGTCTTAGAGAAAATTTCTACGGAGTAGGAATATCAGTATACTAAAATAACGATTTCAGAAAAAAAACCTCCTTCTTTCTTTCAGCTTGCACAAATCTAAACGGACAGAAACTCCCATTGATTCATGATCGTTGGTGTAAGGTATTAAAATCTGATTAGTGCTATCCCTCATTGCAACTCTGCACTGATACATATTCCCAGTAAGGCATGGCAACTGGGGTCAGGTGCACAAATCTGTTTCGTGACAAACACTCAGTAAAATTGACAGTGCCAAATAATTACTACATACATATGCACAACGGATTATATCACTGATTGTCAGATTCCAGGGCAGTGCACGAAATTTGATTATATTATAATATAGTCTTGCTTGAAGTTATAAAGCTTCCGTGTGTTGATCAGTCAAGGAATGGCCAATCATTTTATTGATGCTGCCGATTTCTGTCTGTTCTCAGTCTCTTTGCAAGACGTCAACTGTTGAAAACTACTTCACTTTGTAGTTTTCGGCCACTTGATGAGTCATGCGATGGGCCATGCGGAATTTCCTGGCTTGATATTGAAACAGCTGGAAATTTTGGGTCTATCAGGGAACATGTAGAGAAATATTAACATTGCACCAGGTGCTGCCGTTGACTTAGTTTATGGAGTGAATTCTACGTCTGCAGGTCGGCGCTATCAAATAAATATTACCAATGTACATCCCAGTGAGCAAATGAGAAGGAGGAATTTAAAGTTTACAGTACACGGGGCTAGTATTCTACAATACTCACCAGTGAAGGGAACCATTCCTGTAGCAACTGTGACTCGAATTATACAATGTTCATCATTGTTGTATAACGGTGAACATAGCACTATTGTATTCACAAAAGCATGCAGACAGTAGCATCTTCATGTTAGACTTGACCCGCACAATATCCATAGGCAATGATGGACATATTTTCTATTACTGCCTCTATCAGTTGTGCCGTTTATCGCCAGTGGAATAGTTAATGAAATTAAAATCTGGGCCTTGAAATGTTTCAATTTCTCTCGACAATGTGTCCAGTTAATAAAATTAAGTGATAGAATTATAAAGTGTTCGGGCAAACTTGCATGGCTGAACATGGTTGATTAATAATGTAACAATTGCCGTTCGCCATGATTCGTGATTACGTCTCTCGATGGCTTATCTCTGTTATTAATAAGAGCTTCGTGGAAATTTAACTCTCCTATAATGTCCCTGAGAATATCAGCTCCGTACCTGATAGATGACAGGTTCCCTACAGAGAACAGGAGATTTCAGAAGCATTTCAGAACAACATTATGAAATAATATAAAAATGAACATTGAAATTGCATGCAATGTTTTAGGAATTGAGATATTTGTGGCAGGTCTTGGTTTCTGGAAGTTTCTGGAACAGTAACACTACATGGAATGATTGCGTAAGAGCAGCAAGTGAATGAAAAAAAAACCGGCTTCAAGGTTGTAATGGAATACGCAAGTCAATTCAAAGAATCATCCGTAAACGATTGATGAGTTTTCTGCAGAGGGTGCCACATGACTTGATATATTGAATCTAACAGAATACGTGCGCAGTGAAGGGAAAAGGACGTCTCTGTCTGCAGTGAACTCTGGAAGGATAGGGAAAAGAAAAATAAAGTTGGAGGCGATGTTGTTCGGGGTATGATGACAATTCTACAGGAGAGCAATTTCGCAGAGCAATGATCGGCTAAGTCAATATAGTCATATAAGCAGAAATAGCAATATAAAGTAGTTCGGCCAGTTTTATAGATTCCAGGATAACACGCAGCATATTATGGAGTTAATTTATCATCAAACTTCAGTGACATGAATCATTAACCGGAAACAATACCGGGCGCTTTAATTTAACAAGTACAGAGTGGGGAACGTCACAACGAAAGGAAAGGAGGGTGAAGGATTCCTAAATTCTCTTGAATACAAGCTGCTTAATCAATACGTTAAAAGCAGCAGGAGGAATGATCAAATGTTCGATGCAGTTCTAAGTAATGAAGTCGCACAAATTGGTCATGTTTCAGACGAAAACATTCGGTGGAATTAAAAAATATATACAAATAACATCAAAGAACAAAGAAAAATACAGCACAGGAACAGGCCCTTCGGCCCTCCAACTCTGCGCTGATCATATTGCCCGTCAAATAAAAACTTTGCTCTTCCGGGGTCCGCATCCCTCTATTCCCATCCTATTCATGTATTTGTAAAGCTCCCTCTTAAACATCAATATCGTACGTGCTTCCCCAACTCCTCTGGCACCGAATTGCAGACACTCACTACCCTCTGCGCAAAAAACTTGCCCCGCACATCTCCTCTAAACTTTTCTCCTCTCACCTTAAGTCGATGTTCCCTAGTAATTGACTCTTCCACTCAGGGAAAAAGCTTCTAACTATCCAACCTGTCCATGCCACTCATAATTTTGTAAACTTCTCTCAAGTCGCCCCTCGATCTCCGTCGCTCTATTGAGAACAATCCGAGTTTCTCCAACCTCTCCTCATACCTAATAACTTCCAGGCCAGGCAGCATCCTGGTGAACCTCCTCTGCACCCTCTCCAACACCTCCATATCCTTCTGGTAATGTGGCGACCAGAATTGCACACAATATTCCAAGTGTGGCCTAAACAAGGTTCTATACAGCTGCAGCATGACTTCCCTGCTTTTATACTCAATACCACTGCCGATGAAGGCACGAATGGCATATGCCTTCCTGACTAGCTTTTCCGACCGGGTTGCCACTTTCAGTGACCTGTGGACCTGTAGACCAAGGTTCCTCTGCCCATCGATGCACTTAAGGGTTCTACCAACTACTGTATAATTCCTGCCTGTATTAGATCTTCCAAAATATATTACCTCGCATTTGTCCGATTAAACTCCACCTGCGATTTCTCCGCCAAAGTCTCCAACCGATCTGTATCCCGTTGTATCCTTTAACAATCCTCTTCACAATCTGCAACTCCTCCAACCATTGTGTCGTCTGCAAACTTACATATTAGCCCAGTTACATTTTCCTCCAAATCATTTACCTACTACAAACAGCAACGGTCCGAGCACTGATCCCTGCAGAACTCCACTAGTCACAGCTCTCCATTCAGAAAAGCACCCTTCCACTGCTACCTTCTGTCTTCTATGACCAAGCCAATTCTGTATCCATCTTGCCAGCTCACCTCTGATCCTGTGAGACGTTAGCTTCTGTAACAGTCTGCCTTGAGGGACCTTGTCAATGACCTTACTGAAATCCATGTGGATAACATCCTCGATCATCTTTGTCTCTTCATCAAAAAACTCGATCAATTTGGAGAGACACGAACTCCCTTTAACAAACCCACGCTGACTCTCACTAATACACCCATTTGATTCCAAATGTTAGTAAATCCTGTCACGAAGAATCTTCTCCAATAATTCCCCTGCCACTGACGTAAGGCTCACCGGCCTGTAATTTGCTCGGTTATCCCTGCTACACTTCTTAAACAATGGAACGACTTTTGCATTTCGCCAGTCCTCTGGGATCTCAAAAGTAGCCAGTGAGAATACAAAGGTTTATGTTAAGGCCCCAGAAATCGTCTCCCTTGCCTCACTCAGTACTCTGAGGTAGATCCCAACCAATCCTAGGGAATTATCGACCGTAATATTCTTCAAGACGCCTAAAAGCTCCTCTTTTTTGTTCTCAACATGATCCAGGCTATGTACACACTCTTCCCTAGAGGAATCGACGGCTAAGTCGTACTCTTTGGTAAATACAGATGAGAAGTACTCATTTAACATCTCTCCCATTTCTTCTGGCTCCACACATAAATTCCCACCTCTGTCCCTGACTGGGCCTACCCTTTACCAGTCTCCTGCTCTTTACATATGTATAAAGGGACTTGAGATTTTCCTTAATCCTGGTTGCCAGTGACTTTTCATGTCCCCTTTTAGCCCTCCAGACAATTGCTTAAATTCCTTCCTACTTTCTTTATATTCTCCACCGGCTTCGTTTGTTCCCAGCCTTCTTGACCTTACGAATGCTTCCCTTTTCGTTTTGACTAATATCACAATATGTTTCGTTATCCAAGGTTCCTGAAACTTGCCATACGTATCCTTCATCCTCGCAGGAACATGCCGATCCCGAAGTCTAATCAACTGACGTTTGAAAGCCCCCCACATGTCCATTGTTCATTTGCCCTCAAACACACGCCTACAGTCTCGATTCCTCAGTTCCTGTCTAATATTATCACAATTATCCTTCCCTCAATTAAGCACCTTAAACCTAGGAATCCTATTATCCTCATCCACCAGCACCTTTAAACTTACTGAATTATGGTCACTTTTCCCGAAATGCTCCCCTACTGTAATTTCGACCACCTGGCCTGGTTCATCCCCTAATACGAGGTCCAGTATTGCCCCTTCCCTAGTTGGAAAATCTAGAAATTGTCTCAGGAAGCCCTCCTGGATGCACCATACAAATTCTGCACCATCCAAACCTCTAGCACTAATTCATTGCCAGTCAATATGAGGAAACTTAAAATCACTCAACTTAACAACCCTATTGCTTATACATCTTTCCAAATCTGTCTGCAAAACTGTTCCTCAATCTCCAGGCGGCAGTTGGATGACCTATAGGTAAACCCAACATTGTGACTGCACCTAACCCGGAGATCTGCCTATATTGCCTCGTTGCATGAGCCCACCGAGGTCTCCTCCTCTTGTACAGCTGTGATATTCTCCTTTACCAGCAATGTAATTTTAATGATATTGGCTTTGAAATAGTGATCATTAGATGACCCTGTGACATTTTCAATCGCTGAGAATAAAGAAGAGCCCAGTTTGCACAAAAAGCTACATACTCAATCGCGACAGTGACTTCCCTGGTGCTCAATAATTGCATGCATCATGAAACATATTTTCTGCACATGTTCAATTGGAATATGCCTTTTCTAACTTGAATCTTCCTTCCCCTTACTGCTGCAGAAAATTCCTCTGCATTAATCTCTGAGGTGAATCATTCCCAGAGCCATTAACATATATCATGTGGAACCTCCATAGGATTTTGTGGATGCAACATTTTTTCACTTTTTATTTAAATGTATAAATGCATTACAACAACTACCTAAATCCCCTTTTTAATTAAACTTTGCACTGAAAGCAAATTGTACATTTCAAAGCGCAATATTTTAATAACTCAAGAATGGAAGCTGAATTCTGATACGAAAGGGAGAAAATGAATCATCACTCCATTTGCTGCATCTCATATTCTTTCATTAATGCCCCTAGCCCGACTTTGGGCATTCAGTGATCTAATTCAAAATCGCACGGTATCTCTTCCATGCATGTTCTCCTGCACCTTGGCTGTGACTGCCCTCTGTATCTGTGGACATTGAGTGAAATGGCAGGAACTAACTAAACCGAGTTACTTGTGAATATGCATTGAAAACTTAAACTAATACAGAATCTGAAAGACATTTTAGGCAGAAAGCTGATACAAAATTAGAAAGCAGTCTAAGAAGATGACATTAAATGAAGGATGTGCCAAGAGATAATGTCACACGGGAGGGCAAATGACTAAATAAAATACAATGACAGCTTATCAGAAAGGCCCAGCGAAATCTTTGGACGATTTTAATCCAAATAAGATGGACGCATCTGATGGGCAACTGGAGCCTAGGTAGTGAATTTCTACAAAGCTTTTGGTAGAGTTTCTTAGAAGAGCACGTTCCGAGGTTATCCATACTGCAGCCTGTGCTCGAACTGGGTCTGTGAAATGAGAGACAATTAATTAAATATTTCTTAGTGAAGGGTCCCTATGTAGCTACGATAATAATTTGATTGAATTATACCCTCAGATTGAGGGAAAGAAGGGCTGTCTAAGACGAACATTTTAAACATAAATAAGTGCAATTATGGGGGCACGAATGTAGAAATAGCTAATGGGAACTGGGAAAAGAGGTTGATGAATATGCAATAGAAATCCAGCAGCAGATATTTAAAGGGATATATCACAATACACAAAATTGATGCATTCCAAGAGAAAGGAAAATAAAGAAACAAATTCAATCCTTGGACCAGCAGTAACTAAACAAAAAAATGAATAAATAAAGACAATATCAAACTTAAGGAAAAGAAACAATAACGTGCCAAGACAGGAGACATGTCAGAATATTAGAAAGGCTGTAAAGAACATGAATGAATAACAAAATAGATGACCAAGGAGAAAAACGAAAACGTATGAGAGAAACCAATATCGAAATATGAAGCGGTTAGTAAGAATTTATGTAGATGCTGAAATAAGATGAGAGTTAACTAAGTTAGCCTTGTTCATATAGAACGTGGGTCTCCGAAACTAGTAATCAAAAACCAAGGAGACCTACGCAAGTATTTGGCATGTGCCTTCATTATGGAGGATGCAAGTAACATCCCAGAAGTTTCTGTAAATCAGAGAATAGGACGGATGGAGCAACTCATGAAAATTGCAATGAGCAGGGTTGTTGTTCTGAAGAAATCTTTAGAAATGCAGTCTGACAGCTCCCGGGTCTTGATGTAATTCGCATGAGAGCAGTTAAATAAGTGGCTAGTGAGACCACAGATGCATTGATTTTATTTTGCTCAAGATGTTCGTCATATGGGAAGGTTCCAGTAGATTTCTAAACAGCGAATTTAAGTCACTTATACCAATGGGAGTCATGTCGTGGAAGGTACAGGAAGCTGAGTACTATTGGGCAGTTAAGTTAACAGAGGGAAACTGTTAGAAACTATTACGGAAGATGCTGTGGCAGGGCACTTGCTAAAAATTAAGGCAATCAGGCAAAGTCAGCATGGCTTTGTGCATGGGAAAACTTGTTTAACCAAATTATTGGACTATTTTGTAGAAGTAACATGTGCTGTGGAAAAGGAGAAAAGGCGAATGTACTGCATTGTGGTAGAGGAAGTAATTATGAAAGCGAACAGAAGGTTATCGGTTATTGTTAGAAGAACTGGATAATAATGAAGGGAGCGTATGCGTCACCTCCTCAGGACACTAGTGAGACAAAACTGGGGAATTGTGTACAGTATTGGATCCTTTTTTAAAGAATGATGGAAATGCCTTAGAAACAGTTAAAGGAAGGTTTAATAGACTAATGCCAGAAATGGGCTGGCTGCCTTCTGGGGAGCGATTCGACAGTGTTTGCTTGCATCCATTGGAATTTAGAAGAGTAAGAGGTGACTTGATTGTGACGCTTAAGATCCTGAGCGGTCATCACAGGCTGGATTTGCAGAGGATGTTTCCTCTTGAGAGAGCATCTGGAACTAGGAGTCACTGTTTAAAAAATAAGGGATCCACATCTTTTAGATCGAGATGTGGGAACCTATTTCTTTTTTTTTCCACAGAGAGTAGTGAGAATTGTATTCGTCTTCCTCAAAAGGCTTTGGAATCAGTGTTATATGAGTATTTAATTAAGGTAGAGGTAGAGGTTGATAAATAGGTTTAAAACAAGTGGGTGAAAGGTACGATAGCAAGCCGGAAGTTAATTCAGATCAGCCATGTTCTTAAAGAATGATGGTGCAAGAACGAGGGGCAGAGGGGTCTACTCCTGCTCAATTTCGCATTTTTTTTGTTATTGTTCGTTCCTTTGTCCGCACGTTAATTATCAGAAAAAGGGAATACCGGGATAGTTCCAGAAACTTGTAATTAAATAAGCAGCATCATCCTCTGCAGGAGTTCTATAAGGGACAATATAAACGATAGATTTACCTTGATACACTTATCACTAAACATTTTTAACAAACATGAAACTTTCCTCAATTGACACATCTTAAATTGTCTTAAATATAGAACATTTCCATGGAGTGGAGAGATCAGAAAGCTTAATTAACGATTTCAGAATAAAGCCTGCTTTATTCTCTCAATTGGCACAAGTCTACACCGACAGAGACTCCCATTGGTCAATGGTCACTGGTGTCAGGTATTTCAACTCTGGTCAGTGCCAGCACTCATTTCAACTCTGCACCGACAAATCATCTAAGTAAGGCATGGCCACTGGGGTCAGGAGTTCAACTTGGTTTCGCAACAAACACTCTGTAAAATTGACACTGGCAAATCAATTCTGCATACATACCGACGACGGATTCCAAAATTGTTTGCAAGGTTGCACGGTAGTGCACGAAATTTTATCATGTTATAGTATAGTCTCGCTTTAACATATAAATCTTTACATGTTGTTCAATCAAGGGCCGGCCCATCATTTTGTTGATGGTGTTGACATATGTCTGGTTTCAGCCTGTTTGCAAAAGGTCAATTATTGTAAACCCTTTCAATTTCAGTTTTTCTGCCAATTGATTGTTTGAGTCACAATGTGAGTTTTGCCAACATTTCTTTCTTGATCTTGAAACAGCTAAAATAATGCATTTGGCAGGAACCTTTGCAGAGAAACGCACATATTGCACCACTAGGAACCGCTGGCTTAGCTTATGAAGGCTTTCTAAAGGTGGAGGTGGGCATTATGGTATAAATGTGACCAATGCACAGTCTAGTGATCGAAAGAGAAGGAAGAAATTGTGCCATAAAATTAGCTAGCGCAACGGGCAGTGTTCTACAGTAGGCAACCATTATTGTATTCATTGCAACGCGAATTATTCAATGTTCATCATTGCTCTGTAAAGGAGAACACTGCACTACTGTATTCACAAATGCAAATTGCATTCCAATCAACATGTTACCTTTGAACCCCACAACATCCATGGGAATTGATGCACATCGTATCTGTAATTGCATTATTCGTTTGTGCAGTTTTCGCCATTAGACTAGTTAGCTAATTTTAAATCTGGGCCTTGATTTTTTACAATTTCCGTTCACAATGTATCTGGTTAACAATATTAGGAGTTACGGGTCACAAAGTGTCAGGACAACCATGGATTGCTGAACTTGTTTGATAAATGATGTAACTACTGGAGTTCCCCATGAGTCGTGATTGTGTCTCTAGATTGGTTATATCTGTTAGTATTGGGAACTTCGTGACAATTTAACTCTCTCTCCCTGTCCGTGTGCACATCAGCTCTATATCTGAAGTGCAGAGGGGATTTGAGTAGTATTTCAGAACATCATTATGGAAGAATATGAACTTGTACAATCAAAGTACATGCACCGTTTTTAGGAATTGAGATATCTGGTTGTCAGGAAGCTGGATTCTTCCTTACTGGTTGCTGGTTGTGTTCTTGGTAAGGCTTGATATCCAATTGTGTACACTAAGGTCAACTTTTTAATGAAATACCGCCTCGTTACTGCTATTTCACCTGTGATGAGACACTGACCGTCGATCTGACAGTGCAGCGTCCCCATCCGTTTCCATGATGCCATAACACCCTGAGTTACATGTCGTGTGGACATGTGGTTCCTTGGGGGCGCTGTTCTAATAACAATGAATGAGAATGTTTAACAATTGTTTTACAATATCCTGGGTAACTGCCAGCATATACATGTTGACATCTCTATTCTTGGTTTGTGGAGGGCTGTTCATTTGTTTGTCGATATTTACAATTAGTTTGTGTATTGCACAAAATTTGAAGGGGGTTCTGGAATGAGTTTATAAGCCCCTATGAATGTCAAAGGGATTTCAGGCGATCAGGATTCAGTCAGTATTTAATTTATTTATTAAATGTAGCATTTGTTACGCAATGCACTCCAGGCAGATATGGAAGATTTATTTTTATAGGCCGGGGGTTATGATGGGCAGGCAGGGCGGTGGTGTTGAATCCACAGCCAGATTATCCATTATTATTTTGAATGGTGGAAGGAAACAGAAGGGCCAAATGGGCCTTTATTTACTTATAATAATAATGGGGTTCCGAGCTAGTTACAGTGCTTGCAGGGGTATTCCCAGAATTCACATTCATGGAGAGTTATGAGAATATGCAGCAGCTGTAACATGAGTCGTACGGATTCCATGCTTCGAATCCTTGATTCTAAAATGCTTATTCGTAGCCAAATATATCCTGTTACAATTTCCAGGATGTCCGTTTGTAAGTGCAAAATATTGATAAATGTCACTGTGTCCACTCAGATACACGGCAGCAACTCTAATATCTGCCAGCTCCACCATACTGTGCGAGTGTTTAAAGCTGCTCAGGAACCTTCCTGCTGTCTATATTCATGTTCCAAGCTCACTGAATTATGTTTGTTGTCTGCAAAGTTGTCAGAGTGAATCAGTTTGTGTTGAACCAGATATATCAGTGGAAACAGATGACTGCGTGGCAAAGTTTTCAACGGAAAAATTCTGTTTCAATTCATTTTCATCACCGTTGACAATCGATTTTAAGAAAAAAAGTTTGTAAATGTCTATGTCTACTGAGATTGTTTTCATTCTAAGTAGCGTCCGGTAAATGTGCCATCCGATGAATGGCTCTTGATAAAAACGGTAACTTTGTACCTGCACCACTTCTGTGTTCGTACATTGATCTGTACATATTTACACATACTCGATCTATCTGTTTGCTTTTGATGAACTACAATATTAATGCTACATTGGCCTAGAAATTAGTGCAGAAAAAGTGCCTCATTTTCCATGGCTTAGACCATAAGACCTAAGACATAGGAGCAGATATTAGGCCATTCGGCCCTTCGAGTCTGCTCCGCCATTAAATCAGGGCTGAGAAGTTTCTCAACCCCATTTTCCCGCCTTCTCCTCGTAACCTTTGATCAACTTATCAATCAAGAACCTATCTATCTCGGTCTCAAATACACTCAATGAAACGGCCTCCAAAGCCTTCTGTGGCAATGAATTCCAGAGATTCACAACGCTAAAGAAGTTTCTCCTCATCTCTGTTCTAAAAGGTATTCCCTTTACTCTGAGGCTGTGTCCTCGGGTCCTGTTCCTCCTGCTAATGGAAGCATCATTCCCACGACCACTCTATCCAGGCATTTCAGTACTGTGTAAGATTCAATTAGATCCCCCCTCATACTTCTAAACTCCATCGAGTATAGACCCAGAGTCCTCAAACGTTCCTCATATGTTAAGCCATTCATTCCTGTGATCATTCTAATGAACTTCCTCTGGACCCTCTCCAGGGCCAGCACAACCTTCTTAAGATACGGGGCCCAAAATTGCTCACAATATTCTAAATGTGGTCTGACCAGAGCCTTATAAAGCCTCAGCAGCATATCCCTGCTTTTATATTCTAGTCCTCTCGAAATAAATGCCAACATTGCATTTGCCTTCCTAACTACCGCGTCAACTTGCATGTTAACCTTAAGAGAATCCTGGACTAGGACTCTCAAATCCCTTTGCACCCCAGGTTTCTGAATTCTATCCCCATTTAGAAAATAGTCTGTGCCTCTATTCTTCCTACCAAAGTGCACGACTTCACAATTCCCAATGTAGTATTCCTTCCGGCACTTATTTGCCCATTCTCCTAACCTGTCCAAATCCTTCTGTAGCTGGCCCGCCTCCGCAATACTACCTGTTCCTTCACCTATCTTGGGTTCATCTGCAAATTTAGCCAGGATGCCCTCAGTTCCTTCATCTAGATCATTAATGTATAAATTGAAAAGTTGTTTTCCCAACACTGACCCCTGTGGAACTCCACTAGTCACCGGCCGCCATCCTGAGAAGGATCCCCTTATCCCCACTCTCTACCTCCTGCCAGACAGCCAATCATCTATCTATGCTAGCACCTTGCCTCTAACACCATGGGCTCGTATCTTACTGAGGGACCTTCTGTGCGGATTCTTGTCAAATGCCTTCTGGAAGTCAAAGTAGATAGCATGCATTGGCTCTCCTTTGTCTAACCTACTCGTTAATTCCTCAAAAAGTTCTAAGAGACTTGTCAGGCATGACGTCCCCTTGATGAAACCATGCTTACTTTGCCCGATTTTACCATGCACTTCCAAGTATTCTGAAATCTCATCCTCATTAATGGACTCTAAAATCTTACCAACATCTTCTATTTCACTTCAAAGGTACAGGGAGGATTGTGGTTCCATCTATACATGAATTTACTGATTGATTTGGAATCGGAGACATTGATCCTGACCTGTGATTTGTTGTGTTATGCATTTGGGAAAGTGTGCACAGATTACGGTAACTTGGTACCGTGAATCTCTTTTGTGATCAGGGAAAAAATATTTGCAGGCACTAAACTGTCCTGTAGTTTCAGTGAATACATCAAATTACTCAAGAAAAATACTTGTTGTCTTCTCACAGGTTTTATTTATACAGCTCAAATTCAAATCCATGGGGAAAATTCCACGCACATTATGTCCACATTGGAGGTGAACTGCCAACATAACACGAGCAGAGAAGCCACCACAACGCCAAGTGCTTCTTGTTAGTCCACAGGACAGCAAAACGCGCAGTGACTGTTGTGAGTCTCTGCAGGCTGCGAGTTGCGTTTAATGCGTTGGGGGACATGAATGCCCCCATCTTTTCCAAGAGCTCGCCTTATATAAAGCACACCCTTCCTGTTTAGAGGGAACCCATTGCTTCTCCCCTGATCGAGGTCATTGAATGTGGAATTTCATTTTGTTCCCTGTTTTCAGTAACTGTATATTTTTTTTTATTGTTCTCTCCTGAAGTCTCTTCGAGTGATCATGTTTCCTCAACTATTTGGAAAGATGCCCTATGCAGCTACGCAACTCATATATTGTGTGCAATGCAGCAGCAATACTGAGTGCTACAGTTCAGAAGGTCTGAAAGCTCTACAATGTGCACATGCAGCAAATTTATGATTTTAAAATATGTTGCCTTCATTGCTGGCTGCATTGATAATGGTAATGGACGTGAAGTGCCATGATTCCAATGTTGCATTTGACTGAGACTTCAACAAAGAAGGCGACTTTGATAATCCATTTTAATATAATTTGCCACTGTTTCTACAGTTGTTTAATATTTTCTCTGTAGCATGTTATGTCCCTTCCATTGCATCCGGAACTCTTTATGTGCCCTTTGAATCTCTTTTTTAATGACAGTATGCTATAGATGCTGCGAGACTGAAATATGACCACAAAACCATGAAATATTTAGAAGTCCAAGCAACAGGTGTAAGGAGAAAAATAATCTTCATCATTCAGCCAAGTGTCCTTTTCTTAAAAATGGTAAATGATGTGTCGTCATAGTTCCAGTAAGAACAGGCCCCTTGAAAGTGGGAAGGGAGAAAATTGTTGAAAGAACTCAAGTAAATCTACTGTGAACGGCAGAGGTGACTAAACGGAGGGCATAATCATTTCCAGCTCCCGTTGTAAGCAATATTATGGGAAAACAATTGTTGGCATGATTTATATTTAACTCGGTTCTGAGCTTGGGAAGATGCAATGTGTCAAGGAGGGAAATAAGGTTCATTTGTAGAAAATTCAGTTGAAATTCATTGAAGTGGGGCCAGGGGCTGAAAAGAGAATGGCCTGGCTGAGGTGGCAGAAAATTTTACATTGGAAACTTACTTGAAGGTGATTTTCACGCTTGAGGACTTCACACTAATTTTCAGCAAAACAATGGTATAATGTTTGCTTTGTCTCTCGAATGTAAGCAGAAAAATATTGGGGGTAATGAACACTCAACCCTTTCACTTTGGAAGGATTGAATATGGCTCTTCATATTGAATGAGAGGACATGAATGGAAACCTGCTGCCCATTCAACAACTATAGGGGAAGGTGCCATTAAAAGAAGAGTGTGTATCCTTGGTTAAGCAATAATGGACCAGGGACATTTTAGGGAATGTAACCATGTAATTAAATAAAATAAATCGAGAGGTAGCTTGGATAGGTTTTGTGGTAGCTTTGCATAGAATGTGGCGGAAATAGCAAAGCCTGAGGCCTGAATTTGTAGGTTTTTGGAGTGAATGTCGAGGAGCAGTTTTCACCATGGTGTAAACAATAATGGAGACGAGCGTCACCTGAACTCTTTGAAATGGAACACGTATTTTTGACGGACGGCAACCATTGAGTCAGTGAGCCCACAATTGAGGAAAAGAGAAATCGTATCCGAAGCAACCTTTGGAAGATTGTATTGCCAGAATGGAAGTGAGCGAAACTGAGAAGTTGGGAGTTTGGATTTGCATTCTCAAGACAGAAGGATTGTGTAAAATTTAATCTAGGTAACTGTGTGGATCAGATTCTTAGGGTATATTATTCTTGGTAGAAATGAAGACGCTGCTCTTCCCCTTCAGCGTCTTTATGTCCCCAAGTGTCTAAGTTCCATGAAGATGTCATTCGTGTTCTAGCGATCTACACTAGATAAATCGTTCCCGTCCCTTCCCTTTCATTACTTCAAATTGACACTTCCAACCTGTCCTCCAACACCCTGAATTTCGGCTCTCCTCTCTATGGGACAATCCCATGCCATCACAGGTGACAAAACAAAAATGTTCCATTGGGTGAGGCTGTACGGCTCACCTGTCCCTCACAATCTAACAGCTGTAACCATATAGATTAAATTATATGAACCAAAATATTTTGCCGAAATCTCCCAAACGTTTTTACTGCAAAAAATTAGTATCAGTGGACAAAAAAATTGGTTGTTCCGAACAGTAACGTTAAACAGATTGAATTTCACGTGACATTCTCCCTCTTAACCATGGTTCCGGATAGACTTTTTATACTCGCAGAAATGTGAAATATAATCCATTGATTACCGCTGGAGAAATTTACCATGATAATCATCTTATCACCGAATGCTTCATTGATAGAATGTGTTTGGGATTGGGATAAGGACAGCGAATAATGTAATAATTATGCAGATTAAATCTATAACAAATGCATTACTATATTACTTTCACAAATGTTTGCATGAACTCCTTTTGAACTGATCATTATAAGACAGAGGGTGTATGTTTCAGTTTGGAATTGTTCAGCTAAGTTCTATCTGTGAATTAATGAGTCTGTGTAATGTTCTGTTAATGAGCTTGCGGTTTGTGACTGACACCAAAAAGTGTAATTCGCATGTCAACTCACCTAACACAAACATGTGAAACCGAGATTTAAAAGGTAACCGTGCTTTAAGCTATTGTATATTATTCTATTCGGACTTAAGTGAAAATCAGTCTCTCAAATTGCCAACCTGTCTGAGCTTCAAATAATTATTTCCAAGAGAAAGTGATAACGTTAATATAATGCATGGATTCATTTGCGTTGATTTGTTTCAAGCCTTTGAATGGAGTTGCACGGAATTTGGAATGATAACCAATATTCATTGAAAATATTTAGTGGAGTTAAGGGCTCCTTTTATTTTAGTACTCGTTAGGGTGAGGGCTGTAGTTGTGACAAAGTCGTTTTTTTTTTCTCCATACTGGTCAATCCCGTTGTTCCCTTTGCAGATATTTTACAGGCCAGGAAACACGTACCAGGTGTAAGGTCGGGACGCAGAATGGAACTTAGGTAAAGATTACTTGCTTCCTCTTTTTTACCATCTGAAATGAAATTGACCAAAAAGTAAAGGGTGATTATCTTTAGTTCTGTTCTCGGCTGCTGTGCAGCCCAGTGCATTAAACAGTCATGGACACTTTTAAAATTAACAGTGGAATGTTGAAGCTCTGCTCAGTGATTACAGGATAGGAGCAGTTACTATCGTGACCACACGATGGAAGCTGCCTTCATGGTGCGGACATGAATGTTCGTGCCTGCCTGAAACGGTATAATCCTGTTTTGTGAATAGCGATCCAGGTGGTAGTACACAATGGAGAATGATTTAAGATGTAAGAACTGCTCCTCTGTGCACCGCCCTTGGGTCAGGAATAAAGTAGATTTGAATGTATTTGACAGACTTTGTTTCATCACTCTAACCCAGTTCATTTCATTTCCTTACGTGACTCAATTCCTACAGTGTACCAAACATGTGATAAGATAAAATCTCTTCACCTCCAACTAAGACAATGTGAACATTAATAGTGATCAATAGAGTTTTTCAAAATATAAAAATTAGATCTCAGGCGCTATTAAATCACTTCTTCCTCGATTGCCTCCAATTTCACGTTTTAAAACGTTTTGAAAGTTCCTTGCACAGAGGTTGATGGGCAGTGAAGTTTCGTCAGTCTGAGAAAGACAATGCATTTGATCCCCAAAGAAGCTGTGGTACTTGGAAGGGTTGTGGATTTCTGGCTCAAATCAGATCAACCATGATCATATTGAACAGCGGAGAAAGCTTGCTGAGGCATATGGCCTCTTCCGGTCCCGAAGTATCTTATGGGCGGGAGAATGTTGTTATGCAGAGATATTGGTGAATTTGTTTTTTTTTCCCTGTTGGAGCTGAGTAGGTTATGAAAGAATCCAACAGAGCTTGTAACACAGAATCATAGAAGAGTTACAGAACATAATGAGACCATTCGGCCCATCCTTTCCATGCCATCCCGAGGAAACCAAGGAGCCCGTTCTTATCCCACCTTCCTTCAGCCGGCCCATATCCCAGCAGCTTACAGCACTTTAGGTGCACATCCAGGTGTTGTTTAAAATATTTTAAAGTTTCTGCCTCTACCACAAATATGGACAGCGAATTCCAGTCACCCACTAGCCGCTGTGTAAAAAAAATTCTTACCCATTTCACCCCTACACCTTCTAAAATTGTCTTGAATCTCTGTCCACTCTATCTATTCCCCTTATAATTTCGTACACCTCAATCACGTTACCTCTCAGCCTTCTTTGTTCTAAGCAAAATAACCCCAACATATCTAATCTCTCCTCGTAGCTACACTTTTCTAAATCTGGCAACATTCTTGTAAAACTCCTCAGCACTTTCTCTAAAGCTATTCCGACCTTCCTGTAATGAGGTCACCAGAACTGCACACAATACTCCAGTTGAGGCTTACCAATGTTTAATACAATTCCAACAATTTATCCTGACTTTTATATTCTATACCTCTTCCAGTGAAGGAGAGCATTCCATATGGCTTCTATCCAATCTTGTCTACTTGAACTGCTGCTTTCAGTTACATGTGTACTCTTACGCCAAGATCACTACAGTTTAATCTGCACTAATGTTGTTTACATTTTATCATGAATGATTTTCTCTTGAAATCCATATCCCTCTTCATAAAGCACAAAACCTGTATGCTTTATCATCATAGTCTATCAGATTATGTAATTCATGGAAATATAGTAGCCCTCTCTGCCTCATAGATATGTAATCTACTCAGTATTTTCTATATTCTCGCCTCCAGGTACTTACCAAGTTAATCACCTCATACCTTCGTGTCATTGGCAAACTTTGAAATCGTGTGTTTGCAGTCAATTATCTGCCATTACTACATACTAGTAAAAGCAGGCGATTAACGTTGATATGTTAATTGGTTAGCGAGGTGATGGCGGATTGGGAGTTATCGTACGTGGAAAGCTTGGTCAGACTTGTGGAGGATCCCATTTAGAATAATGAGAGATGATTTTATTTTTACACTTGTAAGGTCCTGATGGAGATTGACATGGTGACGGCTGAATGGATGTTTCGACTCGTGGAACAGTCTAGAACCAGATCGCAGGGCTTAAAAGCTAAGGTTCCTCCAACTTCAGTCGCGGGTGAGAAGATTTTTTCTCTCAGATGATCTTGAAACTTTGAATGTCTCTTGTCCAAAGAGCAGTGACAGCAGGGCCAGTGCACATTTTTAACGCGAATGTAGAAGCAAACTTGATTAACAAGGGAATCGAATTTGATCGCGGGTAGATTAAATGTGGGGTTGAGGCCACAAGAATATCAGTCATGATCTTATTGAATGGCGGAGCAGGCTCTAATGGCAGAATGACCTACTGTTGCTCCTAGTTAGTGTGTGTGGGGAATATGTTATTGCTGATGAACGTCTGATTGCTGCAGTTTCCGTTTGAGAATGCGAGAGGGGGTAGTTCTATGTGGAGAGAGATCTCTGTGTTTATGATGTTTCTCTGTATGGATGGTGTCTGCGGGGGCGCTAGTGTGCGTGAATGGGGAGAAGTCCTCTCTGTGGAGCAAGGCTGCATCAGCAAGAATGAAAAATAGCGATGAAAACAGCAGAATCCTCCTACATCTGCCTACTCTCTGTCCTGTGCACGTCTTTCTCCGTTATCTTCCTCTGGCCTCATTTCATACCGGGTTCGATTTCCAAAATAAAAGCACTGCCCGAGATCTCTCAACTGCTTAAATTCTGCTCCCTTGTCTATCTAACATTTTCATCACTTCACTATTGAGGAGCGAGGGTTACATGTGACCTACAATCATATCTCCTCCTGCTGTCATGCAACCAATGAAATTTCACAGAGTATCATTCTAAATATACCTCAACCACCGTTATCGGAGATGAAAGCTAGTTAAGTTACTTCATTTTAAGTTCAACCTATAACCTGTATTCTCGGAAAATAAAGAAGAAGATGCAAAATTGTAATTTAAAAAAAAAAACTGAAAATGCCTGAAAACAACTCTGCTCGTCTGGTAGCATCTGTGGAGAGGGAAACAGAAATAAACAAAACTATGAGTCCAATAACACTTATTTCTAGGGAACTGGAGAGAAGTGGAATTCCGATGAGCTTAAAGTTGTTGTAAAAAAAAAGAAATGGGTAGTGCAACAAATTAAGAGGTCAGGGATATGCCGGAGGGATTGAGAGACTACATTAGAAAGATGCAATTGAACACAGGACAAAGGGAATGACAATCACGTTGCTAAAGTTTGATAGTTTTGTCTGGGCCAGATGTCGATAGTACAATAAATGTCAGCACTGTCTGAAACAAAATAAAAGGTTCGCAGAAAATGGCAGAAAAAACACGCCCGCTCTGTCTAAAAGCAACAAGAAAAAACGTTACAGACTGGCACGGGCGAAGAAGATAATCAAAAGCTTGAACTTAGTTGTTTGCCTGAATTGTTAAATTCAATTCTGAATCCAAAAGGCTTTAAAATGCATAATTGGAAGAGAAGATGTTGTTCTTCCAGCCGACATTGGCCTTCATTGGAAGACTACAAAAGGCTGAGGACAGAGATTTGAGCCTGAGAGCAATCTGGTGAATTGAAATAGCAAGTGATAGGAAGATCGGTATCATGCCTGACACAGATCGTTTTATTTACCGCAAGACAACCAAGTCTGCTTTCGGTCTCTGCAATGAAAACGAGACTGCATCGTGAGCAGCGAGTACAGTAGAATACATTGACTGAAGTACTAGTAAATCGCTGCTTGACCTGGAGGGATTGCTTTGAAGGCCAAGGGGGATGAGGTAAAGGTGCAGATGTTACAGCTCATTCGATTGCAAGTGAGAGTGCCCTGTAAAGGCAATAAAGTGTTGGGGTAGATAGCGGATTGCACCAAGGTGTCACAGAGGGAACTGTTTCATTGTAATTTTGACAGGCTAGTGAGGGGGCGATGTGTTTGCTGCTGGTATCATGCTACAATTCGTGGAAGAGACGTAGGCTGCTGGCATGGTGAATGAGTTCGTGGTGAACCACGTCCTTGTTTCAGAAAAGATGTGTGCAGAAGTGCTGGATATGTGTCGGATACTGTTCAGGGGCCAAAGAATAGGGTTTGCTGGGCTGGGGAAGAAGGGAAGATTCTCTGGATGTTAATTGTGAAAGGTAACATAATCAGATCTGTGGAAGGCAAGAAATTTTGGAATATAAGAGACTCCTTACCGAAATAATGATGTGAAGATTTATAACCCAGAAGTCTGTGGAAATCAGTGGGTTTGCAAAAAATGTTTGTGGACTGCCTAATAAACGTCTGCTTGCTGCAGTTTCCGTTTGAGAAAGCGAGAGGGGGTAATTCTCTGTGGAGAGAGATCTCTGTGTTTAAGATGTTTCTCTGTATGGATGGTGTCTTCGGGACGCGCTAGTGTGCGGGAATGTGGAGAAGTCCTCTCTGTAGAACAAGGCTGCATCAGCAAGAATGGAAAATAGCGATGAAAACAGCAGTATCCTCACACATCTGTCTACTCACTGTCCTGTGCACATCTTTCTCTGTTATCTTCCTCTGGCCTTATTTCATACCGGGTTCGATTTCCAAAATAAAAACACTGCCCGAGATCTCTCAACTACTCAAATTCTGCTCCCTTGTCTATCTAACATTTTCATCACTTCACTACTGAGGAGCGAGGGTTACCTATGACCTACAGTCATATCTCCTCCAGCTGTCATGCAACCAATGAAACTTCACAGAGTATCATTCTAAATATACCTCAACCACCGTTATCGGAGATGAAAGCTAGTTAAGTTACTTCATTTTAAGTTCAACCTATAACCTGTCTTCTCGGAAAATAAAAAAGAAGATGCAAAATTGTAATTTAAAAACAAAACTAAAAATGCCTGAAAACAACTCTGCTCGTCTTTTAGCATCTGTGGAGAGGGAAACAGAAAAAAACAAAACTGTGAGTTCAATAATTATTATTTCTTAGGAACTGGAGAGAAGCGGAATTCCGATAAGCTTAAAGCTGTTGTAAAAAAAAAGAAAGGGGTAGTGCAACAAATTAAGATGTCAGGGATATGCCGGAGGGATGGAGAAACTACATTGTCAGCGATTGAGACAGGAAAGTCATGCAATGGAGGTATCGGAGAAGGATCATGTGATGGTGAAAAGAAGTTTATAATTGGATGAAAACTTGATGAATTATATTTGTCTCCAGACGTTCAGGCAAAAGCATGATTTTGCACCAAAACAGACTTCGATGTTCCAGAAAAAAAAAGAATGAACCCTGTGAGTGGGCCTAAGTCGGACTATATTCAGGAATGTCGAACATGACCACACACAAAAAAGGCAGATGTAACTGGGGTCCATGCTGGCAGCGATATCCACACCGATGTGAGAGCAAATGTGACATGAGAATAAAGTTTTTTCACGCAGTGAGTAGTTGGGGTTTGGAATGCCATGCCGGGAATCGTGGTGGAGGCAGGTTCAATAGAGGCATTCAAAATGCCACTGGATGATTATTTAAATTGAAACAAATGTGCAGGGCTTCAGGGAAAAGGCAGGAGATTGACAGGGATTTAAAATGTGCGCGGAGCCGATGTAGACACCATGTGCCTAATGCCGCCCTTCTACACCTTTACCGTTCTTTGATTCTGTGATTCTTATTTTGCGGAAGTAAAATAAAAACAAATTAATGTTTGTTTCCTCAATGAGAGAACGAGTTGTGCTAAGCTGTGGTGTGTGGTGGTTGATGAGGAATGTTCGGGCCTATGTTCGTTAAACAAACCGAGAGCCTACAACAAGCCCATGTGGAGTAGGGTGGTTTAGAGTGATTGGATGTACATAGTGAAGAGTGCCGATCAGGGCAATGTAAATGGAAAATTTTGAGGTGATGTAGGTGATCCTAATAATCACAAAGTTAGGTAGGATGTTTAAGCACAGTAGGGGAAAAAATAAAGCCTAATATGAAGAAATAATTCCATCCGGGTAGGCATTGGTGGAGACAATGGGTTTAATAGGAAAGTCCTTTTTGGGAGTATATATATAAAGTTGGTAGAAGTGGGCTGCAGAGTTGGAGCACCATGAGGCTGGAGACTTTAGAGAGAAGGTCTCCTTTGGAGTTGAAATCAGTCGCAGGCTTGCAAACTATAGCTTGATGTTTGTTGATGGGGTTTTGTTCTAGATGGGGTTCAGAAGAAGTGTCTGAGTTTAGGTCCACAGACTCTGCAAGGTAGAGGACGGTGTGCCAGGCAACATGCGCACCAAATTGAGTTTGTCAACTTTGCTTTTTTGTACATTGTATCAATGTCAATGACTGAACAAAGAGTCACACAGAACTACATGTTGATGAAGACTCTGATTCTGAGATAAGCCCATAGAAAAGCCAAAGCTAATTTACTGACATTGTGAATATAAAGTCACCAGAAAGATGGGAAATTAGTAATCACCCCCAAAGAGACCCATTGTCTTCAATCCTGAGCAATAATAACATATTTACTCACATTTAGCAAAACAAACAAAAACCAAGAGACTATCAGTGTCCCAAAGGATTTGAGGAGTTAGACATCGACGCCCTGCAGATACACTGTCCAAATGATTAGCAAGTAAACTTGTGAACTTAAGCCGTTCGATTACCTCCAAACTAGCGATGAGACATTATATACCCAACTGTCATTTAACTAACTCGCTACCCATAAACTCCCTCACTCCTCCAAAAGGACAAGCTCCCCACAAACTAACCCTCGTCCAACCAATATAATAACATTAACATCGACCAGTCCAAAAACTAACACTCTCGGCCTAACAACGCAATAAAAGTCAACAAAGCCTCCGTCTGATGTGTTGAAATAGAAGATGAAACACCACTGATAAAATCAAGCTGTACTGACACAACTCCCATGTTGGGGCCCTGCAATATTTGCCACTAATCTGACGGAAGATCCGTGAACTGATACTGCGCCTGTTAACTTATTGAGCGCCATAAACCTATGGGCAATGGCAGACCGACACAAAAACAACAATATCTACCCGTACCACTGTCGATGTAGTTAATCGTGTATTCATTTAATATTTTTTTAAAAAAAACTGTAAAGCAATGCACTATCAATTAACTGAACAATTCCAGTAAAGCGAATAATCTCCAATTAGAAACGTATGTAACATTACATGACACATTGAGCTTATTGAAAATGCAGGCACAGTAACATGGTGAAGTAGCATTGGGTATTCAAGTAGCGCTCATAAAGAAATATCAATAATGAAGTAATTCAACCACTGGTTTAACCTGAACTTAACCATTAACTGTATCAGCTTCCTGATTAAACCTTACTCAACTTCTGTAGATTGACTCACATCAGTCAGCTGGGTGTATAAATGCCCGACATCAGGAAATTGAATCATCAACTACCAATTCAAAAAACAGGCGAAAACTGTGTGAACACAGGCAAGGTCGTTGCACGGCCTTCGCCGGAAGGCCGGGGACGAGGGCGGGCCAAATTCAAACCGGTTTGAACATGAGGCAGAGGCATTGCGTGGCCTTCGAATGGAGGCCCGGGATTATTTGGGACTAATGTGAAAATGGTTCGCACATTAGCTTAATTCATTAATTGGCTTTAAATAATGACTCGGGATGATTTGGGACTAACAAATAAAATTTCCATTGTCGGCAGAGCGCATGATTTTTGTACTAAACACCTACTTTGAATTTGTCTGTGCTGGAGAGTAGATTTTTCCTAACGTGTAGAGAGAACAAATTGGCGACCTTGCATAGGGGTTTGCTATGTGATACATTTTGAGGAAAATTGACAGTTGGCAAAATATAATTTATATAAACCGAGAAATTGCAAATACCATATAAAAATAAGTATTCTTTGCTGATTCAAAATCAATAAAATGACTCGAAGCACACGACTGTTTTAAAAATAGAACCTGCTACAAGAATTTTACCTCACCTGCTACAACAATCACATCAACTTCCAAATATTCATTTTACTGTTTACCAAGCAACTGATTTAGAAATCCTCACTTAACAAAATTACCACGACCCATCAATTCATCCCTCGCTCATAAACGAGTACAATGTAGAAATGGTAACCAAGTGCTCTGAAACTGACCTAGCATCTCAGAAATTCTCCAGTGTTTATCACTTTTCATGTTAACAAACCATCCATTACAATGTAAACTGATACACTGCACACTGGCCAAAAACCATTCAAAATATTCAGCACCCAAACAAAAAGAGGCTTACTCGTTATCCGAGGTAATACTTAGCCCTCATTGAAATCCTATCCGTAAAGTGCTGCCCCTGGTCTGCTCTGGGGAGTTTGGCTACACCGAATCATTTATTTTATTCAGCAGAAACCCCGGCCGCCAGTAGCTTGAAGGCGGAGTTGTTGAGGAGGGTGACGTTAGGGAGGGATTTGGGGGCGCGGTGGGAGCGGTGATAAATGCCGACATGCTGGCTGTAGACTTCCACAGCCTCAGCAATGGCAATAGTCGATTAAAGCCGCCAAACTAGACGTACTGTTTGTTGCACACGCCAGACTGTCTCGACACTTTACTGACATCTTATTCCCTGAACAACCATTAATGACACTGGTTTGGACTATTTGCAGGCGACATTCTTTCATGTTTTTACCGTGAATTGATGCCGGTACCCAGATATAAAGCCCCGATTCTTTGGCCTGGATATGTTCAATGTACACAAGCCTTATGTCAATATTGTAAGGGAGCAGCGACGAAGTTGCTGGTGCAGACTTCACCACAACGCCAGGTGCTTCCTGTCAGTTCTGCACAACAACAAAACATTCAGCGAGTGCTCTGTGAATCTGCACACTACGAGCTGCTGTGGGATTACACACAAACATTTTCAGTAGTAATTACTCATCTTAAAATAAAAACACATATCATGTCGAAACAATTATCCCTGTTGGCTCTACTTCTCCCCAAGACTAGCGCTGATTAATGGAAAAACATTTATTCAAATGTTCAATTAGCTTTTCTGTCATTCACTGGATGTTATGAACTTAAATAAATTGACAACATTGTCACTGAACAGAAATGTAATCACACAGCGGCTGGATAAGATCTGGAATACACCATAAGACATAATGGTGTAATCATATTCCACAGGATACTTTAGAAGGTAATTGGACATGTGCTTTAAGAGATCTCATTTGCAAATGTATGTCGGGATAACAGCAGTTGTGACACAGCAGGTGTAAGAGCCCACTGCTTTGTAAGTTCCTTCTGTAAATTTCAATGATTGAATGATCTGATACAGTGTTGTTGACTCATTTCCTTTCCATTCTAACAGGAAAAGGCGGTGGATGGGCCCTCGGTTCGTTTGATCCATTAATGGGCAAGTTCATTCTCATTGGTCTGTCACCAGGCGGCACTCTAGAGCTCTCACATGATAACATCTCTATTTTATTTGGAAGGAAGAGTCAACTCTGTTCAAACTGTTGTCAAACACTTAATTGCCGCCTCAGCCGGGTTTTCGGAAGGTGTTCGAAGGAGAGCCCGGCATCTGTGTACAGCATTCGGTTAAAGCTCAATTCCCAGCGCAGGATCCCAGTGCCGGGAAGATGCTGCGGTCCTTTCTGACTCTAACTGCACTGCAACTACTGAAATGTAAGTTTTAAAAGTTAACATTATCCTGTTCTACATTGCTGCTTCCACTGTTATTCAACAATGAATCTTATCAATACAGATATTGATATTTACTGCAGAAAACATTGAGCTATTTTGTAAGGTAAATTTTGGATTTGTATTCAAACATTAACACGTTTGCCTATTGTGTAATGTGATATTGCTGCATAATAATACGCAGATCGAAGGACGCTCGCTGCCTGAAAGGCCGGTGAATGCAGGAACCCTCATTACAATTAAAACACGTTCGGTTGCGCATTTAAATTATGGTAGCGCACAAAACAAGCGGCCAAAACTGGAAAGTGGGACTAGGCGGTATCCGATTTTTCGACCCGCGCAGGCCCATTCAACCGAAGGCTCTAATTCTGAGCCTCAAATTGCTATGGCTTTACCCGTGTGCATAGGTCCCTGTTCTCTGTCAGCGTTCACCTGAATGCCCTTAACCGGCTGGCTAGTTTGGAGTTGAAAACATTCCCAACTGAGACAGTTGTACAAATATAAAACAGATGGATTTGCCGAGAGAGAATAGTCCAGTCTGGGCTTTATTTATTGAACACGGACTTTTTTACATTTATTTCTGCGCTTCATTAAGATCGTATGAACTGAGGATTGATGAGTCGAGTTTATTTGCCGAAATTTTATCCAGTTAATATTTTAGGCATTTCAATTGATTTAAAAATATATAATTTTGAATCATATTTGAAAGGTTTTGCACCTGGTTGGTGATTGTTTTAAATGTGATATTTAGGTCAGAACGATTTAAGTCCGAAAGAGAACAGAAATAACACAGCATCTGAATTTATTGAGTCCTCTGCTAATCTTCCTCACACACAGCTTATTAAGATTAACACTCTGATCAGACAATTTCAGCAGAGCTGGTACGACGTCGAGAGCCGTCACTGTTAGAATATCATGGAGCGCAGTCCTGGTTTATGTCAATTAACTGAGTATGAAACTGCACCTACTAACGTGTGAACCTCCACACATAGTACTCTCAGGGGTATTTCTCAGTCGACGTTCCGCCTGAATTCTGTGTGATATAGGGGCAAACACTAAAGCATGCATAACAGTTGGTTCTGCCTTCGAGTGTTTTGCAAGTTCGATAAATAGTTTATATTGAAATAAGAAGAAAGAGCACAATTAATATTATAATGTTTTCTTTTGGCGATTAATTGCATTCTCCAAATATATAGTTACTGCAACTTCTTTAACTCATGGGAAATGGTACTTATCAATGTTCTTGCTTAATTTGATGATGCAACCTTTCAAGTTATGACCACATTGTATGAAGTTTAAAATTCCCATTGAACTATTTGTTTTCACGGGTTATGTGATAAGTACGTTGGCTCAGATTTATTCCGAATTCTCACTGTTTTTCAAGGTCCCATGTGGTGTTTAATGAGGTATCGAGTCTTGTGCCTTTACATCCTTCCACCGGCCTGATATTATTGTTCAGTTTTATGTCGATGCCTTGGTTGAAATTTGTTGCTGCTTCCAGTGCGGGTCTTCATTTACAGTTCTAAATCTCTTATTAGAAATAGGAAATGTTGCCTTAGTGACAGGGAAACCTCGCTGAATTCTTGTCAGGTGCACGGTAAAAGGCATATGGCTTTCTCAATCAGTTTCTAATTATCTAGAAATAAATGACTGACACTAAACTCCAGGCATTGTAATTTATTTGAGGAACATGTCTTCTAAATCAAAGAACTGCTGGAAGCATGTATTATATATTGCTCCGGAAAATATTTTCAAAAATCCAGGAATGAACAAAATTCTTTGTCGAAAATTGGAAGATTTTTCCTTAAATTGGTAATTAATTTGGGATGTAGAAGGGAATCCTGAAATAGTTAATTTAATTGTGTTGAATTCTGAGCTAGTAGACTCTTTGCTCATTTGTTTCATTTTAAATCCGCCAAGTTCAAAAGTCCAAATGTTGCCATTGCTTTTGGTGGCCGTTATCTGGACTAACATGTTTTACTTATTTCCAATTGCAACTGAGACTTGGGTGTCAAAAGGTCTAAAGTGATCATACTCCCAGCAGTTTGCTTTTATCTTGACCTCTGCCCGTCTTGTACAAAAACCGCAGACTGAAAATGCAATTCGAACCTCGTTATTTTAATTCAGTGGATAAGGACCGTAGAATGTCGCTGTTAGAAAGGAGCTGATCAAATTCTGGAATGTAAATTAACTCCATGAATACAGAATCCTGGTCAGGGCAGCACTCACTGGTGAATGAGTGTCACGTTCCCAATTGCTTTTATGTAGAGTTAAGGGGATCTCTGGATTTTTAAAAAAAATTACTTTGCATCGGGGCGAGGATTATTTTTTTTGCTGCTTTGTCAGTCAAAAGCACAAAATAAACTGTGTTTTACTGACAGGGAATAAATTCGAGAATAGTTATCAGATATATTTTACATTTACCGAAATATATTTACATTGGCTATTTAATTTACTTTTTAAAAAAAGTAAAATTTTAAAAAGTTTCAATTCTAAAATTCTAATTGTGTCGCTAATTTAACGAACATTCCCTGCACAGCGCAGAAAGGAGACAGAAGACAAAATTAATATTATCCAGAATCATTTTCACAAACCAAGCGCAGATCAGGTTTAATTCCACAAAAGAGTGCCAATGTTGTTAAAATTTAGAATGCGTGTGATTAGATGTAGCGAGATTTGAAATTGTTTAGTTACATTGTGGAAATGTCATTGAGTGCATATTACGGACTGTATTATTTTCCATTCATTCGACATCAAACAGGGAAATTAATTTATCCAATTCTATTAATAACTGTGACATCTAAATATTAACTTGCATCTACTTAACAGAAACTTTGAATACCTGACCAAATAGATATCACATTTCGATTTAATCCAGAATACAACTCCAAAAACGAGGCAGTTCGTTTTAATTTCTCCCCTGCGGCTCTTGCACAGGCAAAGCAGACTCAATTGCAAATGTTTTTAATCCCAGAGTGCTAGAAGCAGAGCGCATTTACTCTTGGAGAAGCATGAATCACATTCTAGGATGTAAGGTCAATGACTGACTGTACCAACCCTGTTAAAGTTGCAGTTACTGACAACTGAACCCGTGCACATATTTTTCAAACATATGTTTATCAGTGGTAGAGCTTTGTGACTGTTGTGTGCTATAATGAGCTGAAAGGTTTCAAATAGTATTTTCAACTATGGAATGATGGACAATGACTGTGTTTTTTTTCAAATTAAAATTGTAAATTGCGATCGATCAACGTTGGTTGTGATAGGATAATTATGGTAAAAATGAGTATTAATTGCACGCTGATAGGTGAGGAGAGCATAAGATCTCACATTTTACCGGGAATTAACCTGTAAACATGCTTGATTATTTGTAACATTTTGGGGGCATAAAATATGTTTTAATTAAACATATTTCCTAAGGCAGACATTTATATGTATATTTGTTATGTGATTCTGAATGTTTGTCAGCCTGTTCCACATGCTTCATATGTTTTTATAATAGATCATGTTGTAGCTAATGAGATATCAGATCTCAACTCTCAAACTTGCATTCCTTTATGCCGCTTTGTATCAGGCTTTAGGCCGCATTTATATCTTGTGCACCTTGTACATGAGGTACTTAAAGAGGACATGTTTGGGCTGACGCTCAAGGGGGTTGCTGTGAACTTGCTGGTGCGCAGCTTGTTGAGTATTGTTGCGACTTCCATTACCCAGACAATCACAGACAATTCCAACAAACCCCTGAGTTATATATTCTAGGAAGGCGCAGGCTTTGTGCAGGACTGGCAGAAATCATGTAAGGGGTTGCAGAAATCCAATTGAGGACGGAAATCAACGTGAGATGTTCTATTACACGTTAAACGGGAAGTATAGCGATTCCAGAATATACTCCTGGTTAAAATAAAAACCAGAGCCAATTTTGGAAAATGTTAACGCACAGTCAATGGTGTGAAACCAACAAATGGAAAGTGACCAAGAAACATGCAGGCCACCATGTCTTACAGCACCGAGCGTGAGAGAGGTAAACATACCATCGATAGTATGTTAGAGGGACTTTAGATGGTGAGAAGGTGATCTGTGTAATGGGGCATTCTCGGGAACTCCTGGGTAAACGTTGACCAGTTAATAACATGAACTTGCTCCTGAGCCTGTACTGGATGTTTTATTAGGAGTGGAAAACAGATGAAATCACAAACCGCGGGATTATTTCTCCCGAAAAGCGACGGGAAATCTACCTTCAGATAATGATGGAAACTTGGGTGTTTGTTGAATATTTTTAACATAAAGTTCCGGAAAACATTATGTTCAAAAAATGACAAAATATTCTCCAGTTGCGTTGAACAAATAACGTTTCTGGCCGTTTCATCGTCCTCTTAAACCATGAAAATTTAATTCTCAACAATTCATTTTAGGCAGAACTGGGAGCAGTCAGGCTGATCCATCAGGTAATAAGTCTTAATTTTCATATTATCTGATATTTTCCTGTCCACTCTACGTGAATTAAAACTAACTGTCGGAGACAATTGCGGTACCGATTTGATCATTGATTAACTCGCTCACCATGTGCCTGTCAGGGAGGAATGGGATGTTTCCTGCACTCTGACAATGAACATATTTAAACCCTGTTGAGGGACAATTGCTGCCTAATGCAGAGCGACCATGACTTGGGTCCCGGAGAGGGGAATGTCAATAACCACTGATACTGCTGCCGATCCCAAATGGGCTGCCAATTCTCGAATTACATCCAGACAGAGATAGAGGTTACATGACGTTCCAGTTCCGGTGGGCGGGGGAGGAAAGTGCTGGCTGGGAGAAGGAGATTGCAATGTGTGTCTGGTGCTCTGAATGGACCTCAGTCTCCGCCAATCAGTGAGTTCGCTGTTATAGTCACGTCCATCTCCTGATCTCCGGGGACTGGAATATATTCTGAACGTATCGACCAACTGTCCCAGAAGGGGCATCTCTCCCACTTATAACCGGCTCGTTTAAAGGGTTGAACACAATTATACCCTTGTGTTTGACAGGTTTGATTTTTAAATCGAGATTCAATGGGAGATTGGGCACAGGCCAATATTCCAAATTCTCCTGTTCTGACCTGCAGAAACTGGAGACCTGTTAGCTGGGTCTCGCGGTTTTAATAGATTGTAATTCTGCGCTTATTATTGTATTTTACAGAGGCGGTGAAACTGAGACTGGCGAATGGGGGCAGTCGGTGTGCAGGAAGATTGGAGATTCACTACAGGGGACAGTGGGGTACTGTTGATGATGAGAGCTGGGACCTGCAGGACGCCGCTGTTGTGTGTCGGGAGCTGGGCTGCGGGACCGCGGACTCTGCACCGGGCGGAGCTCACTTTGGGGAAGGCTCCGGACCCATTGTGACGGATAATGTTGAGTGCAGCGGGAACGAGGCCGCCCTGCGAGACAGTAAATCACGTTCCTGGGGTTGCTATTCCTGGCCACACAACAATGATGCCAGCGCGATCTGCTCAGGTACAAATATTTCTTCTGCTTCTCATCGCCCGCCGGGTCTGATTTTTTCCCCCTGGAATAAAGGTGGAGATGTTATTTTGGGACAGCCGTTTGCTGAGGAATGAGACTTAGGGCAGGATATTCCACTTGGAGTTAATGTTATATTCAATCAGATTCATTGTGTGTCATAAATTCATGACAATAATTGTGTTAATTTTTTAAAAAATAAGCTCACACCGGAATGGCAGGTTGCACCCCGCTTTATATCACTGCTGGCTTCTTGCTGTGAGGTGACGCGGACCATCCGAGGATAGGGAAGAATGTCCGGAAAATCCCGCACGCATTATACCCTCTCCCTCGCCACTCGCCCGGATGGTTCGGGATGCTCTTGGGGGAATGAGTGAGAGCGATTGCAGAGTCCAGTTGTTAGTTGCCCGGCTGTTATATCATTGATTTATGTTCTCCCTCCCTGTATAAATTCCCTGGTGTAACGACCCTGGGGAGCACATCGGAGCGCGCACGTGTCTTTCATTCAGCTCCATTGCGGAGTCTCCCAGAGAGCAGGGGAATTCCCCAGATGAAGTTGAAACTTCCCGGGCTGTTCACACATAGTTCAAGGCGCCAATACTTCCGCAGGGGCCGCATGCTCATCTCTGCCATTCCTTAGGTTTCCGAGAGTCACTAGTACGGAATATTTGGGCTGCTATTTTATAGGTTGTGAAACGGGAATTGGGGAGGAAGGTTTCTGTGCGTAGGGAGAGTCTATGTCATGGGGCAGCACGGGTCTAATCTGCAAACAGAATCCCGATGTTAACTGCACAGTCCATTCGTTTCAATATTTAATTGATATTGAGATCGGAAGAAGTGCTGCATTTCAAACAAATATGTTAAGTGCAGTGCACGGCACAATTGCAGTGAATAATCTTAACAGTGTTATAGTACTGGAAGAAAGGGGAAAGTTCACCATCAACGCACCCAAGAAATCCGACCACATGGACCTAACCTGGCCATCCTCAGAACAGATTCATTAGCAATTTAACACTTTGTAGGATTTTGTTGCAAAGGGCAGCAATTATAAAACTGAATCAGTCTTTTAAAACTAAACTCAATGAAGATTAAACGTAAACTGCATTTTCTAAGTTACTGATCGATGTCGAACTTTTTTCAACTGCTTCAGTCATGTCTTTCTTAACGTTATATGTTCAGGAGACGAGTTGTTTGATCATGACTGCTCAGCGCTCGGCTCCATTCGCAATTCATCAAATTAGGAAGCAGCCCAGGACCATACAGAGCAAATCCTACACAACATCCATGCCTCAAATGATAAAAGACAAGTAATAAGTGCACCACACGGGTGTCTGCAAACGGCTAACGACAGCAAAGAATAAGAAATTCCACTTAACATTCAGTTGCTTTACAATCAAACAGTCCATCACCATCTTAAACTTCGGGAACACCGTTGACTGAACTTTAATTTGCAATACCGAATGCCAATGCCGTGGCGTCTTCAGCAGGCCAGAGGCTGAATGTTTTGTGAGTTTCGGTCTTCAACTGTCTCACCAGAGTTTCTTATTTCCCGAATGATTGCTCATCGTGGAAACTGCACTTGACCTGTATAGGCGCTGCTGAGGCACTGTTCAGGAGACTTCCCATCCCCAGACGAAGTTTTGTCTTTGACAGGGTGTTTAATCACCGCCATCACCTACAATTCTCTTCCTCAGTGGGGTAATAAGACTGAATTCTTAATTATGTGCAGGGGGAACGGCAGCCCCTCTAAAAACATTCCCTTCTCCATCTCTCAAAGAAACGGCCTTCTTCTCGCTGGTTCAAATTCCATGAACTCCCAATCGAACAGCAATGTGGTAGCCCGTTCACCACACACAAGGCAGCTTCTTTTATGAAACACAAAATAATCTTCTCAAGCAAAATTGGATGGACACTTAATACAGGTCGTGTTAGCGAAGTTCACATCTGTAGTTCTGTTGGAAAAATTACACAGAATCACACATTTTCGACGATAAAGCTACTGACTCCATAGGCCAACCGGTCAATCTCAGGGTTAATGATCTAATCGAGCTTCCCCCGCTCCCCAACCAATTTACCCTCCCGCCAAAACAACACCACGTCTTCTATCTTCATCAATTTAACGTGAGGTTCCATTCTCCCCCATCTGTTCATCAGTCATAAATAAATCCATGTCAATCACCTCATCTTCTGTGGCCACGAGTTCCACATTGTAATAACCGTCTGGTAAAAAAAAATTCTTCTGAATGCATTTGGAAATTTTAGTAGTTTTTTTAAGTTTGCAAGTTTGGCCATAGACCACAGTTAACGATCATCTATCCTTTCAATTCGTTCAATCGTCATAAAGATCTTTATCATTTCAGTGCTCGGGCTACCTTCCCTAGTGATAACAAATGTAACCAAGCAATTAATTTCATTTCCCCAGACCTTCCTCGTAGAACTGTCAAAATCCAATTAAATAACTTCCAACTTTTCTCGCGTCTCTTGGAATTTGACTGCCCCGTTGCGGCGGTGCCGTGGGTGTAAATGGCGGTGAGCTATTCAAATGTGCATTGACTTCGGCGGGACAGTAATATGCCGGGAGCGTAAGCGTGGGCTGACCTAAATATAATGAAACTATCAAGATTTTTAATTCCTTCCCTCCAAAAATGAAGGCCGAGACTGAGATCCATCCGATGGCGCATCTACCTAATTTGCCGTTTCATTTTCCAACGAATACTTGAGCTCTGAATTAATTCTAACAAAAGTACTGCTTTGCCCTTCACTATTATAACATTCATTTGCAAATTAAGTGCACATTTTGTGAATTTATTGCATTTACTGTTTATTCTGTCTCTGTCAGTACATCCTCACAGATTTCCTGAGTTTCAGCTGAGCTTCGAATTTGACTTCACAGACTAATTTTGAACGTTTTCCTGTGGATAATCTGTTTCTATAAACGGTAAACAATATTCTTCCAGGCATCCGTCCTGCTGGAACACAATGTACTACCTTTGTGCTGGTCTGAGTATCTACCCTCAATCCCTAATCATTGATTTCTGTTGCTATGCAGTTTGGAATTAATTCTGCTCGCTGTCCGCTAGCTCCACATCGTCTCTCACAGAATTAGCTTGTTTTTTTTTTTCTCTATTGCACGACAGTACAGACAATCTACTGTTAAATGTAAAGAAAACAATGTAACTATTAAAAAAAAACAGAAGATGCCAAAGCCAATGATTTGAGTAAGAGGTTCCTGTGGAGAGACAATGTTCACGTTTCACACCAGTAGCTTTTGGCACTAAAACTGTGGAAGCGATATTCAGAGACGACATTCGTTAATGGACAAACAATCCATAACCAACGTTTGTAACCATTATAGAAGGCAGCGATCTGATACTCTGTTATCCAAACGTTCGATTGCATCCGGCAGTGCAGTTACTGTCCTGGATCAAATGACCCTTAATTATTGAGGGTCATTTTTGTTTTTATCTCTTCTTCCCTACATTATACGATGTAATTTAGGCTACGTGATGGAAGGTTACTGGACATTAATTGCCAAGGCCCGTGAAGACTATTCGGTTGCAATGAGTTTGCTTCTTCATCGCCTCTCACTGTCCTGATTAAATTAGTTGTGAGGGCCGAGTGACGATGAGAGAGAATATTGTTGGAGTATCACTGTCTCCCCATTTATTTGCTCGTCGATCATTGCCTTAAGAGGCTCCCTAAAGCTTCGGGAATCAAAAGGTGATGTAAGGGAACAAGAACCAATCGACATAAGCTGTCCTTTCAAATTTACACTTGAAAGACGAGGAACATTCTGGGGAGCTCTAAATTCACTTCTTACATGATCAGCGTATTCAAACCAAGGCTTGGTTCCCAGAACTGTACATGGTTATCCGGTGATTGGTTCCTTTTGATTCTAGCTGTCAATATGTTAAAAATGCTAAAATAGGACGAGCCATTTTTTTTCCCCTTGTATGTGACCGTTACATTTTACTGACAGATTCAAAAGGGCTCTTAACATTGCTTTGCGCTTCCAGTGTTCGGAACTTTTCACTAGGAAGGTATTGTGGAATCAAACAGTTAATGTTTGAGGTTATTTCGTGTCAGTGTTCGTCAATGTGCTCCATTGACGAAATGACAAACGCCAGCAGATCAAATGGGAGACTCTAAACACTCGAGGACAAGTCAGGGTTCCTGGATTTATCCGACTAATTTTCTGGACTTTCACAGTATGTGCAATAGGTGGCAGGGAAGAGTTACTCCCTGAAAGTATTATGAAGAGAAAGCTGCTGTCGCTTCCATATAAGTAGATGTTGTGAAGAGTGGGTCTTATAATTTCAAGAGAAGGGATTGAAACGTGAGGGGCCAGAGGTAGTAAAAGTAGATAAATTGGGACTTTGAGAATAGATATGTAATAAAATTATTAAATACAATCCGATAGAAAATACAGAATGGAAGGGAAAGGGATTTTTTTTGGTGATCAGATCTTTTCCCGCAGGGATTGATGGGGTTGGGGAGGGGAGGTGCCTGGATGCAACTTGATGTAGTTTATATTTGCAAATTAGTGCCAATGTAATCCCAGCTGTGAAAAGTCGAATTCTGGGTGGTTTTCATTAATGAGATCTATCGACTGCACCTCGAAGGTGTGCACGTGTGTTGGGGTGAAAGATGGTATGGTTGGAGGGAAAGGGTAGCATTATCTTTTTGTCATTCATTGTAGACAGAATTTCAGTGTTCTTCATAGGCCGCATTTCGGTCTATAGTTTGAAGGCGGGAATCGGGATAAGAACGATATGGGAATGAAGAAAGTTGGCTGCGGGTAGAGTAGACATTGTTTGACGTCAAAGTGCACATCTCTTTCAATAGATGCTTAGCTAAGTTCCCTCTGTAGATATAGTGCGTGTTTGTAACACCGTACTGAGGTAGCAATAAATCTAAGTATGTTAAAGGTTGCATATGGCCACTTTGCAAGCAATAACTTCTGGAGCAATGTAGGGTTTAGCTTAATCGCGATTATGCCAGAATGAAAATTTTATCAGGAGTCATCATGACAGGTTTTGCTTAAACAGATATGCACAAAATTGAAAATGATTGCGACTATCATGAATTGTTCTTCTTCAGATCACAGGTTTCCCAGACTCGTTTCCGGGGATTCCCAATGCTCGGGCAGACTGGAAATACAGTTCGGCAAAACCTGGGGAACAGTGTGTGATCTTCACTGGGATTGGAATGACGCCAGTGTGGTTTGTGTTCAGCTTCAGTGTGGAGTCGCTGTGTCCGTGGCAAAAGGGGCTTATTTTGTAAAGGGCACTGGACTTCAACGGAGCGATAAATTTGAATGTTAAGGCAATGAGACAAGCCTGACAGACTGTCCAAACTCTCCAGTAAATGAAAACGAGTGCACCCACATGAACGATGTCAGTGTGAGCTGTTCCGGTGAGTAAAACGAATCCGAATGACAAAAAAAGTTTTCTGGTGAACTTTTCAGAAACTGAGAAAAAGCCATTGATATTTCCTTCTTTCATGATTATTCCCAAGCACTCCTTTATAGTTCACTGTCGCTTTTTTATGATTCAGGAATAACACAATTATGTGTAAGTCAGTAACTTCTACGTTATCTGAAAATAGCACATTATTATTGCTAAATTAATGCATGCACCATGCATAGGTTCTTCATTCACATTTGCCAGAACACCCATTATCGAAAGAACTCTCAAGTCGTGTTCTGTTTGCCAAACCTGAGGCTGACTTCATTAATTACAAACGTAGGCGAATCATTAATTAACGGTGGTTGCGTTATTTTAGAGAGGCGTTTCAATGAATTGACCCAAATGAGGTAAATAATTAGGAGAAAATTTCCTTTCTGGTTTCTCGCTCAAAATAGTGGGATTATCTCAGTAGCAGCATTGCAAGTCTACTTTCAACCTGCCCAAATCAGCAGTTCAAGAGAATGGATTTCAATCGTTTTTGCAGGGGAGTGTAGGAACCAGTAATAAATGCAAACCTTGTCAAATATATTCCTATCCCCGTCAACAACAAATTCATCCTTTGAGTGGCCTTGTTCTGGATTACTGGACTCGTGACTCTTTGTCAAATCTTTGAAATCAATATAAGATTTTTAACATAGTTTTATCAACCCTAATTCTTCCAGATTAAATAGCTTCAAGTCATCTTTGTTCAAACTGGGATCATAATACAATGCTTAATTACATTATACGTCTTTCATATCTACGTATTATCCCCTCCAAGACGAATATTTTCTTCCGGAGTGCCCTGTCCAAATCTGACATTTGTTATACAGGTTGGTTCTGGCCAATACTGGGTATGACTGAAACGTCACGTCCTGTCTTTGGAATTTCAAAGCTGTTGTGACAAAGTCCAAAATTCCATTAGCTTTTTGTTGGATGAACTCTCTACTTTGAGCAAATGGACACGTTCGTTTAAGGACTTATCGCAGTCTGGTGAGTTTCAAACGATAAGATGTGTAAACAGTGCAGTGTAAAACAAACTTATCCATTTTCATCTCTTCCTTTTTTTCTTTCGCCATGTCTATGTTCAAATGTGGATTTACAAAATGTTTTCGTCCTTATTTTTATTAAAAACAGGGAAGCATGGACCCCGATTGGTTGGTGGTGAGAACAGGTGCTCCGGCCGGGTGGAAGTGCTGCACGGATGGCAGTGGGGGACGCTGTGTGATATTCACTTTGGTTTACAAGACGCCAGTGTGGTGTGTGAGCACCTTCAGTGCGGGGCTGCAAAGGAAATCCCGAGGGGTTCTTACTTTGGGCAGGGAACTGGCCCCGTGTGGAAGGAAAATTACAGGTGCCGCGGGAATGAATCCCGATTGACAGATTGTCCGGTTACATCCGGGGAAAATTTTAACTGTTCACATGGAAATGACGCGAGTGTCATCTGTTCGGGTGAGTCCTCTCAGTCGATGTAATCATGGATTAAAATAATCTCCCTGCAGAATTGAAAGAGGCCTTTCAGCATGTTCTGTCCGTGCAGGTTCTCTGCAAAATTATCTCACCCACTCACACACCCATGCAATTTACAATAATCCGGTATTATTTTCCATGCAATTATCTGACCACATATATTTTAAAATCTCCGATTGATATTCATCCACCACATCTTCAGGCAGTGAATTTCAGATCCTCGCCGCCACATCCTTAGACGTTGCTTTTCATATCTTCAAGCACCATTTCCTCCCACAATGAATTGCAGATCCTCATCATCATCATTTTCAGAGAGTGCATTTCAGGTCCTCATCCTTCGCTTTCTCAGGCAGTGCATTGCAGACCCTCATCATCCACATTCTCGAACAGTACATTGCAGAACATCAAACATCTTCAATCTTAGACAGTGCATTGCAGATCGTCATCCAACACATTCTCCGACAGTGCATTCCAGTTCCTCATCACTCACATTCTCAGAAAATGCAATGAAGATCCACATACACCACATTTTCTGACAGTGCATTGCAGGTCGACATCCACCACAATCTCAGACAGCGTATTTCCGATCTTTATCCACCGCATTCTCAGAAGGAGCATTCCGTATCCTCATCCACCACATTCCCCGAAATTGCTTTGCAGATCGTCATCGAGCACATTCTCATAGATGTGCATTCCAGACCCTCATCACCCACATTCTCAGACAGTGCATTGCAGATCTCCATTCCCCCACATTCTCAGACAGTGCATTGCAGATCCAAATCCACCACATTCTCAAGCAGTGCATTGCAGATCCACATCCCCCACAATCTCAGGCAGTGAATTGCAGATCCACATAGGCCACAATCTCAGACCGTGCATTTCATATCCTCACCCCCCACAATCTCGGAAAGTACATTTCAAATCCTAATCCACCACTTTGTCAGATAGCGTGAAGCAGATCCTCACGTACCACATTCTCAGCCAGTGCATTGTAGACCATCATCCACCACATTCTCAGACAGTGCATTGCAGATCCTCAGCCACTACAATCTCAGACAGTGTATTGCAGATTGTCATCCACCACATTCTCGTACATTGCATCCCGGGTCCTCATCACCCACATTCTCAGTCAATGCATTGCAGATCTTCATCAATCAGAATCTAAGACAGTGCATTGCAGATCGTAATCCAGCATTTTCTCAGACATTGCATTGCATTTCCTCATTCACTACAATTTCAGTCAGTGCATTGCAGATCCTCGACCTCCACATTCACAGGCAGCGCATTGCAGGACCTGATTAATCGCACCATGCAAAATTAGCATCCTTACTTCACCATTTCCAATTTGTCCATCACCTTAAATCTGTACTGATCATTCATGATCCTTCCGCCAATGGCAACAATTTTTCTGTGTCATATTGTCCAGATCCCGGAGGTTTTGAGCATTCCCTCTCCAAGTAGAATATTCGTAGCTCCCTAAAACTATGTAGAAAAAGTAAGTTTATCATCACCATAATGATCTTATGAAGCATTTCTGCATCTTTTCTAATGCCTTCAGACCCTCCGTAAAGTTTGTTGCCAAAAAATGGAAGGATTACTCCAGATTAGGCCGACATGAGTCATCACATCTTCCCTGCCGTGTACTCAGTGCCTTAGTTATACACCAAAGAACTCAAAACTTTAGTAGCCTTTTCGCAACCTGCGCTGTGAAGTACAATTGTTTGTAGAAATGAACCCGAGATTCATCAGCTGCTGAAACTCATTTAGAAATGATCCCGTTCTTTATTGTTCCTTCTACTCGTCCTTCGTCTGCCAGCCTTACTTCACTTAAAAACACTCTCACTTCTAAAGAACAAGACCAGGTACAAGAATGACTCAAGTTATTTACCAGAGCAGTCAAGTCTGTGAATGAAGTGCAGTGCTGTGGGAATGCTGCCCTCTATAATATTTCGTGTTCCAGGTAAGAGGGGTAATCGATGCCATCTCTGCATCAGTGGACGTTAATAAAAATGTGAAACATGGCTCTACTTTGAGGGAAACGAGGGAATCTTCCCCGGTGTCCTTTCCAAAGTTATCCCTTGATCAACATCAAACAATGTAGCTCATCTGGTCATTATCACATGACTGTTTGTGCGATTTTACTGCGCCCATTATGGCTGCGGCGTTCCTTAAATTGCAACAGTGACGACATTACACAATGCAAATAAACGACTGTAACTTGCGTTGAGACATCCGGTAGTTTTAAAAAAAACACTCATCTACTTTAAATATACATTTATTTACTTCCGACAAAAGTGAGCCAACCAATGCTTCCCTCAGCTAAATTTCATCTGGAACTTTCCGGCCCGTTCTAACAGCTTGTCTGTGTTCGATTGAATTTTATCCTTTCAACATTTTACAACACTTAAAAATTCTGTGAAAAAAAAAGCATTAAATTGTTACTCTTACAACCAAGTCTCGGTAGATAATATGTATTACTGGAAAATCAGGGTGGAATGTTCTCTTCCTCTGGTCTGGAAAAGAAGAAATCTTGAACACGACATCCTGTTCCCTTTCAAAGAGCAATTCCATCTCCAAGCAGCCATTTTAGCCTTTTATTCCACAGGCGCTAACATTTCTGCCAAGCATCATTCGTGGCCCTTTTCCAAAGGTCATTTGAAAGTCCATCAAAACCACATCCACCCCATGACCCTCATTAACACTCTCTGTAACCTCATTTATTTACTCTAGCAAGTCCGTGCAATGCGATGTCTCTTACCAAATCCGCCCTAGTTTGTTAATGAATCCATATTTTTTCAAGCATAACTTGCTGTTACTTCTGCCCAAGGGATATTTTCCAAGGAAAGAAAGCTTTCCCAAAGACAATATTAAACTTACTGGTCTGAATTTACTGCATTTATCCTTACACACTTTCTTGAACAAGGGTATAATATTTGGAAACATCAGTTATCGGCATTGAAGAAGGATGGGAACATTATGACCATTATCTGGCGATTTCAGCTCTGATATTGGTGATGCCCCTCGAATACATCTCATCCAATCCATGTGTCGTGTCAAATTCAACATTAGTTGCCCAAGCCAATTCGTCCTCTTTATAAATATCTAGCCATTCCATTTCTTTTCCGTCTGCCTATTCCTTGTCCACCATTGAGCAGTGTTTTCTTCCTTGGCAAAAACTTACTCAAAATGCTCACTCAGCAGCTGAGCCGAAACATCAGCCTTCATATGCCGATGTCCTTCCTGGTGTCGGTTTTGTGCCTATATAAGACTGTAAGATCACGTTTTATGTTAGTGGGACTCTCTTATATGGTTTGGATATTGCACATTAATCTTGGATCTCACTTGCATTATACAAATTCAATATCCAATGGATATATTTTTTTCTGCTTCACCTTAATCCCCACCTCTTTAATCAGCCAGGGAGCCTTGGAGTTTTTGCATCGTCCTGCACGTGTCTAAGCCAATTTTCCATTTTGCACCTGAGTCATTTTTAGAGCCTGCACGTCACGAAAATCATTTATTACAATTTATGTTCACACACCTGAATGGTAAATATAATTGAGGCCCTTGTACAACCCCTGTTGCGCTTATCCTGAATAACACCACATTATTTCCTCCGTTATGGCAATCTTTCTTTTCTAGTTTTCTGTGCAGTTTGGTTTTCCTCTCTAACATTATCTGCCCGTTCCCAAATCCCTGCCAAATTAGTTCTGAACTATCCAAGAAACAAACCAGACGGACATTGCCCTCGGACCTATTCATCTGAAACACATGAAAACATCCATTGGTCCTTTCTTCACAGAACTGAGTCTATGAGTCCATGAGAACAGATCACAAAGTCACATGAGCTTGATTAGCGCTCTCATGGACCGTTTATCCGGCGACGTTCATCAGTTCTATCGCTCGTGCGTTGTGCTGGGATATTTTAATATTATCAGGATATTATTCCGTTGATGGCAATTTACAAGATTGTTTGCAACATCCTTAAAAATCATCTGCAGGACTACACCCCTCTTCCTACCTCTGAGATTGCTCCACTAACGGAGCACGAATGCTGACTGCTCACCCTCCCGCATCAGAGGGCTCAGCAGGTACCCAGTGATCTGCCTCACCTTGGCACCACGGTCACAACATTTACTTGAATAATTATTGCCCCGGTTATGTTGAATCAAAGGTGCACTTTTTTTTGAACGTTAACCCTTGCTCTCAACGGCTTTCTTCTTGTAGATGAAAGTTGGTCACTGAAATTGACAAATGGGGGAAGCCGCTGTGATGGTCAGGTGGAAATTTACCATAACGGTCGCTGGGGCAGAGTACAGGACAGCCTCTGGGAAATAAATGATGCTAACGTGGTCTGCAGGCAACTAGGATGTGGTGACGCATTTGCCGCTTATATCTTTTCAAATTATGGAGAGAGTGAAGTGCCTGTGTGGGTGAATGATGTCCAGTGTGGAGGAAACGAATTGCATCTCCGCAACTGCAGATCATTTGCAATGAATTCTTCTCTCAATGAGAGTGTCGGCGTCGGAGTTCTGTGTTCAGGTGAATAAATAGTTCAATTTTACAGGAACATACATAGAGATATCTAATAAGGAGTTTGGTGTGAATATACGTCACTTGTTCCTCGAGTTCTTTTAACCTAACTGCTTAACACTGTAGGGCTAACGTGGAGAGAGTGGGCACGGACAGAACTGATCAACAAACAGCACTTGCATGTTAGCTGTGCATTTATTAACGACGGAATTCTCAATTATCTCTCAGACAGGAAATTCTGACTGCACGGTTGGAGAAAGTGTTGGTAGCGCGGGTCGAGGGGTGTTGTGAGGCGGAGGTGAGGTGGTGTCGGGAGGAGCCTTACAGCTTGGTGCGAAATTGTGTTAATTTAACAACGTTTTCATAGAATTGCAGTTCACATACTGGTCAGGGCAAGAGGCCGCTCATGAGATTTCTGGATTATTCCATCCTTGAAAAACCCAGGTACTTAACGGCCTTTCAGCAGCAGAAGGCTGAGCTTCTATGAAATGTCTTCCTTAAAAGTCAACTTCGTTTCTTTTCCCACTGATGCTGCCAGACCCCCTGAGCATTTACAGCATTTTTTTCAATATAATCAATAGAAAATAGCGAGATATTCAGAAATCGAGTGAAATAAGGGTTCGAGATGCGTACAGGGAAAAATAAACTGTGTACAATTGAAGTTCATTAGTAGTTTGGGTGCAACGATGAATACAAAAAAGTTTAATTGAGGTTGAAACAGGGCACACAGCATTGAGCACACAATATGTGAACTGCAATCCAAAATACCGTAGGAGTCAGGTGTGGGAATATTTGAAATATTTGTGCATTCCACACTATAAATTTCAAATAATTAGAGATACATGGTTTCAACTATAGAAACAGTTACCTGTCATAGTCAAGTCAAATATTTTTTTAATTACTTTTGCTGGATAATATTCAATAGTTTCAATCGGGTTATGACATAAGTGCGTAATCGAATCCTCTTGATAAATACTGTATTTTTTGGTTCTGAACACATACAGTTAAGGCTGTCAGATGGTGGAAGCCCATGTGCCGGACGAGTGGAGATTTATTACAACGGGTCCTGGGGCTCCGTTTGTGATGATTCCTGGGATCTGACAGACGCTGACGTAGTTTGCAAACAGCTGCATTGCGGAAAGGCATTGGACGTGACACTTCCTGCCTCTTGTGGACCAGGCTCAGGTCCAGTTTGGCTGGAAGGCTTGGAGTGTTCAGGGGAGGAATCGTATCTCTGGCAATGTCCCTCTGCATATTGGGGTTCCCTCGACTGTTCTCATAAAGAAGATGTGAAGATTATGTGCTCAGGTACGGGTGACCTAAATGAACTCATTTCCTTTATACAAGAAGATTCACACAGATGGTATTTTACTGAATAGCGCAGAAACTGCACATCAACGGTTTATTCTGCTCAACGCGTCTGACAGCTGCTTATTCTGCTCATAATCTTACATCATTTAATCTGGCATGAGTTGAATTCCACTCTGCATTTTCCTCTCGTGTCTTTATCAAACGTCACTTTCAAGGCATCACCACAATTCGCCCCACCAAACGTACATGTTCCATGTTCCACATTCTCCTTCTATCTGGGTAATAGAGAGTGAAAAAAAAAATGCTGAAATCGCAATTTGTTAGGCCCTTGTGTTTCTACGTCCAAAAAAAGCACAACTTTATTCTAATCAGCACTGAAATAATTTCGGCATTGACACGCCTATCCTGCCGTCTCTGAACGTCTTCCTGCAGTTAGTGGAGTCTGTCTTGGTATTAACTGCAAATCCTAGTGCATTTTGAACATTTACTTCAATTCCAAATACCAAGTGTAGTATGTTAATCTTAAACAGATGTGACCCCCAGCATTAATCCATTTGCACAGCACGCTCCAACTTCTGCTATTCTATGTGAAATCCTGCGTTTTTGTTTGTTGGCTCTTCTTTTAATACTGTGCCGATAATTTCATTTTCCCTGATCTCAGCCTTAATTCTGCTGTTTGAAAACTTATCGAAAGTTATTGTTTTCAAAATCCATGTGGATTACATAGACATTATTATCTCCACATAATCTTTCTGAAACTTCTTCAAGTAATTCAATTAATTGGAAGATATAGAGTTCGCTCTTTGGAAATCTGCGTTGATTATCCTTGATTGTATAATTGGATTGTACATGCATCACTGTTACATTTTTGGAATAATTATCTCTATTCAGTGAGCACATCTGGTGCAACTTGAGTTGAGGGGGCACTGTTGACTTGATTCAATTTACCACTGGAAACATCTGGAGATTCTTATTTCGTTGATAGAACACAAGGAACTGCGGCTGGTGAATGGAAAGCATCGCTGTCAGGGGAGGGCGGAAGTGTTCTACAATGGGACCTGGGGAACAGTGTGCTCGGAAACACTGGATAGCCATGATGCTGAGGTGATTTGTAAACAGCTACAGTGCGGCCCTCACGCTTCTATTGAGTATAGCGCTCGGTCATTCGGAGAAGGATCAGGACGTATTTGGCTCGATGAGATAGAATGTATTTCACACGAGTCGACCATTTGGCAGCGTCGGACAGACCCGTGGGGACAACACAACTGTAATCACAGAGAAGATGCAGGCGTTTTATGTTCAGGTAACAAAACAAACCTTCTAATGTGAGAGTGTTATTTCATTCGTTGATGTCCAAATGAGTCAGCACGTTTCCTTCCCCAACAGGAGGAAAGATAACGAAGGACCAACCCGAAAGTGAAAAGGATTGTGCTCGACAATCAGGTGATCTATCCGCTTTATTATATCAATTATCTGAGTTGTATACCTGTATTTTTGTGCAGAAATATTAGTGATTGATTATCATTGACAGATTCGGGTGTAGATTTGCACCTGATTGGAGGTAACAACAGCTGCTCCGGGCGAGTGGAGATACAGTGCAAAAACACGAGGGGCACGGTGTGTGATGACTCCTGGGATATGGCCGATGCCAATGTTGTCTGCAGACAGCTGGGTTGTGGCACTGCTCTACTTGCCGCAGGAGGGGCCGCTTTTGGCCAGGGTGGAGGTGACATGTGGTCTGATGAGGTGAGGTGTACCGGAAGCGAATCCTTTCTCTCCGATTGTCCTTCTTCAGTGTCTGCTCAGCCTGACAGCGATCACAAGGAAGACGCCAGTGTGATTTGTTCTGGTAAGGGTAGTGCAGAACGGGGCGGGTTGGGGCCGGGAGATTGGCAGTTGGTCAATGTTCGCTCAATATGTCTCATGAATTCGTAAACGATGAACAACAGATCATTTTCTAAATTAAAGTTCTATCTTTTTTTGCATAATAACCCAAGGTCCCGAATTGTCGTCGGCTGCTTCTCCGTCCACACCCGCAGGTTGGTCTTATGAATAAGTAGCATTCATGTCAAGGCTAATGTCCAGAATAATCTGATATGAATGACATACGCTTGTTTTTATTAAAAAATTCTGAATTAATCTTAGTGTTTCAGAATGTTGGACTATTTAACAATACATAGCATCCTATGTCCCAGTTGAATCTTTATTTAACATTTCATTAAGAACATGAAGACAATATCACTTCCATCCCTCTTGTGATCGGTATAACAATCGGGATCCTGTTGATCTGTGAGTTCATCGCACTAATTGTGGTAATGCGGAGAAAGTCATCAAGGAAAGGTGAGGACAAATATTACCACTGACTCACATTAAATCTCGGATAATTTTATTTTTTATTTCAATTCATGAATGATAAATGAGCCTCGCTGGCAGCCCTGCATTCATGGCCCATCCATAATTGCCCTTGAGAAAGTGGTGATGAGATGTCTTCTTGATCCGTTGCAATCCATGTTGCGTAGGTACACCCACAGTGCTTTTACAGAGGGATTGTAAGCATTTGACCCAGCGACCATGCCGGAATGGCGACAAATATGCAAATAAGAATGGTGAGAGGCTTGGAGGGTGACTTCCAGGAAGTGGTTTTCCCATGTCTCTGCTTCCCTTGTCATTATCCTTGGTTGTTTATGTGGTTTTGGAAGGTCTTGTCTAAGTAGACTTGCTGGGTTCTCCAAGTGCATCTTGTAAACAGTACACACTGCTGCCACTATAAGTCGATGGTGAAGGGAGTGATTGGTTGTGGATATCGTACCAATAAAGCGGAAAACATTATTCTGGATTGGGGGAAACTTCTAGAGTTTTGTTGTAGCTGCACTCAAACAGGCAAGTGGAGAATATTCAGGAACACTCCTGATTGTCCCTTGTAGATGATGGAAACGATTTGCCTAGTCTGGAGTTGAGTTCCTCAGAAGCGTTCCTTGCCTCTGACCTGCTTTTGTCACCACATCATTCCTATCACAAGCCCAGTTCAGTTTCTGGTCAATGGAAACCCCCGGGATGTTGTCAGCGGGGGAATCAGTGATGGTGATGCCACTGATTGTCAAAGGCTGACAGTTAGATCACACCTTGTTGTAGATGGCCATTTCCTGGCACTAGTGAGGCGCAAATTTTACTCACCACTATGAACGTCAGTCCTGGATATGGTCCATGTCTGACTTGATGTGGACATGGCCTGCCGCAGTAGCTGAGGATTCGAGACTGGTAATAAACATTGTGCCATAATCAGCGGACATCCCCACTCATGACCTTCAGATGAAGAGATGGTCATTGATGAAACAGGTGAAGATCGTTTGTCCTAGCACGCTATGCTGAGGAGCACCTGTATTAATGTGCATTTACTGAAAGATGATTGACCTCCAACAACCACAACTCCCTTGTTTTGTGCTCACTTTGACTTCAAGCTGCGAAGATTTCCCCCTGAATCCTATTGGCTCGAGTTTTTTTTCAGGCGCCTTCATGCCTGATACGCCGACGAGAACTCACTTTATTGCCCTTTTCCATTGAATGTCACTTGTCATGTTGGAAACTAATGTTAACCGATTTAGCGAGTATTCTCGTTCAAAGTACTCGATCAAATAGTGAAATGTGTCATTTACATGGAAGAGTCACTTGACTGTCCACATTCACAGTCCTAATTGTTCCACCGCTACTGTGTCTGAAGGTCAAGCAATTGTTGTAGCCATCGATCTGAAGGTTATTTGAAGCACTTTAGACTTAGTGCCCAGTCATGATGTTTCCGTCATTCGAAGTCTATCCAATCAATGTCCGTCCAGTCCTTCCGTTTCCGTGCCCAGATGCCCAATCTCGAGCTCCATAGCCAGAATCGATCCACACTTTTGAGGTAGGAGACTTTGATGGGATTTTAAGCACCAGTTTATGAATATTGTGTACCCTGACTTAACTAACTACTCTGATCTGAACTACCATAACACTCCTGTTCGATGCGCACAGCGAATTAATTTTAATACTGTTGCGATACATAAAAGAAACGTCAGCTCCTCACTCGTCTTTCCAACCTGATGCTGTCAGCAGAATTCAGTCATTTTCCCCAGCTTCTCTTCAGCTAAAATCCCCTTGGGTCTCACAACAGAGTTTTCAGCTGGAATTCATTCCTCCCGAAAACGCCTAGTTTCGTCTTTTCCGACCTTAATTACATTTTCCATAGACTGGTGGAGTTGAACCGCGCCCAAGCGGTTACCCACACATGCACACACCCACACAGACACAGCCATACGCACATAACGTCTATCTCTCTCTATCTCTCTCACACACACGTATCGATACGCGCTCTCTTGTAAAAATAAAACTACTTAACAAAAGATCCTTCAAAGCCAGCTCACTGACTTTCTGCATTCACTTTCGCCATCAGTTTTGTGTTAATATTTGCAAACACTTATATTATTAATCAAAGGTAAAACGCAACAAATTGTTAACACCTCCGCATTGTCTCCATCAGGTTATGTCACTGGCAGTTGGGGTACACCAATTGATTTGTACGAAGCAATTTATGAAGAAATTGAAGATATTCCGCCTGTCAAGGATCCCGCTCTGACCCGTGGCTCAGGTTTGTAACTTCCATTGCAAAGCCAATCCGCACTGGGGGATTCAATTTCCGTTTACTCATTTTAAAAGTCAGGGCAATGAATGGGCCCGACAGGCATTCCGCTCACTTTACTCATGTGAAAGTTTCCTATCTCCGTGTGCTTCTGTTATGTGAGAAGAGTAATGAGCTTCTCAAATTTCCCAAATTCTGTGTTGCTCAAAGGGTGTTTTGCCGTTTGGAGGAAAATAGGGAGCAGATCGGTGTTTCAAACTTCCCAAGGGACTGCTCACTCCCTCCATTAGGTATCTGACTGACTAAATTATACAAAGAGAGGATTATTGAACAGAAAATGCAATCCACTCTCCCCAACTATGATAGTCTACAGGGCCGCTGATCTCAGGGGCCGGGAATCACATTCGGGAATAATTGATCCAACATTATGAATATCCATAATGAAAAAGAAAATATATTCAAACTACTTTCAACCGAATCCAGGGGACCATATTTCAATAACTAATAAGAATATGATAAATACAGGGGCAAACCATTGGGAACAAGAGCACACGTAAAAAAAGAAATAACGATAAAATCGCGAAGAATAACAATGATGGGAAGCGGCGTGGTGGCAAAGCAGCATAAGGGATAAAACGAAGAAAGATGACAAATGTAATTACGGTGATAATAACGTCTAATCAATGAAATGATCGTGGACCGTCTAGCAAGTTAGTACAATATTTAACGGCACAAAGAAATGGTCGGTCGGTATGTCATGACCGTGTTCCAAAAAGGAACTGAAAGAACAGAGCAGCATTCATGAAATATCAGAAATATTAATCAATAACATTATTTCAGTATTCACCAGGGGTAAGAGGGCATGACTTTGCAAAATTAGGTTAGGAGTGACAAAATTTCATTTAAAATGAATTTAAGAAGAAAGTTAAAAAAAATCTTACCAAAAAAGCACGGGTCAGAACAATTTGCATCATATCATTATGGAAAAATATTATAAGATAGCAGAGGCACAATTACAGTGATTAACCAATTAATTTCAAGCGGTGGTAGTGCCACGATCCTGGCAGATAATTAATATTAAATGTACAATTAAATATGGAGAAGGAAAATGTCCAGGGAAGAATGATCCGTTATCTGAACGTTGGTGGGAGAAAAACTAATTAAATTGATACAACGGAGGAAAAGGGTACAAATTCGCATCAAACAACCAAAAGCGCAGTCAGCAAATACTCCATAATGGGAACTGTCACATTAGCAACTTCAGCAAAATGCTGAAAAAGTTAACAGCATAGATAAGGTTAGCAGTCAGGACATAAAATCTGTGGATTTGATAAATAATTTTTGGAACTGTGCACTTAATATTCCGATGGATAAGACAAGTGCTAACCTCTCAGCTATTGCCAAGTGGGTGTCAATCTTGCTTCTGAATCAATATCCTCCGGCATCCAGTTCCACTCCAGTACTTGTTCAGAAATTTCAACGCTGACACTGTGGTGCAGAAATGAGCGGCTGATGCCTTCTTGGCCGTGTTCTCTTTCAGAGTCGTTGTTTAAGTGGTGACCAAAATGTCTTCTCCTGGAGAATTTTGACCTGCCCTTGGTATACTGACAAATATGTATCTCTGGAGCAAAATCACAAAGTCATATTATCTGCTAATTAGCACATCGTTGTGATTGCCTGTGGAAAGTTTTTTGTGTACAAATTGTCTGCTGCATTTCCCATATTTAAATAGTGATGATACATCACAAATATCCATTAGCTGTAAAAAGCTTTGGACATCTGGCGATCTTGAAAATCACTGTTTGCTCGTATTCATCACATTTATAGGCAGTAAAGTGACTCCTATGAGAATGGGTAGCCTGCTGCCTGCAAGACAGGAAACAGGGAATGGTACACAAGGTAGTTATGTAGGGGGAGGAAAGTGGGAATGGGTATTTAAAACGCGTCTCTGCTGGGATTACTGTTGTTCTAAATTAATCTGAACGATTCAGACTTTGGATAAAAATGATATTTTTTCTAAATTTAACTATTGAACAAATTGTGTTGGGCTGGGGGTAGTGAAAGCATTTTAAAAACATACATTATTAAATTTGCGGCAAAGAACATATGATTGGCAAATGAATATCTGCATAAGTAATTATGGGGAATTACAATCTAGTATATAAACTAAGAATTAATTTTCGGTCTGTAACAATGAATCCGAATTAAATGTTAAAATCGTGGAATGCAGGGGTTCAGGGAAATAAATAAAGAAAGTAAATCGATGGAGAATGGTCAGGCTGTAAAAAGCCAAAACAAACACTATATTTTATTTCTGGATAGATGTGCTTAAATAACAATATTATTCTGTTGAACCTCGATCGAACATTAGTTAGAGGGAATTTGGAGTATAATTAAGGGTCCTGGTCAGCATATTTTTTAAAGATATAGAAGAGTAGTTGATGAGGCTCAAAGCACTTTACAAGAACGGAAACCGTGTTAGGAGCAAAAGGAATCCAAAAATGCTGAAAATAAGGATCAAAAAATGCTTGTTGGTCTCTTTTTGGTTCCATTGCCCATGAGTTCCTTTCTCCTCCCTCAAATAGGACGGATTTTACGTCTCTGACAATGAAATGGAAGGAGAATTTTTTGGAGGGGGTTACTTATTTTAACCTCTACTCCAAAGGGCTGTTTACTTCTGTACGTGATGACACTATAATGAGATCAATAATTCCTCCAAGAACAAAAGTGTTTTTTCCCCTTTCTTTAACAGTTTCTGCTTCCATTGATTCGCTCAATCATATCGAATTTTACACCAGCCACATTTTGGATTTCAAAAGTCTTGGATCGCAAAATCCTGACGAGAACTCCTCCAGTATTCAGGGTGGGTAAACTTTTACTTCCGACCATCTGGTTTTCATCCTTCACACTCAGTAATATCTACAATCGAATATGAAGTATTAAAAAGAACGAATACAAGTTAAGTTGCACGGACGATGATATCAGCTATTACAGTGACTTTAGATAAAAACGCTTCTAAAATACTTTCAGGCTGATACAATATCATATCAAGATCATGTGATTGTACTCAATAATATAAAGAAGATAAATAGTTTCATTTAGAGTACATATCATATTATTAGTTTCATCACAAGGCCCAGTAATCTGTGAAATGTGAAATGCGCACGCAGGCTGTCGAAATCATTGGGTCAGTGAGACACGTGCATTAAAACATAATATAAAAATACTGTGACGCGAGTTCTTCAAAAAATTATCCACACTTTAAGCTCCCTCCCCTGTTAGCGCAACAGAACCACTGTCCTCTCCTCTTATTGTTTTTTGACAAGTCTCAATGTTATTCTGTTCATTGTTAGCAATTAATCTCAACGAAAGTCGTTTGTTCCTCCCAGGTCTCCGCGATTACGACGATGCTGAGACTACACACAATGATTCTAAGGACGATCACTTGCTGCTGGACCGTGTTCATGATGATTTCTTCACACGGGAAAGTGCCGGCGGTGATATGTGAATTCTGGGTGTGATAGAGATTTATTTATCTTCTCAGCCTGTCCTCTGTATTGTTGGTGACTTTCTTACTCTCTGCTTATATCGGTTCTGAAATGCCTGATAGTCAATTGGATGATCTGCGGAGTCTCTCACTAACGGGATAGCGCAGCTTGAAAAGTTGGGTACACAGGTTGTTCGAAGGGTTGTGCGCTCCATCCATCATCTCGACTTAGTATATGCACGTTTGTATTTGTTGGATTGCGGCCAACAGCGTTCTCAGATAAGTCGCGGGGTTAGTTGAGTATCTTCAGCGATGCGTTGGAAACATCCCTGAATTGATTTTCCTCCTCCTTCTGGGAGAAATCGGCCTCCTCCAGCTCCCGCCACTGACTTCGGAGAAGATGATTACTTCTGATTATTCCTTCCCTCACCTGCTCACATTTGCGGAATGAACTGGATCAGTTTTAAAGTTCATTCATATTGGCGATTGTACAAACCTTTGTTAGGTGTATGCTCCTCTTGTGGTGATACCATATATTTCATTAATTTATTGGATATGGGCGTCGCTGGCTTGGCCAGCATTTATTGCCCAAACACAATTGTCTTTGCGAAGGTTGTGGTGAGCTTCCTTCTTGTAGCTTTGTAGCCCCGCTATTGTAGGTACCTGCTCAGTGCTGTTGGACACAGGATTCCAGGATTCTGAGCCAGCGACACAGAAGTAAAGGCGAAAAATTTCCAAATCAGAAAGGCTTGTGACATGGAGGGACTTTACAAATGTTGGTGATCTCATGTATGCTATACCCGTGTCGTGCTAAATGGCCCTGGTCCGGCGCTCAGAAGCTGCTGCCACAGGGGCGTTAGTGAGATTCTACAGTGCCTCCTACAAATGGTGCGCATTGATGCTACTATTCGTCGATGTGATTGGGGGGAATGTTTGTGGAAGGGGTATCAATCAACCAGAGTTCCTAGTTCTGTGGGTTGACGAGCTTCTTCGGTGTTGTTGGTCGTGCCATCGTCCAGTCAAGTGGAGAATATTCCATTAGGCTCCTGACTTGTGCCTTGTCGATTATGTACAGGTTCTCTAGAGTCAGGATTCGCCTCAGGATTCCGAGCATCTGACATGCTCTTGTAGTCAAAGTGTTTACCTGCCTATTCCAGTTCAACTGATGGTCAATTGTAAGCTCCAAGAGTTTGATAGCGGGATTCAGAGATGAGCATGCCATTAAATGTCAAGGGATGTTGGTTAGATTCTCCCTTGTGGGAGATTGTAATTGTCTGGCACCTTGTTGGAGTGAATGCTACTTGTCGCATGTCAGCCCAAGAGTGGATATTGTGTAAATTGCGCTGCATTTAGTCATGGACAATTTCAGAACCTGAGCTGTTCTGAATGGTGATGATCATTGTGCAATCTACAGCGGACAACCCCTCCTCTCACCTTCTGATGAAAGGAAGGTCATTCATGAAGCAGTTGAAGATGACTGGGCCGAGGACACTACTCTGAGAAATTCCTGCAGTGGTGCCCTATAACTGAGATCCATGGCCTCCAAAAACCACAGCCATCTTCCTGTGTGGTAAATATTACTCCAAGCAACTGCGAGTTTTTTTTTCATTCCCTTGGATCCCAAAGACTCCAGTTTTGCTCGGGCTACTTGAAGCCACGCTCGGTCACATAACGCCTCGTTTTCAAAGGCAGTCACTGTCCCCTCACCTTGGCAGTTCAGATTTGTTGTCCATGTTTGATCCAAGGCCGAAAATAATATTGAAGCTCAGTGACCCCGGCAAAACCCAGACTGATCGCCACTGAGCAGGAGATTGCTAAGCATGTGTCGATGCTGATTATCCTGATGATGGAGAGTAGACTGATTGGGCTCGAGTTGGCTTTAGTCATTAATAAAATTAATGCTGTTCACTGTGATTTTCTCACTTGTTCAGACCCCAAACGGGAATACGTCGAGTGCTCAACATGAAACATCGGACTTTGCAGGCCGTCATCTGTTGCCTCACAGCGGCACAACACAGCCCGGGCAAAAATAAACACCATTTCTCTTTCACTCATAAATAAATAAATTCTAACCTCTTCATGCTGCCGCGCACACACACACACCAAACACCGGAAATGCACCCGCTCTCAGCCCATTATTAACCAATAACATGTTCATCCTAAGTGCAAAACACTCAGGTTATTTTTGATCACGCCTTATCGGTTCCTCCGATTCCTGATATGAATGACAATGTCCTCTGTGAAACCTTCACAAGCCCGCTCAATCTGTCCCCAGAAAGCAATGAGGGTGTTGCTCAAACTTTACAACATATACATTAAACAGGTAAAGCCAATGCTTCATTACCGGCTACAAGCTTGTTCCGCATAGTTGGGGAGTATGCAGCACTCACTGGTTTTTACCATGTCATTATATGGAGTTGTTCCGATGCTTTTAATGATGCTGAAATTATCAATGAGAACTTGCTGTTTTTTGTTTCTCTAGAAACAACAACAACAACAAAAATCTAGTTGATTTGGAATTATTCTGAAGAAGAAAATGAATGCATGGACTTCATTTCGATGATGGTGGACATAGTTGCAACACTCTCTCTAAAGCAATACTATTTCAACCCATCTATCAGGTAAAATACATCGACAAATCGAGGATGCGAAGCCCCAGGCGTGTGACTCGCTGTGTAAAATCTGAGGGAACGCCCTTAAGTTTTCAAAAAAGTACATCCATCTCGAAGATGCTTACCTTTCCGACATAAACATGTTTTGAGACAAAAAGCAAACGTTACCTTGTGTGGAGACATCTAGATTCGTTTCTTAAATCTATAAATTATCTTAAAAAGTATGAATAAATACTGTCTAATCAGAATTGTAGGACAAAGGGATACTTTTCGCGCATTTTCATGTATATAATAAAACTGTACCACACTCCGCTGTATCGGCAATACAACCCATCAAGAGAATTGAAGAACCGATGACTATCATTACAAGTTAATTTCAGCTCCATTTTCTAAGATTTGTTTTTTTCCCAAATGCCTTAAAAAGAAGTATTAGAACAGGGAAATAAATGGAATATCTGTTTTCCATTCATTTTAGTGTATTTTCTCTCTAGACTGCCACATACCGGGTACACAGAGAGCTGCATTCTCATAGCAGCTCAAAACAACACGATGTTGCTTGACAGCACAACATATAACTCTCGGGTTATCGAGTCTGGAGGGAGGCAGGAAAACAATCAGAATTCAATATGTCTCCAATACTTTATTTCTATAAAATAACTATTCAGTTACACATCATTTGAGCTCAGTGCTAACTGGCTCAGGAGAAACAAATCACCGTGCACTATCCCCCAGCAACTGTTATTATAGTTCCATGAGGTTGGCGATTGTATCAGGCATAACCACATGCTGAGGGCCACCATTATAATAAATACAGCACAAAATAGAGAAAAAATGTTCAAATAATGAGATAACATAGACTGAGAGAGAAACAATGCTCATCTTTCCTGTCTGTGAAAGGGTCATGGGCCGGTGTGATTAAGGAAACCCTCAGCTCTAGCACTCTGTGTTCTGTCCCTTTGAACTTGCTGTGCTCTGTACGCTCAGGGCCAAAATTCTTCCTTCTCTGGAAGGCTGGTGGAAAAATAATCGCACGTGGTGTTTTATACCAATCTTCCAGCTGCCGGATCGGAATCACCAGGGGAATTTCGTCCAATTCTTCACCTGTAGCGAGACACCAACAGTTGACATCAAGCCATCCTTCCCCAGACACTCTCGAGACGCCATGTACGCTGGAGTTGTGCACACTGAAAACTAATTCACCCTCACGCCACACTGTACTCGAGCATATTCCGCATCCTTCCAAATTTCCGTAACACTCAAGACGCTCTTCATTCTTTTAGTGCCAATGGGCAAAAATACTGGAAATCCCTCCGAGCCGCACAGAGAATGTATCTACACCACAGGAATTTGGCTCCAACATAAATATCAGGGCAATTGGCAATGGGCAGGATATAGTGGCCTAGCTAGTGATGAAAGATCAAGCAAATGCCTTTATAAAAATGGTGTCGCTGTCCGACACATCATTCCCACTTCTTCCTATCACTAATCTTTGGAAAGACATTTAAAAAACTCTTTCGACATTACGCAACATGTTTAACCATTTCCAGTATCCTGGCTTTCCCGATGCTGCCAGACCTGCTGAGTTTTTCCAGGTAATTCTGTTTTTGTTTTGGATTTCCAGCATCTGCATTTTTTTTGTTTATATCCAGTATCCTGGCCTTCATTAATTCTGTTTCACAATGGACATCCAGTTCCCCTACAACAACCAGGACATTCAACTACATCTGCATCACCGTTCCTTCATTGTCGATGGTTTAGGGTCCCGGAATTCCCTTCCTTACAACACTATAATTAAAGGGCAATTAGGAATCAGCAACAAATGCTGAATTTACCACTGACTCCCGCATACCACGAAAGAATAAAAAACTGATAAATTTTTCCCTCAGCAGAACAGCCAATCCCCCTACAACTCTATCTTCACCAGGTCTCCCAATCCCTCTAAGCCTCATCCATCACGACGACATTCAGTCCCCCTGCAAATCCATTCATCAGCAGGATATCCAGTTCGTCTACACACACATACCTCAGCGATACAACTGGTCCCTCTGAACATGCATTGTTCAACAAGACATCCAGTTTCACTATGCCAACATCCCTCACAACGACATTCAGTCCTTCTTTACCTCCATCACTCTCCAGGCCTTGCAGTGCCTCTGTGAACCACACCGTCACCAGGATATCATGTTCCTCTACACCTCAATTCCCCAGCAGGAAATCAAATCCCTCCACATCTCCATCCCTCTCCAGGGCACACAGTCCTTCCACCTCTCCATGCCTCACGAGGAAATTCGCTCCCTCTGCACCTCCGTCTACCAGCAGGGTATTCAGAACCTCTACCCCTTCATCTTCACCAGGAAGACCAATCTCACTTCACCTCCATCCCGCAATCCGACCGGCAGTCACTTTTCACCTCCATCCATCAGTAGGGCAAGCAGTTATTCTGCACATCCGACGCTCAACAGAATGCAATTTCCCTCTACACTTTCATCCCTCAGCCAGGCACACAGTAAGTCTGCATTCCCATTACTCAGCCGGACATCTAGCCTGTCCAGGCCACCTCACTCACCCCTGGCATCTGGTCCCTCTACATTTCTCCTTCCGCGGACATCCAGTCATTCAACACTTTCACTCTTCAACAGTGAGGATGAGCGACTATGAGATGGTGGAGTTCTTCATGATGATAGAGAGTGACGTATTTGATTCTGAAACAAGGGCCCTGAAACTTAATGGAGGAGGCGACGATGGTATGGGGTGCGGCCTGCCTATGCTGGATTTGGAAACGTTTTTTGGAGTGATGACGGTGGATGGGCAGTGACGGATATTGGGGGACGCTTCTGTGGGCTGCAACAGTTGTTTGTTCATGTCTGGCACAAGGGAGAGATAGAAATGGTGTCCGAACCAGGGCTTACAGGGGAAATTGGGGATAGTGTTGGTTCCAAGGAAGAGGCAGACAAGTTGAAGGGAAAAAGAGAAAAAGTCATGAGGATTTGGAGCACTTTAGAGTTCATCAGGGGAAGACCCCAGAGGATTGATTAATTAGGCGAGGGTGGAGTGTGAGAGTAGGCTTGCGGGAACATATCAGCTTTCTGTTAACGCTTCTACACAATGTGAGGAGGGAAGGGTAGGTGGATGCACGTGCGGGTCTCTTACAGTCAGAAACAGGGGATTTATGATTGGGAACGGAGGGGTGGCTGACCAACTAGATGGATATTTTGGTTCTGACTTCACAAATGAGGATGCATGTGGCGTGCCAGAAATGTTGGGGAGCAGGGTATAGAGTGAGAGGGAGGAGCTGTATGGGACCAGTATGGGCACGGAATTGGTGTTGGTGGGACTGATGGGATTGAGGGCCAGTGGAATCCCGGGGTCTGATGGTCTACGTCCCAGTGTCATTGGGGATGTCGCCCTTTAAGTGGTGGATGCACTGGTGGTCATCTTCCGAGATTCTATCGTGTTGGGTAAAGTTACTGTGGGTTGGAGTTTACCTAACGGAACTGCAAAATTTGCAAGGGGAGTTCGAGAGAAAGCGGGGAGTTGTAGACCAGTCGGCCTGACATCGGTGCTGTGGAGAATTCAGGATTCCGTTTTGGAATATTTGTTAGCTGAGCCCTTGGGAAGCAGTGGCAGAATCGGACAGAGTCAGAGATAGACAGAAGACTGGTTGGCAGACAAGTATCAGGGAAGGGTCATGAGCAGGTCTTGGATCCAATGGCAGGCACTGAATAGAGTGGTGCTGTGGGTGTCGTTGCTGCAATCCCAGTTATTCACGGTGCGTGTCGATGATTTGGATGAGGGAGCTGGGTGTGGTGTCTCTGAATTTGCAAATGGTGCTGGTTGGGTGGCTGAGCTGTGTGGAGGATGCAGAGATGCTTCGGTGTTATTAAGACAGGGTGAGTGGGTGGGCAGCTGCATGCCAGAAGCAGTCTGCTGGCGATGGTTGTGAGTTTGTCCATTCTGGTCGCAGGGATGGGAGGGCAGATCGTTATCTGAATGGCTTTGAATTGAGTGAGGGGAGTGTGCAATGAGGTATGGGTGTCCTTGTGCACCGTTCGCTGAGGGTAAGCATGCGAGTGCAGTGGTCGGTGGGGGAGCTGGATGGTGTGTTGGCCTTCGTAGCTGGAGGATTAGAGTAAAGGAGGGGGGATTTCTTGTTGCAATTATACAGGCAATCCAATTTCACATCAGAGTGACACAAACATTGCTCATCATAACAAGGAGACACAGGGAAAGCACATTCTGGGGAGGTAATTTACACTAGTGAAGTAGAACGGAATAACACACTTGCCCAGGCTGTGCAAGTCCATTTCCCTAACCTCCCAAGCTCTGCCCATACGTATTGGGGGACACCAAAATCCAGTTCAGAGGTGGACACAGCCTGTTGATTGTCTTTACCTTGACGGGCGGCCTCTGGAGGGCCGAGACCTGGAGGTGCCCGGCCTGCTTTAGTGGTCCTGCTATGTGGCAGTGATACCCTCCTCGGCATGTGGAGTTGGGGCTGCTGTGGTCACAGGAAGTGGGGATTCGCAGAGGATAGGTGCTCACGGAGCCATCTGATTGTATAGACACGGTGATGTGCATTGGCGGATCATCCTGCATATTGGTGCCTGAAAGTCCTTGGCTGATTCATTGGCTATGTGCGTGAGTTAATGTGTGTGTATGTGCCTGCGTGTGCATGCGTGTGTGTGTTCTTTTGCGTGTTCATGATTGTGTGTGTCGAAGAGAGAGGGAGAGGCGTGTGTGTTTATTCCTGTCTATATTACTGTGTGTGAGAACGTGCGTTTGTCTTAAAATTTCTGCGAATGTGAAAATTCACATGTGTTTATGTACCTGATTTATGTGTATTGCTGTTAGTTTGTGCGTGTGTGCTTTTCTGTGTGTGTGTGTGTCAGGGGGTGCTTGTGAGATCTTGTGGGTGTGCATGAGTATCTCTGCTTGTGACAGTAATTTTGTGAGCATGTGTGCATCCTTTTTTGTGTGACTATGTGTGCATTCGTATGTGTGTCTGTGCATTTGTGCGTTTTTGTCACTTTTTGTGTGTGTGTGCGTGTTCTGACTGTGTGTGTATTTATGTGTGTGTTTGTGTGAGTGTGTGTTTCTTTGCGCATGTGAAAGAGAGAAAGAGAGATAGGGAGAGAGTTGATGTGAAACATAGGAACATAGAAATATAGAAATTAGGAGCAGGAATGGGCCAAACGGCCCTTCGAGCCTGCTCCGCCAATCATTATGATCATTGCTGATCATCCAGCTCAATATCCTGCTCCAGATTTATCCCAATATCCTTTGATCCATTTCGCCCCAAGAGCTATATCAACTCTTCCTTTAAAACATGCAATGTTTTGGCCTGTACTAATTCATGTAGCAGCGAACTCCACAGGCTCAGGCACGATAGAGGTGTTGAAACGCAGCTTGACAAATGCATGATTAGGATGGGAATAGAGGGATACGGACACCGGAAGTGCAAAATGTTTTAGTTGACGGGCAATATGGTCGGCGCAGGCTTGGAGGGCCGAAGGGCCTGTTCCTGTGCTGTACTTTTCTTTGTTCTATGACATCCATTCCCTCTACCTCTCCAGACCACATCAGAACAATCAATCCTTCTGCAAGTTCATCCCTCACAAATACACTAAGTCGCTCTATAACTCTACACTCAGTTGGAAATCCATTTCCTCTAACACCTCTGCTTCTGTTAAGGACAGCCTGGCACGTGCCCCACGGCCACGATCTCTCAGCTTTCCATTCATATCCAGTGCAGCACAATACTTGGAGAATCCATTTTGACAGAAAACACCTCTGTCTCTTCTCGGAACGGGTCGCATCAATGTCCCCCACATCCCTATTAATAATTATCCACCAAGATAGCAAGTGGATATTTGCCCTCCAACCTTACTGGGAATTATGTGGCTTGCTTCACCACTGCCCCCTTCCCCGCCACCCAAACGACCCATCTTTTTTATTCATATACGTCCGTTCAAATAATTGCCTTGTAACAGCAGCAAACTTCATCTGTCGAAACTGTACTCTCATTGGAAAAATCACCTTTGCATCTACAGCATTTCTCCAACGAAATCAGAGTAATTATATTGAAATTCTTAAGTTTCCTAGCTATCCCTGTGTTTACGTGAAGGGAACATTATTTCTGATATTTTGACTGCTATGTTATTCTGCCTTTACTTTACTTGTGTTGACTGGGAATAGACCACTTATCTATTATATAAAGTAATTCAATTCCTGTACTCCCTATGCATGACTCATCTGCCTTTCTGCTTCCTGTAATTTCTTAGTTGATTTTTCACATTCCTCCGCCTTCATCACATCTGTATTAATTGGGCCATGTTCCACAACACTACTATAGAAATTCCTTCCTCCCTGCTCTGCCCATAAGTCCGCTTCATTGGGGCACACAGGGATCTCGACCATGACGGTCCCATATCCTGCACTTCCGCCCTCGACCTGCTCCTCTGCATCAGCATCATGCTAGACTCCCATCTATAACAACTTTCCACAACCCTAAAGATCAATTATTTTATTGTCTTTGCAATTTACACCTACTACGTCAGGAAATGCACACTCTTTGTCGCCTGGTCTCTTTCGCTAATCATAAGTGGACCGTTTTTCCTCCCGGACTCAGCTTTATTTCTGTACGAAACTGCAGAGCCCCCCGTAGAGGAATAATATATTTCATCCACATGCGGTACATGCAGAACACTCTTTCCCTGTTCGCTTTTCATTTTTCAGGGCAACAACAATTCCATCCTGGTGAAGTAGTCATGTTGGTGGTACTGCTTCTGCTTTCCTATACTTCATTCATTGAACATGCAGATATTGCTATAACTCACTAATGAGCCATTTTGTATCAAAGTTAGACGTTGTACTGATCTGTCACTCAGCAACGTGGCAAATTATGTACGGAATTTAAAAGCAATTTAGTGCAGTCAGTGGAGGCCTGTAATAAGTACAAAACATGCTGGAAAAGCTCAGCAGGACATGCAGCTTCCGTGGAGTGAGGAACAGAGTTAACGTTGCCAGTCCAACATGTTTCTTCTTTGGAATTCCGAGTGCCAAAAAAAACGGAGTTCTTATTATCTGAACAGATGCTGCCAGAACTACGGAAATTATTCGAACATGTTCTGTTGTTTAAATGAAGGAAGCATCTTGCTATCTGTTCTGTTGTGCCCTCTACTTGGTCGCTGTATCGCAAAGCACAAACTAATGTTTGATATGAAGTAAGAACTATGAACATAATTGGTTTTCAAGGCTGCCTGAGACACGGTAATGCATTAAAAGAAATTGAACTGTGCTGCTATGTATGTCAAATTGCAGGAGCCACTCAAGGGGCATATTTTGTTTATAAGGTACATATTTTTTTTGTAAAACTGAAGTAATGAATAGTTTCCATTGTCTGTTATCCAAATTGTCACAGTAATAATATTGTGTTCTTTCCTGTCTCCACTACTACCTGTTTGTGTTTGACGTTTTCCAGCTCCAATATAAAATCTGCAGTGACGTGGCTACAAGGAAAGAAATGCTGGGACCTGATTATCGAATGGCATTGAACACTCAGGTAGAACAGTCAGATGTGGTGGATAGCACAGTTAATAAAACAGTATTAATACTATAGTGAGAGATAAACTTGGATCCGAACATATATGCATGGAATTAACTGAGGTGGAATTAACAACCAACAAGCTCCAAAAACGACGCATGAAACAGCAACTGTAATGTAAATCATAAAATAAATCAGGACATTTTTAGTGCGTGTAACAAGAATAATACCATAATCACGGAATCACGGAATCGGAATCACAGCATCTTAGCGCAGAAGAGGCCATTCGGCCCATTGAGTCTGCAACAACACACGATTACAACCAGAACTAACAGCCTAATTCTATTTCCCAGAAATGGCCCATAGCCTTGAATGTTATGACGTGCCAAATGTTCATCCAGGTACTTTTTAAAGTACGTGAGGCAACACGCCACCACCACCCTTCCAGACAGCACATTACAGACCGACACCACCCGCTGGTAAAAATAAAGTTTTTCCACAAACCCCCCCTAAACTTCCTATCCCTCACATTTAACGTATGCCCCCTTGAGACTTCAACTAGGGGGAACATCCATTCTCTATCCAACCTGCCCATGCCCCTTATAATATTGTATACCTTGAACATGTCGTCCCTCAGTCTTCGCTGCTCCAACGAAAACAACCCACGTCTATCCAACCTCTCTACAGAGCTTAAATGTTTCATCCCAGGCAACATCCTGGTGAATCTCCTTTGCACCATCTCCATTGCAAACACATCCTTCCTATAATGTGGCGACCAGAACTGCACATAGTACTCCAGCTGTGGTCTCAACAATGTTCTATAAAACTCCAACATGTCCTCCCTCCTTTTCTAATCTATGCCTTGTTTTATAAAGGCAAGTCTCCCATATGCCTTTCTCACAGTCCCGCTAACGTGCCTCTCTGCCTTCAGGGAACTATGGAAACATACGCCAAGGTTCCTTTCTTCCTCAGAACTTCCTAGTGACATTTTGTTCATTGAATAATTCCTTGACAAAGTCATCTTTCCAATGTATATAACCTCACACTTTTCATGGTTAAATTCTATCTGTTTCTTATCTGCCCATTTGACCATCCCGTCTATATCTTACTGTACCACAAGATACTGAACTTCACTGTTAACCACCCGGCCAATCTTTGTGTCATACGCAAAATTACTAATCCTAAGCCCCGCAAAATCAAATATGTCGTTCATATTATTGACAATAAATGGTGGACCGAGCACACATCCCTGAGGTACGCCACTGGGTGGACCTGGCTTCCAGCCTCTAAAGCATCCTTATGTCATCACGCTCTGCCTCCTTCAACTTAACCAATTTTGAATCCACTTTATGAAATAACCCTGAATCCCATGTGCATTTGCATTCTTTATAAGTCTCCCATGTGGGACCTTGTCACAAGCTTTACTGAAATCCATTTAAACTACTTCAACTACACCACCATCAGCTACACATCTGGTCACCTCCTCAAAAAACTCAATCAAACTTGTTAGGCATGACCTCACTCTGACAAAGCCATGCTGACTATCCCTGAGCAAACCTTGCCTTTCCAAGTGGAAACAGGGACTCTCCTTCAGAACTTTCTCCAACAGTTTCCCTATCACTGACCTGAGACTCACTGGCCTGTTCTTTCCTGGCCTATATCAATAATCATGAGAATGTTCGAGGTCTAATAAACTGGGAAATGCTAATCAGTACTAATGTTGTGTAGATAGATATATTGGGGTGTATGTAAGGTGGTTTCCCGAACTTGCACGTTGAGGAACCAACTCGACAACTGGCAATTTTAGATCTAGTATTGTGCAATTAATGGGCCGAATTAATACTTTTGTTGTAAACTACCCTTTAGGAAAGAGAGACCATAAATCGCAAAAAAACAAGTCTTGATTCACAACGTGTTTTTGTTCAATGGGATATTCGTCTAAAAGGCAAAGGAATATGTGATTGCACGATCTTCAAGTTGACTTTGTTATTGCAAAGCTTTGTTAAAAGGCATGATTATAGACAGTCAATAGCTAACACTTAAGGAACCCGTGCAAAGTTTACCAGAAAAATACATTCATTTAATGCAATAAGGCCAATCAAGGAATGTGTTTCAGCCGTGGCTAATTTATTAAATATAGGATTACATTGTGTCAAAGGAAGAAGCGTACAAATTTGCAAAAATGGTAAGCTTGAGAATTGGAAGCATTTTAAATTCCGCAAAGCGGAAACAAAAACAGAGAGAATCTTCACAGAATCACAGAATAACACAGTGCAGAAGAGGCAATTCGGCCAATCGAATCTGCACTGGTACGTGAGCAACACCTGGCTTAATTAAGGGGAAAAGATTATAAGGCCAAAGTAGCGTCAAACATTAAAATATAGACTGTTAAACATCCTACAGGCAAGCATAAAGGAAAATACTTGTGAATAAACGTCAAATATGGGCCCATTACCAAAGGATTATTGAGAATTTATAATGCAGAATAAGGAAATGGCCCAGAAGCTATACAAATATATTGTGCATGTCTTTATGGAGGAAAATATTAAATACTCCAAGAAACACTGGAGGAGCAGCGGACTACTCTTAGCGAGGAAATTCATGATATTAATATTCGTCTTGAAAATAAAACTGGAGAAATTACTGACCTTTAAAAAAAATGGTTCCCTTTGAGTTGAAGTTCTGCATCCAAATAAATTGAAAAATGTAGCTTAGAGATAGGAGATGCAATGGCGATCATCATTCAAATTTGATAGATTCTGGAATGAAATCTGCTGATCGGAATGTGCCGAATGTAACCAAGTTATTTAAGAAAATTAGGAGAGAGTAAATGGTGAACTACAGGTGTTAGCCTGACATCAGTAGTAAGGAAAATTCTAGTATTCCTATTGGAGAATGTGAACTTTATAGACCGAGGAAATAATCGGAGCGTTAGCCCGAGTCAACATTGATTTATAACAGGGAAATCGCGATTAATAAATTTGTTGCAATTTTATGAGAATGTGCCCAAGCAGAACAGCTGACGATGATGCTCTGCAAGTGGAATGTTTAGAATTTCAGAAAGGCTTTAGTAAGTTCCCACACGCGAGGCTTGTAAGCAAAATTAGATGCATGAAATTGCGGGGTTGGGGCGATGGTGGGGGTTGGAGGGGGTGTGGTATTAAAGCCTGCATTGTGAACTGGTTAAGAGTCACAAATCAGAGACCAGGAATAATTAAATATTTTCAGGTCGGCAGGCTGTGACTAATTTGGAACTGCAAGATTAATTCCCTGGGATCCAGTTATTTAAAATCTATATCAATGATTCGGATCTGTGGATTAAAGGCAATATTTCCAAATTTACAGATGACACAAAACAAGGTCGGAGTCGCAATTTTGAGATGGATGCAATGTGGTTTGCAGAAGCTAAGCGAGTGGGTGTAGGTACCGCAGATGGAATACCATGTGCAGAAATACGATGTTATCCACCTACGTCGGAAAAAAGAGAAATACCGAGTGTTGCTAAAATGTTCAGAGAGTGGGAAGTGTGCCATTGGGTATACTTGTTCATGAGTCACTGAAAGCTAACATGGAGGCACATCCAGCAGTTAAGAAGCTAAATAGCACATTGGCTTTTGAAGGAAAAAAATTGAGAGCAAGGTAAAATATTTATTTATGTAATTTGATCGTTATATTTGCAGAATAGGAATGGCAACGAAGTTTCACCAAATTAATTCATTAAATGGAGGGATTGTCATATGAGGAAATAGTAAATAAAAAATGCATTTAATATCCAGAGTTTAGAAAGTGTGGGGCGATCGCATTCAAACAAAAAAAAAATCTAACAATGTTAGGCAAGGCTGATGCTGGAAGGATTGTTCACTTGGATCGCGAGTGGAGAAACAGGGGAGGCATTATCTCAATTAAGAACAGGCCATTTAGGACAGGGATGAGGAGGCAGTTCTGAAAGGAGAGCGTGGAGAACCTTTAGAATTCTCTGCCCTAGAGGGCTGTGGAGGCTCAGTCATTGCGTATTCAAAGGACCGATGTCAATAGGTTTCTAAAGTTAATCAAGAAAATGCAGGAAAATCGTGTTGAATGCGAATATCACCCACTATTTCATTGGTTAGCGGGAGGTCCCGAAGGTCTGAATGGCTTACAACTTCTCCTATTTCTTCCTCAGTGCAGATATGACAGCTCAGTACTGGGACATCAAGTAGGTGAGATAAATCATCACGACAGCAGAATAGTATTCATCCACATTTTTCGAACATGCAGCCTCGAAATCTACTTCACTCTACCAATCGTTCAAAGGAAAATGTTCATGATTCAAGGACATGAGTCATGAGCAGCCACATACAACTGAAATGGAGCTGACAACACGGTGAAGTGACAGCACATGTCTCCTTGTATGCTGAATTGCGGAATCAGCATGAAATGTGCAGAGCTAAGCGATGCCAAAGCCAATGGATCAGTTCAAAACTCTGCAGGCCTGCCACATCTATCGAGAATGGTCGTAGGTAATAAAACAACTAACATTCTGAGGCTGGTCCACGCTGACCAATCCGCTTCCAGGATTATTAAATGACAGGGATGAATCATTTGAACCTATCTTCCTCCAGAAGCCCCCTTGCATCACAAATGCTTGCCTGGAAACAAATATTTTAAATAATTGTCGTAGATACGAGTTCTCCTCTTAAAGCAAGGTGCATGCGATAGGATCATTGATTTTGCCAAAAGTTTTCTCTGAATTATTAGCTGCGGACATTCTTTAAATCTCAGTCAAAACATTCAGTCGACGGCGTGGAGTTTGGTGGGATATTTATACGAAGTGAGGCTGTGGGATGGTGTTGCGCACTCTGCACGGGATTCAGTCGCACCTAACACAGAAACCAGCGTCCTTTCTGTTTACGGTGGACAACCCTCTGAACCCCAGGGCAGCGTTTATGTAATTGGTCACATTTGTCTCCTAGGCCCAACCATCGTTTGGTCCTTTATAAATATCGTCCCTCCAACATAAAGCAATCAGTGTTGATTTTCACCGAAGGCTGGACAATGTTCAGCAATATCCCTATCTCAACAGGCTCTGAAGCCATCCATTCCAATATAAAACAATGTCTGTACAACTTTCCCGCTTTGACTGATAGGTGGCAACAGACTATTTCACCATGCCGGTTCCAGGTAATTTCCAACAAAATTAATTCGAAACATCTCCTCTTACATTTCAGTGCCATCAACACCAACAAAGCTTCTACCTAAAATATGCTAAGGAATGTTAGTATGTAGCTCCATAACCGGCGAGCAATATGAATATTGTGCTGGCAAGTCCAGGTAAGTGGTTGAATATACTGTGGCGAGTAATTCATCACCTTCATCCCCAATGCTTGCTCAACCATCAATAAGTAGGAACTGTTCATTTCCATAGACAAGTTCCGACTTTCCTAGATCAGCCAAGCTCAAGCATCACATAACAAGCTCGAGAGGATTGGAATCAAAGCGTGCCTTACTCATTACATTAAGCATTCTCATTCTCCACCGCCTGCGTACACTGACAGCAAGGCGTGCCACCTACGGGATGCATGGAGACCTTCGACAATTACCTCAAGGGCAGCAGAAACATGAGTCCACAACTAGCTGCATGTTGCGCTCGAAGGCGCACAACATCATCACTAGTGTACATATTACCATGTCTTCATTGTCACTGCACCAACATCTTAGAGAATACTCCCTTAAATCACTGAGAGTGCACCATAGTTACACTTAATGGGGTACATCAATGTGGTCAACCTTCGAAATTGCAGTCAGGTGTGGACAAAAAATGGCGGAGTTTCTAGCGAAGCTCAGATCCTTAGAGTTAATACATCCTATTCCTACTGCTACCACTAATTCTACTACTGCTAATACTACTACTAGTTCTACTAATACCACTACTATTGCTACTAATACAATTAATAATAATAATTCTAATAGTAATAATTATAACAATGATAATAATAATAACGATGATGATAACAATTATTATCATCATCATCGTAACAACAATAATACGACTACCGCATCGAAATCTATTTCCACTATTACTCATACAAATATTAAAAATAATAACATAAAAAGTACATCACAGTCGGCAGTCATTCCAACCATAATTTTTATTAGCCAGAATGGAGCTATGTAACGTAATTTATTTTTCAACACTCATCCTTAGCCCCAAGGTTTCGATAGTTCAGATGATTTTTTTTTGTTATGCGATGAGAAGTTATGCATCGAGAATAAATCCATGCAGCGCATTCCGGATTCTCACCAACCTGTGGTAGAAAGTAGTTCACCTCAACTAAATTCTAATTCGTTCATTATGTTTTGATTTATGTATACGCCCCCTCTTTATTGACAACATTTCAATGAGAAATATGTGCTTCCTCTCCACTATATCTGCCACAATAAAACTTCATCACAGTTTGGTAGAGCTCAGTTAAACCTTCACATAGTCTGTGATGTTTTAACAGCCCCAGCACCTCAAATCTTTCCTCCTAAATATCATTTTATGTTTGTGACAAAATCGCCCACTTCCCTCCTCCGTCCGCTTTCTCATTTGATCACGTTCTTCCTGAAACACAGTCACCAGGAATGTGAAAGTACACTAGTAGAATAGATAGGTTTTTCGAATCATTCTAGCTCAATATTCCTGAAGTCATATCCTATACATTGAACAAGAATGGAAAATATGTTGTACGACCCCTGTTGTTGAATGTTCTTAGGGAGAAGAAAAACCGACAAAGAGCTGGACTGACTGGCTTCCTTACTCTGAAATTCCGCGGAATTTGTTTCCAACGCCTTTTTAGGGTGTACATTACAGATCATCACAACAAATCTATTCATCTCCTTTCGGAAAAGGCCAGATATTCCATATTCCAATACTTGTGCTTTCATGAACAGCGTTGTGTTCACTCCATGGTCTGAGCTGACTGAAACTCGAATAGAATAACAGAGGAAAGGAGACTGACCCCTTCCCGCAGAGAAAACTTCGGTTTGGGGAGGAATATTGGGAGAGACAGAGGGAGAGGCGGGCGGTGAAGGGGAGGGTGGCGGGAGAGGGAGAGAGAGAGAGAGAGAAGGTAGAGAAACAGGGAAAAATTAGGCGTGAAAAAAATTGCGACGAGAAAGGAGACGGTGGGGGAAGGACGACATCTCTGGGAAGCCCACTCCTCATGACTTGGTTTTTGTACTGATAAAATTGAAGGTGCATGTTTTGCAAATTGATGGTGACTATTACAGTGTGAAAGGACACAGATTGAAAGACACATGTGCTGCATAGCATGATCAGCAATCTCAATTATGGAGTCAAATGCAGCAAAGGCAATTGGATTTTCTACAGTTAGACCTGAGTTTTTGTGGAATGATTTGTGTTCAGCTAAACTCCCTGATTGTGACTCGTTTCCAAGGTTCTTGATTATTCACTTCTCAACAGCAATGCTTAAAGAGAAAGTCATTGCTCTAGTTATAAACCTGCCTGCTTCAGTCTAACTATCTGTCTATCAATGTTCCATTATTTACCTCATCCTGAGTGGAAAGAATCTGGAAGAGCCAGAATGTATTGATCATCGCAAATGGCCCACTTATTTAACCGCTACAGTCCAAGTGATCTGGGTACACCAATGGAAATGTTGGCGGGAAAGTGAGCATCCGGGATTTTTTGCCCAGCTTCAATGATTAAAAGACCGATTAAATTCCAGGTGTAGAAGGTACATGCCTTGGACGGGAGTTAGCAGCTATTAGTGTCCGCATACAGCTGCTGTTTTTGTCCTTTTCGGACGTCAACATCTTGGGTTTTTAATTTGCTTTCCAAGTATGTTTGGCATCTTGATGAACATAATTTTGTCGGAGGTACAGGCTGCATTGAAGATGACATGGTTGCGGGGCCACAGCTTTTTTCTTGCAGTGTTTAGCGTAGTGCTGACCCAGGCTGTTTTGTAATTCTTCTTGGGGAAATTCTTGCGTTTCTTTCAAGCTGGACTTAAATAGGATTTGGGGGACATTCCATCACACTCCTGACTTGAGCTTTGCAGATTTTGGAACATTGTTTTTCGGACTCTTTGGGAAGTTATTTTCTGCAGAAACTCTAGGGTCTGAGTTGCTCTTAAACCACATGATTTATTGGCTGCACCTGTTCCTGGTCAATGTTTATTTCTCAACAATACTCTGACACATTGTTGTACATAAGTAAGATAAGCTGTGTAACTTAACGAGCCACAGGTAACCCTCTACAATCAGCCACGCTGAAGGCACTCTGACAATAACTTCTTACGGATCTGTAGTTACAGGTGTTACAGAGCAACAAAGTATTATAATGACAGAAACATATCACTCTAAAAATAGGCTGATACCAATGTGTTTTCAGTACATTCCAGAAAATGTTGATTGTCGAAAAAACACATCTGGTTCATTCGTGTCACTTAGGGAAGGAAATCTGCTGTTGCCACTTGCTCCGTCCAACATCTGACTCCAGGAGCACAATTTTATGGTTGACTCTTAAAAATCCCCTCTGAAGAAGGGAGATTTAGAATGGGGGATAATTGCTTGTCCAGCCATTGATGTATACATCCAAGGAACTATATTTTAAAACACTTCCACGTCGCGGTGTTTTACCATTCTTTGATGCATCCATGAGGATGAAATAAATAGAATTATATGTTGATGGGGTGATTCGCAGAAAGGAAATAATTAGCTGCTGTGAAGAATAAAGATTAGCCTGTGCCTGCTTTGACGAACTGACTGTTACTGTGTCGTAAATGCTTGGTAGCACGTTCTGAAAATCTAAACATTAATCTCCAATGTGCTAACACATTCTATTGAACTTGATATGCAGATATAAGACCCTGAAATACAATGCAAGAGGGAAAAACCTGCTGAATATAACAAGAACCTTTAATCAACAACAAAAAAAAAAGATGTTCACCCAATGATGTCTTAGTTATTCGTGATTTGCCATTGGATGTTGACTGAGGAACCAGTCCGGTCTACTGGCTTGGTTGCCAGCGTTTTGCGACATGGACATAAGCTTCAATGGGGCAATGAAAGAGGAGAATGCCGATTTGTGGGAGGGAAGGGGAGACGGAAAATGTGATTCGGGGATGCATTATGAGACAGAAGGACGACAATCCGCCCATCTTCTGAGATACCACGTCAGAGTGGGTAAGGCACAAAGGGGGAGAAGGGGAAAGAGAGAGTTTGCAGAAGAACGAGGAATGGTGGCTGAAAGAGGCAAGTGGGGAATCGCATAATTGTTAAGCACGCAGCTAATTTCGTGGAGTTAAGATTCATTCATTGCTCGTCAGATGCAAAAGCGTTCGTTGTCCTCATGAAACAAGACCTAAAGAGCATTCAGTTTTGGGCTGATAACTAACAAGTGATACTAACGCCACATAATTGTCTGCAATGACCATTTACAAAGAAAAAAATATCTAACCAGCTCTCTTTGCTGCTTAACGTTATTACCACTGTCGAAATCCCTAACTTCAGCATCCTGGATTTGGAAGGATCTTTCCAAATAGCCCAGGCGATTTGATGCAGAGCATCCTTAGGGGGAAAACAGTGATATCAATGTGCTCCTGTGGTGTGTGGTTGAGCGAGTAAGACTGAACGTCATTCAGGTGCAATACTGAACACAAATCTGTTGTTGCCATTTACTGGCACTTCCTTTTATGCTGAATGATGATACTGAACAAAGCAATTATCAGTGAAAATCCTCATAGCTACCTTAGGTTGTCGTGAAGACATTTGATGAAGCATTTGAAGTTGGTTTGGATGGATTTAGTTGGCAATAACCTAAGGCGATGTCGTTGGCTGAGATGACTCCACCCCCCACCCCCCCCCCCACCCCACCCCCACCCCCCACCCACTCCCGCCCCACCTCCAATAGAAACAACAAATTTTCTTGGTGTTTGGTTCCAGTGCGAAAATTGATGACTTGAAGAAGGGTCATTCAAATTCGAAACGTTAACTCTGTCTTTTTCTCCACATTTGCTGTCAGGACTGCTGAGTTTTCCCATTATTTTTTGCTTTAGACTTCCACCATCCGCAGCATTGTGGCTGTTAATTGATGATTTCCTCTTCACGTTACAATCACCTCAATTTTGAGCAGGGTAATTGATGCTTTATTCAATGACACGTTTAACTGTAATTCGTTCGTTCCTTTGTTCATTCTTTCATCCACGCATTCATTCAATCATTCATTCATCCTTTAATTATTGCATCCATCCACTCATTCATTCATTCATTCATTCATGCTTTCATTCATGCATTCCTTCATTCATTGTTACATCCATCCACTCATTCATTCATAGAATTAGTTAGTTAATTAGCTAATTAGATCGTTAGTTAGGTATTAGAAGAGTCATACGAATTTAAAACGTTAACTCTGTTTCTCTATCCGCATATGCTGCTAGAACTGATGAAAATTTCCAGCATTTCCTGTTTTTTTTTTAATTCTACGTTTCAAGCACGCACGGTGTTTCACTTTAATCTCAGAACCGAACGAGAAAGCAAAGCCGGTCGTTCAGCACTATGAGTGCTGCATTTCCCTTATCCCATTATTGAGCACGTTCTGCGCTGTCAGAAAGGGATTGTTGGGAGATGTTTGGACTGTTGGATGCTCAATGCTCAGTGACCGTTGGATAGACTGAGCATCCGGATTGAAAGAGTGTTGAACTGCTGTATTTTATGTACTGAAGTAAGGCTGTGATATCAGAAGATCAGTAAAATGCAACACAGCACTCTTGCAGTTTTATCTATTGAATAATTATGAAACTGAAGCAGAGTTTACGCCGTCAGCTTGACTGAAAGAATCTGCAGCTCTAAACAGAAGAAGAGCAGTCGAGCTCCCCCCAGTGATCCTGAGTCTAACATGTATCCATTAATTAGTTGCACGGAAAACAGATGATATCACAATGTCACATTGCTGTTTGAGGGATTACGTTCATTCCAAATTGGGTACTGGGTTTCCTACAGTACCATCAAATCAGCACTTTCGATAAATGCCTCATTGCCAGTAAAACTTTTTGAGTTGTCTTGTTGGGTGAAAAGCGCAGGTCAAAGAAGTGTGTTTTTTCATCAGAAAGAATATGACGCCGCTAAGTTGTCAAGGAGAAAGTTTCAGTAATTTGGAGATTATGGAATGCATTGCCGAGAGTTCCAAGCCTGAATTGACATTTGCCAAACCGATATTCGAGTGGTTCAGCTTCACAATTGTTACCCATGGCTGGGCCTCATTCATCTTCTTGCAGAAGAAGGAAGCATACTTACTCGAAACCGTGTCCCACCCCACAACTCCAGCAATACCCGAGCGATCAATGACATCAATAATTGTATAGGTTTGGCCGGATTGAGGGAGAAATGTAGGATGGTCGGTGTGTGGACAGACAAATTGAGGGGGGAGAGATTGAGCGAGGAAAAGAGGGAGATGGATACAGAGAGAGAAAGAGAGAGAGAGAGAAAGAGAGAGAGAGAGATGAGAGAGAGAGAGAGACAGCTAGAGAGAGAGAGAGAGAGATAGAAAGGGAGACAGACAGAGACAGAGAGAGACAGAGAGAGAGAGAAAGAGAGACAGAGACAGAGAGAAAGATAGAAAGAGAAAGAGAGAGAGAGAGAGTGAGAAATGGAGACAGACGGTGAGGGAAAGAGAGAGAGAGAGAAAGAGAGAGAGAGACAGAGAGACAATGAGACAGAGAGGGAGACAGAGAGAGAATGAGAGAGAGAGGGACAGAGAGAGAGAGAGAGGGGGAGACTGAGTGAGAGAGGCAGAGAGAGAGATAGATAGAGTGTAAGAGAGAGAGAGATAGAGAGAGAGAGAGAGAGAGAGAGAGAGAGAGACAGAGAGAGAGGGAGAGAAACCTCTTGAGCAATAACAACTGTGAACCTTTACTGGGGATGCAGCGGGGGCAAAGAGAGTGAGAAAGACAAGGAGAAGGAGAGAGAACGCAGAAAAGGAGAAAAAAAGGAGAAGAGAGGAGAGGAGCAGAGAAGAGAGGAGATGAGATGAGAGGAGAGGAGAGAGAAAAGTAGAGGAGAGGAGTGGAGTGGAGACGACAGGGGAGGAGAGGAGATGAGAAACAGGGACAGACGAAAACCGGAGTGAGGGGAAGACAATGTATGGAAAGGAAATAGAAGCTGAAGTTAATTAGATTTCAGCCACGGTCTGATTGAATGGCGGAGCAGGGTCGAGCAGCCGAGTGCCTTTCTCCTACTCCTTGTAAGTGAAGAAAAATACAGGTCAAAGGAGAAACAGAGGATGAAGGCAGATGCTAGGGTCGGGGTCGAGAAAGACGGTTAGGTGATAAAGGGAGGGAGATGATTGTTGGAGGGAAAGACTGAGCGAGTGGGATGTTTCAGGATAATATCTACAAACAGAGAAGAGAACGAGAGCGTAAGAGTGTGTTCGAGCACAAAGTAACAAGTGCGTGTCAAAAAACGAAAGAGAGTGGAAGGGAATGTTGGAGGACAAGTTAAAGGAAAGCAGAGGCACAGTGTCAGGGAGACTGGTAGTGAAATGGGGAAGAGAGAGAAAAGCAGAGAGAATGAAAGCGAAAAGGAAATCGAGAATGCGTTATTATACAACCTAATTTAACTTTCACAGAATCTAGGGAGTTTGGAAAATTGAAACCAGTGTATCAGCTTTCTCACTAGCGACTTCATTCACGGCCTTCATGTGAATTTAGCGGTGCAGCGGCAGTAACAGTTTGAGGATCTCCCTTGTTTAGAGTGTCTCTGGTAATTTTAGTGTTTTCCTCTGTTAGAATACCTGCAATGGTTGCAGGTTCGGCGATGGGTGTCGGGTCTGTTTTAGTTGGAGTGTTTGTATTGTTTTAATGAGCTGTATATGTTGGAGGCTTTGTGACAGCTTCAGAAACTGTTTCTATTCATTGGGATGTGTTACTTCGATGTTCTGCGTAAGCTGGAGGGTCTGGATGAGTTGGAGGATTGTCTCAGTTGCAATTTGTCGATTTGTTGAACGAGGACTATCATTTGAAATTTTTGAGATTTTTGGAGGTTCTTCAATGTTTGATGTTTCTTAGTCTGTTGTCGAGTTTGGATCGGCTGGGGGACAGTTCTTGTTTGGAGAATCTGCGTTGTTTGCCGACTCCATAAATGTTGAAGTGTCAATGTCGTTAGGGACGCCTGGCGACAGATAGCCTGGAACTCACAGATAGCCTGCAACTCACCTACCGGTCGGAGAATAGGTACCAGTTGGATGAAGTGTATCCTTTGAAGGTGCAGCTTTTGTTTCTGTATGTTAGTTACAGTATGGATTGGAGAATCTGTATGGGTTGTGGTATGTATTTATATATACATATATATAAATAAATAAATTAGAGAGTATGATCAAATGCAGAGATGCCAAGGTTTTGTTTTTTGAGGCAGACCCGTGATGAGATCAGGCACTGAAGAGAGAGGTTCAAATGGCAGCAAAGAAAGGAAATTAAACTCTCCCAGTTCATGAGGAAACAGAAATTACAACTTAGGGTGAAAACAAACCATCCAGGCAAAAGGAAACTGGCTCAGCCTATTATAACTGACGAACAAACATCCAGTAACATTTGACGAGTTCAGTTCTGCAGCACAGACACGCAGAGGAGGAGGGCAGATCCACAAGCTGATCACTTGTTGCTGCATCTGTTTCCACTAGTTGAAGATAACATTCGTGGATCTGCACCATCCAGAGTTAATTTGCCGAAACTTGTTATCTGTGGTGAAAGCTGTGCTGTGGATCTCTGATTGATTATGTGTTGCGTCTCGGCTGGAGATCAGGCCAAGCACTGGAAGGAGAGGAGCTGTTTCTCTCTCTCCACAGATGTTGCCAGATCTTCTGAATCTTTCCAGAATTTCCTGTTTTTATTCTAATCTAAACATTCCCTGGGCTCTAAGGCAGGAAAATAGGGGGTGCGTGAGCAGTTTGTTTGATGATTCAGTAAGTATCTTATGACTAGGAATCTGAAGGTAACCCATCAACACAAAGCACAGTCCAATATTCCCTAACAGTTCGGATGTCACTTTACCTAAAGGTCAAAACTGATCATATTTTGCGACCTGCAAATCCCTGACAGACTTGCACTTCATAACTGGATTCCGGATGGCTCAGTGTTAACATTTGGTTTCAGTATATATCGCTATTTGATCCCAGGTCATCATCCGGGAAATTATTGTGACGTTCAGAACGAAGCCATTGATTGTCAGGTGGTTGCTTTCTGACGAAAACTGGTCCTTATGACCACTTCACAGTGCGAGATGACAATGGTGATCTCCCGACTCTCGATGAGTTCAATTGCTCGCAATCGCGCGGTCCGCACCCCTCTGTGTACTGGCGCTGTTAGGAATTCCATTCCAATCGCCCTTCAAGTGTATTTACAAAAAAAGGTAACAGGAACAATCAAATATATCGGTGTATGCTTGTCAAGAAATAACAGTGTTAAGTGTGGTAGTGGAGAAGAATCTTAATGGCAAGAGATTTCAAGAATACTTTGGCTTTCAATGAACCCCATGTCCATTGCACAATGGATGATGTTACCTATTGAAGTCTAGGCAAATCAACGAGCTATTACTTTAAAAAACTTTGCGTGAAGCAGATAAAATAAGTGAATTTTCACTAATCTAATTAATGGAAGGTCTAACGATTTGCTGCTTCGCTGGATCATAAAGTCCCTGGAGAATGAATAAATGACTTGGTTTGTTTCTACCAGAATCCTAAACTGTCGTAATTATTGTTACTTGCTGGAAAGACGATGAGCAGTTCAAAGTGCCTTCCGAGCGTTGCCAATATTAGTACATTTCTTGCACGTAACAGTAACATTAACACTCCCTTTGTCCTTTTGTTCATGACATCATTATCAGTCTCTCCTTTGCCCTCACCTATCGCTGGCCTTCTATCCAGCTTTACCTGCTCCACCCACTTTGAACAATCTAAATGGCCTGATATTTCTACTTCGCTTTAGCTCCGAACAAGAGAGATGCAAACTCGAAACTTCAGCTTTTTTCCCCCCCACAGATGCTCTCAGTTCGGCTGCGTTTTCCCAATCTGTTCTGTTTTTGTTTCATATTTCAAGCACCCGCAGTCATTTGCTTAGGACTCAGCGTTTAAATCACTAGCAATGCTTTTCCAGAAATGCCTTCCTTAACGAAGTGCTGATCTTCCCTCCGACAGGCCTCCTGTTTGTCAAATTTTCCCTGATCTCCTCCATTGATTTCTATTTCCCTCCTTTTGTTTGATAAGTTGTTTAACAAATGTCGCCTTCACAGCCACATTTCCTTCTTCAGCGAGCGTGTCTACCTCCATCTTTCGCCATTTGTATTCCATCTGGACTTTCATTCCTCATGCTCCGAAACCACTCAGTATTACAGGTATATCCAGGACATAAACGTTGCCCGGAATGCACTTCTGTCCGCATCCAAAGGTCAACAATCAGTGTCCTGTGCTGCCATATGTATACACGTGCCCTCCCGCCCCATCAGCATCGACTCATCCTAACTCAAAACTGCCCTGGCCCCTGATTGATTTTATTTTTCGTCTGATCTGACAAGTTAAGAGGAATATTTTTAGCTTCTTTTCAGATGTTAAGGAACACAAGCTCCAACAAGTACTTGATAACTAGAAACCACACCCGTCCTGTCCCTCTGACCCCATCCCGTCTCATAATCCCAGCCCTTGCCATGAATTCACAATATTCTCTGGCTTTCCCCTCTGTGACACTGAACTTTCAGTACCCAGCAAATGACTCAGTTGCATGACCTAACCTACTTACCACAATTTATTTTGGGCTCGGCCCCACGCTGAACTCTTCTTCTTCTACCTTCGACTCTGTGTTCACTTCTTTGGGCAAGGAGTACGCCACCCATTGCATGGACACCTTCTACCGCCTCGAGTATCCTCCCTCCACCATGTGAACTGTCTCTGGTATATTACCTGCACTTGATCTTTTCATTGAGATCATCAGTGCGAAATCAGCCAACTCAATTTATCTGGTCCTTTCTCTAGGCTGTCTCCTTCTGAACTTGCTACTTTCCGTTGTTTTACGTCCAAACCTAACTGCGTTCGCAAACCTACCAGCAAGGGTGGTATGTTGTTATCTGGCACACTGGCCACTAACTCACAGAAGCTGTGCGCCAACTCGGAGAAAATGCTGCCTATCTCCGCTTGTAGCATGGTCCCACCACAGAACATGAAGCCATTGATTCCAGGACTGTCACTTAACTTTTATCCTCTTGAGATCTTCACTCCACTGCTTCCACTCATCGTCTCCCATGCTCCATCTCCGGCATTCCCGACCCTTATTTAACTCTTCTGTCTTCATTTTTGTTGATAGAATGCTCACCAATATTCATGACAAGTCCACCGACTCTCAAAGAATCCTCCACACATTCTAAACCGCACCCTGCTTCATGTAATGGCTCCATCCCATTCTCCCAGTTTTTTCGACTATTTCACACCTGTTCCCTTGATTCCACAATAAAAATCGGAAGTTCGGGCATGTACCCCTTTTTCTTCAACCGAGGTGCCTCAGGCACAGTGGTTGACAGGGCCTTTAACCAGGCCCTCACCACCACCCGCGCTTCTGCCCTCACACCATCCTCTCCCTGCCAGAGCCATGATGGAACTCCCTTGGTCCTAAATTTTGACCATACTCTCTTCACATTCAAATAATCTTTCAGCGCCATTTCTGCCAGCTCCAGCATGATGAACACACCTAACACAGCTACCATGCATCCCCTTGTCAACATCACATCGGAATAATTCATTCTGCGATACTCTTGTACACTCCTCCATCACCCTAAACACTTCGTCCCGCTCCCACAGCACTTTCCATTGCATTGCAGAAGTTGCAACATCTGACACTTTCCCTTCTCCCTCATCACCATCCAAGCGCCCAAACAATGCTTGCAGGTGAAACAGCGTTTCCATTGCACCTCCTTCAATTTGGTCTGCTGCATTCATTGCTCCAAATGTGATCTCCTTTACACAACGTATACCAAATCCAGGCTGGGTGACCGCTTTGCAATACACCTCCATTCTGTCTACAAGCATAACGCAGCCACTTGCCATTTCAACACCCCATTCTGCTCTCATGCCCACAAGTCCGTTCTTTGCCTCCTGCAATGCTTCACTGAAACCCATAGCAAACTGGAGGAACAGTACCTCATCTCCTGACTAGGCACCTTATGCTGTTTGAACTTCAGATTAAGTTCACAACTTCTGCCCATTAAATTTACCCACATGTATAGTCCCCTTTTTTTACACTCACTTTTATTTATTCTACTTATTTTCGTCATTTGGCCATGGTTGTAGAACTTTTTTTATCACCCTTCTTTCCCATTATCTATCCCTTTCCCGCACCACTGCCCCCTCCCCCAACACCATCCCCAAAGGCGTCATTTGTTACTTGTTAAATGTTGTTCTTTCACTCAATGCTACTCTTGCCCTGCTATTATCACATTCTGATTTCTTATATTTTTGCTACAATGAGCACCGCTTTTTGCTGTACTACTACAATTATGACGCCTTGTGTCCTTGTTGCTCTGACACTGTTGTCAATCTGTCCTTTGACCTCACCTATCGCTGGCCTTCTATCCCGATTCACGTGCCAAACTCCCCTTAAACAGCTTAAATTTCATCATGGTCCCACTTCTCTTCAGCTCTGAAGAAGAGTCATACGGGTTCGAAGCGATGAATCTGTTTCTCTCTCCACAGATGCTGCTAGGCGTGCTGAACTTTTCCAGCATTGCCTGTTTTTTTCTCAAAACTTTACATCATTCCCGAGTAACGGAAACTGGAAGTGAATTTCCAAATCAGAATACTAGATGCACCCTAACAAATATGAGCTGAATATGAGGTCGACCCGAGAGCCTCAACATCCACCAATATGCATGATTTACCCAGAATGCTGAAGAAATCCAGCACACCACCGCGCAACTTTGTATATTCAGGGAATAACATCCAGCCTCCTAAAGCTTTTCCGACAGTTACAAAACTCTGTTGAGTTTTCACACAGGGAGAGCTTTTCGTGCACTTTTTCACGTTATGGGGAATGGAGATTTGGAAAGAGATAAAAATGGACTGGGCTCAATAGGTAGGTAGCAGTTAACCAAAGAGAGGTTCAAACAAGGGAGACGGAATTTAAATTATCCCACTTGGCTCGGAGGCTGGGAGTTGGGAGTAGCGAACATTAGGGGCGGTCCCCGCAGGAAGCCAAGGCCGTGAATGCAGAGTGAGTGAAACTTTACTTTTTGGGAGGGGAGCGAATTTTGTTTGTGTGTGTGTGTTTGCGTCTGTATGTGTGTGTGTGTGTGTGTGTGTGTGTGTGTTTTATTTTGTGTAGGGGGGAAGAGCGGGGGGTTTGAGTTGGGGCGGCAGGCTAAGGAGGTAATCAGTTCATGATGACAACCTGTGAAGAGCCGGGCTCAACCTGCCAGAGATGCTGACGCCACAGGACATAATGTTCATTAAACCCCACCGAAATAATGCATTGTCCGGTATTTTGGAGAGATCAAAGCAGGTTTGCCACAGGCTTAGGAACGAGGGTCAAGGTGGGGAAAGGCGAAACCCTTTTTGGGATTGTAGCCCTAGTCCAATATGGCAGTGGAAATTACAAAGATTGGGTGATTGAGAGGAAGGGTCGTGAGGGAGCGGAACCTTGTTGGTGCGGGGCATGTTGACAGAAGATAAAGTTTGGATGGTTGGTCATTGGTAAAAAGGACACTTCTAATTTTGCTGGGATAATTTTCTGATCAAGGAGAAGAAGAAAAACTCTGCAGCGAAGCAGCAAGAAAGGGTATGTCACTGGGACAATGTCATTGCCTGCGCATAATATCTTTCAAAACAAACTCTTGGTTGGGATCCTAAATATTATATTTACATGTCCCCGTGTCAGGGACACACAGTTATTGGTTCCACTGCTCTATGATTCAGTGTAATACAGCGATACCAGTCATATTTATAATTAGTACTGAAGGAGCGAAAAGGATCCAAAAATGAAACAAAATTCTAAGTGCCTGTTCATTTTTGTGGGATGAGCCCCTAATGTGCAGACTTATGGATTTCTTGCCAGGATAGTTCTGAATTAGGTAATGTCCTGTATTTCGAAATGTCTGCCTTGAATGAAATAAGTCAAAGCTGCTGAATGAATGTGTTTGTTTAAGTGAATGTGACTTCGAGCAACAATCAAACATATTTCTCTTGGTGGGAACTCATCCCGCGTATTAATCGGGGGCGACTTGAATAGTTTCCTTCAGAGTTCCTTCTTGAGGTGCCGTTTCCAGACCAGCAGAAATCGAGAAGAGGCCATTCGGCCCATCGAGGCGGCACCGACAGGTGAGAAACTGCTGACATACCTATCTAATTCCATTTACCAGCATTTGGCCCATAGACTTTTAAGTTATGGTCTGCCAAGTGCTCATCCAGATACTTTGTAACGGCAATGCATTCCAGACCGTCACCTGGGTAAAAATAGTTTTTCCTCATTACCCCCTAAACCAGCTGCCCCTCACGTTGAACATAGGCCCCTTTGTGAGTTACCCTGCAACTAAGGGGAACAGTTGCTCACTATCCACCATGTCCATGCCCATCATAATATTGTACACTTCGATCTTGTTGCCCCTCAGTCTTCTTTGCTCCAAGGAAAAAAACCTAAGTCTGCCCAAACTCTGTTCATAACCTGAATATTTAATCCAAGGCAACATCGTGGTGAATCTCCTTGGCACCCACTCCAGTATAATCACATCTTTCCTATAATGTGGCAACCAGAACTGCACACAATGCCCAAGCTGTGGCCCACATAAGGTTCGATAGAACTCCAGCATGTGCTCCCGGCATTTGAATTCTATTCGTCGATTGATAAGGGCAAGTGTTTTGAATGCATTTTTCACTACTCCACTAATATGACCCTCTGCCTTCAGAAATCTATGGAAACGCCCGCCAAGGTCCCTTTGTTGCTCATATATTTAAACTCTTTTAAAAAGTACCTGGATCTGCATGTAAAGTGCTGTTAGTTGCAGGGCTATGGGACTCGTGGCGTGAGGTGGGGTTAGAAAGAGAACGTGGATGTCCTCGCGCTGGCATGGACAAGATGGGCCGAATGGCCTCCTTCTGTGCAGCAACTTTTCTCCTGTTCCATCGTTGAAATTCTAGGAATGTTGAAATCACCTAATGTAATTAACCTTTTCTTATTGCTTTTACACATCTCTGCAAATTTTGCACATATTTGCTTCTCAGTTTCGCGTTGAATATCTCGGAGTCTTTAATAAACACCTAACAATGTGGCTGCCCATTTTTTATTCCTCAGCTCTAACTGCAAGGCTTCACTCGATGCCCCCTCTAAGATATCATATCTCCTTACTGCAGTAACTGACTCCTTAACTAACAATGCAAAACCTCTTCCTCAATTAAACCCTCCACTGTCTCGCCTGAACATTCCATATCCCTGAATGTTGAACTGGAAAACCAGCCCTTCCCTCAACTACGTTTCAATGATGGCTACTATATCACAATTGCACTTTTCAATCCTCACCCTTCACTCATCTGTTTTACCTGTATTACTCCTGGCATTAAACTAGAGGCCATCCAGCCTTGCCTTACTCCCTTGAAAGCTTAATGCATCTGTATTTCCTCTGACTTCATTTCTGTACTGTATTATGATGTGTCCTTATCTTGATAACGCTGTGTCCCATCCCCCTGCCGAATTAGTTTGAAATCCTGACAACAGCACTAGGAAACCCTCCCGTAACGTTGTTATTCCCGCTCTGGTTCAGATGTAGTCTGTCCCGTTTTACAGATTTCAAGTTCCCTAGAAAGGGTTCCAGTGTTCCCAGAATCTAAAAAAAAACTCCCTCCTGCGCAAACGCTAAAGCCACGTATTCATCTGCGTTATTCTCCTTATCTGAGCTCGATAGCACGTGGCACTGGTAGCCATCTTGAGATTACAAACCGAGAAGTCTTGCTTTTTAGTCTACTGCCTTATTCCCTGAATTCTTGATGCAAGACCTCATCCCTCTTTCTACCTATGTCACTGTTACCAAATTGTACCAAAAACACTGCCTTTTCACTCTCCCTCTTCAGGATTCCCTGCAACCGTTCATTGACATCCCGGACCCTGGCACCGTCCTGGAGCCACGTTGACGGCCACAGTAGCGCCTATCTGTTGCCCTGACATAAGAATCGCCTATTACAATGTTACTTCCTCCCTTCCCCCCTCCTGTTCAGACAGGCTGCCTGTGGCGCCAGAAGCTTGGCTCTGTCTGCACGCCCTCGGCGACCCAGCGACCTTTTCAGCCTCCAAAATGGAATACCGATTTGCCAGCGGGACCCCAGGGGATCCTTAACTACCTGCCTGCTTCTCTTGGACTGCCTGGCGGTCACCCATCCCTTCCATCCTCAAGTCCTTTCATCTTCGGTGTGACGACCACTCTAACCGTGCTGTCGATGATGCTCTCATCCTCGCGGATGCTCCTCAGTGGCTCCAGACAAAGTTCCAGCTATGAAACCCGCACTTCCTGGAGCTGCAGGAGGACTCACCTCCTTCACATATGCTGCTCCCGGGCACTGTAAATATCCCCGGCTTCCCACATGGAGCACGAGGACGGCACCACGGCTCCTGCCATGCCTAATCCTTTTAATTTAAACATTTTAAGTCAATTACTCTTGGGCCCTTCTTTCCTGATCTTTGTTACTACAGAATATAGAAACTGAAAACAACAAAAACACCTTAAACTATCAGAGATAAATAGTAAATAACTTACCCACTACTTACCACTGACTTCTTTCCATGGTAGTCTCGAAAGATGCAGTATGGCAAAACCCTCGCTCTGAAAATTTAAGAATTTGGCAAAAAATGCAAAGAACAGGCCGCCCCCTACGCACCGAATTCCCACTGTCCACCAAATTGCCAATACCCAAGCTGGATTTGCACCACTGTGGATTTGATCTCTCCTTGTTCGTGTGCAAGCAGGGGTTTCACTGCATTCATAATTGAAAATGCTTTGAAAAGTTATGAATGTTGATTAATTTTTGTATCATTGTATGGGGAACGTGCATCTGGGCTAACAGCACGAATGAGGCCACGTAGTGGTGTGAACAATGTCTTATTATGGGGCTACATGTCTTGGGCTATATTGATAAGCGTTTTTCCAGTGCTTCAGAATGAGGCTGATCATAGTTTCCATTTCTAAAACAAGCAGCTGAAATTCCTCCATCTCCAATTGCATTCTTCCGTTTTAGCTTTGATTCCAATTTTTTTTTTTGTTTATTTTCTCACTGTTGAATGTTGTTTCATTACGGCACAGCTTCAGGTTTACGATTGAACTCTCTGCTCGCTCTTTCATATTTTCTCACAAATGCATTTCGGATGATTTCACTGTAACGGGACCATGCTGAAAAGAGAAGCACTTTAATGGGGCGTTGTATAATGTTCACTGTTTTTGTAGGGATGTTCGCTGCTTCTGTCCGACGATGGTTCCTTCCAGTTAAGTGTGAACTTATTGGGAGCATAGATGAAATTGACTTCCGGCTAATTGAATCGTGGAACAATCCAGCATTGTACTTTACAATTGCAAGATAATGCTTTTATTTATTTTTTTTTGTGAGGTCTGCTTGGAAGGTTCATGAATTATTTTTCTGTGCATTGTATATGATATAAACAGTTGGAGACATGCGTTGTTGCTCAAAATGTTAAACTGTTCACCGCGGCTGAACAGCACAGATTGTGAATACTAACGTTTGAAATCTGGCCGGCTAATAGAATGGAGAAGCAGGATGTAATGGCTAAATTCATCGTTGAAAAAAGAGAGGAGATGGTTGGAGAGAGAGAGAGGACAAAATAACGTAAAGCTATCATCAGTGTGAAACATGCACAAGGTTGGACGGCTGATATGCTCACAACAATTATTGAGACAAAACTGATTTTAAGTTGCACGAATGATGGTGCCACATATAGTGAGGATTCATGGTGGATCTACTCGGTGTGAGGTAAAACTGTCAAGCCTTCAAGAGAGTTTTTTTTTAAACTTCATTTTCCTTCCTTACTGCAGGCTAGGCATAATAGGGTCATGTTTTCATTTCCATGATGACAATTGACAGCTTCACTATCGTGATTTAAATACCATCTGACAATTCAGTTGAAAAAAACAACATGATTTCAAGAACATAATTAAATTTAGTGCTCAAGAAAATGTGCTGAGGGAATTGATCACAAAAGTATTGTTCCCAGCTTACTGGTTCCGTAACACAAATGGGCACAGGTAATGATGCTTTATTGCGCTAACTGAACTGTTAAAGACATGTTTGCACTATTATTCTCATCCTACTCTGATTTTATTTACCTTTTTTATCTCATCCTACTCTGACTTTAATCAGTTTATCCAACTGCCAAATCCATCAGCTCCAGTCTTCCTTCCAGCTCGGATATGACATTTCCGCTCTCTTCCTAAATATATCATTCACAGGCTAGGCCTCCAAATCACTCTTCCAATGGTATCCAGAACCTTCAACTCACTCTGGTGTGAGTTTATTTATTTTATTTTAAAAACTGTTTGAGCAAAGCACTGATTGATTCGCTTGTACCAGTAGAACGAACCAGCTGTAATAAACGTTGTCGGAAGGAATTCTGTCCCATTCGAATCCAGCCCAAATGACAATTTCAGACGTTGGATTCCGCCTGTGCAAAATGCCTTCCGCCTCTCGGCTGGCACTACACTGCAGAGTCATTCTGTCCTTTCTGTGGAATCGATAACATTGATACAAATTGTTTCAAGATTTCATGAATCATTGTTGTTTTTAAAAATAAAACCCAATCAAAGGTTCAAAAAAACAGTGAGAAACGGATGATGCTGCGATAAAGTATTAACTTCCACCACAGATGGTGCCACCTCCTGCTGTGGCCCCACATCTTAACAATAACTGCTATGCTTTATCTTCCCCCCTCTCCGAATTAACTTGGCGGCGATTGAGATCCTTTCCCGAGGAAAATGCTTTCTGCCCAAATGTCTCACTGGGCACCAGCAGGGAAAGGCTGTGACCGATCTCCCTATCGTTCTACCTGAAGCGATAATGCGATGGAATCGGGCGCTTTATTTCCTAGATTACTTCCTGAAAATTGCTCCTGTGTGCTACCTCATAATCACCTTGTCCTTTGAAGCAACAGACTTTCCATATGGTTCACAGTCGCTTTCAACTTTGACCGATTCGTGGCCATTTGTTGTGAAAAAGTGAGAACAAAGTATTGCCCCGAGAAAACTGAAGCTGTGGATTTTGGAACAGTGAGCGTGGTGGCTGCTTTAAAATGGTCTCATGGGACTTTATACGGGAACCAATATTTAAACTTGATAATGTATTGTTACTTCACCCACATCATCCTTATATTTGATGTTCTTCCGATTTTGCTTCTCAATCTCCCAATGATCAGACATATTGTGGTTTCCAGTAGAATCCAACGAAGCCTCCAGAGCTGCAATAAGAAAGAGGATCGCTAGGAACTAGAGCTGGTGAGCCGAAGGAATTCCATCATTTTAATTTTCCGAATTTCTGGCAGTTTAATTCTGTTAACGGCATTCCACCTTCTTTATAGCAATTATCCGAATTTCCACAAACTGTTAATATAACAGAAATCAGAGCAGTAATTCTGCAGCGTCACAATAATTGCACCAACACGTGTATTCACATTCTTACCCCGATTAAATCAGAGAGGAGTTGGTGAGCGATGTAAAACGCCCACTCAACCTTAATCCAAAAAGGGCGAAAATTCGATTCGAATGATGGCCATCCAGCAGTGTGAGATCCTCGCCCAAGTACACTGGAGCCTGGTGATGGTGATGGTGGTGACTGACTGAATCATCATCACAGAAGAGGAAACTCAGCAAGGTGGATCGGAGTGTGGGGGAGGAGGTTTGGGGGGCGGTGGGTAAAGCTTGAGCTGCTACTTGATCCTCTAACAGCTCAGTCAGTGGTGGGCGGGGCGTGTGAAAGTGGGGTTGTTCTGTGAGTGGACTGTTCCATTTATGTTAATGGTGATGCTGTGAAGTAGGGGTTTTTGTGTCCACAGTGCTCTCTGTTAACCATTTATTCATCCATAGGCTTTGGGTGTCGCTGGCAACGCCAACAGTTATTGCATATTCCTAATTGTCCTTGAGACGTTTGTGCTGAGCTGCCTTCTACAACCGCTGAATTCCATGTTGTGTAGTTACACCTACAGTGCGGTGAGGGAGAATTCCAGGAATTTGACACAGCCAAAGTCATTAAATGGCGTTTTATTTCCATGTCATTATGGTGTGTCGTGCTGGGGAAAATGGAGGTGGCGGTCTTCCAATCTGCCTGCTACCCTTGCACTTGTAGGCGGTAGTGGGCGTGAGAATCTAATGTGCTGTGTAAGGAGGGTTGTGGAGCCTGCAGTCCTTCCTGTTGATTGTACACACGGCTGCCAATTTGCGTCGATGGTGGATGTAATGAATGTTCGTGGAAAAGGCAAACAAAGAGCGTCCTGCTTTGTCCTGTATGTTGCCAAGTTTCTCGAATTTTGTTAGACTTACACTGACACAGGCAAATGTAGAGTACACCATCACACTGCGGACTGGTTCCTTGGAGATGATTGAATCTCAGGGATTGTGTTGCAGATCAGAAGTGCTCGCCCTTGCTTTATTCTCAGCGTCTATAAACTTAACGAAGGAGAACACTTTCTTGCTGTACAGCCTGCACAGGATCCACATTGTTATGAACACCAATATCATAACTCCAATTAATCGCCTCCTCTTCAAGGAGAACAGATCAAATTTCACACACCTAATCAGGTAATTGAATTCTTCCACTTTGAGCCACCGTCTGTGCTTCCACTGTAATACCTTCATGTCATTCCTATCGTGTTCTGTTCAACACTGTGCAAAGCACTGCAGCTGAAGCTGAATTATTGCTGCTCACGTGTTTGTCATGACTGTTTTGCCCTTAAGCTTCACCTCTCTTGCTATAAAACAGAAGGACTGTATGCTTTAACATCATAGTCTGTCATCTTCACATATTTATGGGAACAAAGCAGCCCTCTCTGCCTCGGACCCTCTTTAAAATATACACATGATTCTCAATAAACTGACCTCAATCATCTTAACAAAGTAATCATTTCAAACCTTTATGTCATTGTCAAATTTTGAAATGATGTGTTGCGCACCCAATTTTCTGCCATTACCGCAACACTTTGAAAAGAAGGCAACTAACATTGATACGTTAATTGTTTTTGGAGTGAAGGGGGAAATGCAAGTTATCTTACGTAGAAAGTTTGGACAGTCTTGGGCAGGATCCAATTTCGAAGAACCAGAGATGAGTTGACATACAAATATAAGATCCTGACAGGACTTGACAGGGTGAATGGTGAATGGACGTCTCTCCTCTTCGGAGAGTCTAGAACTTGGTGGATCAGTAAAAAAACATGGACTCTCACATATAAGACGCAGGTGTGACGAATGTTTCTCTCAGATCTTCGTGAACGTTTCGATCTCTCTTGTCCAACGAGCAGTGGCATCAGGGTCTATGTAATTTATTTTAAGGCAGGTGTAAATGCATACATAACTAACAAAGGAGCCGAAGTTGATCGGGGGTAGGTCAATTGTGCAGCAGAGTCCACAGTAACATCAGCGATGATCTAGATTGTCCGATGACAAATTCTTGCTTCGAATTTGCATGTGTGCGGAGTCTGTTATTGCTGAAGAAACTCAGCCTGTGGCTGTTTCTGTGTAAGAGTGGGAGAGGTGGAAGATCGGTGTGGAGAGATATCTCTGTGTTGGTAATGTTTAACTGTGTGAGTGCTGCCGGAGGTGGGCGCTTGTTTCCATGAATGGGGAGAAGTCCTCCCTGTGGAGGAAAGCTGCATCAGAAAGACTGAAAAATAGCCATCTACGCCACTGCCTCCTTCTCCTTCTGTCTACTCTCTCTTCTATACAGGTCTTTCTCTGAATGAAACTGTTTCCTCCATGTGGCCTTATTTCATTTTGGCCGCCACCTGCTACAAAAAAAAAACGTGGGCAGAGATCTCTCGATTCCTCAAATACTGATCGCTTGTCCATGTCAGATTTTCATCACTTCACCATTGCCGAGCGAGTGTTACATCAGAGCGACAATTCGATCTACTCCTGCTATCATGCGATCAACATAACTTCAGAAAGCATCTTTCAAAATATGACCCAACCACTGTTATCACAGATGAAACACTTAAGTTACTTCGTTTTATGGTTAACTTATATCTCGTCATCTGTGAAAATAATGAAGAGCATATCATATTGCAATTTTAATAAAAACTGAAAATACGTGAAAAGATACCTGATGGTTCGTCAGCATCTGTGAAGGGGGAAACATAGATACAATTAGGATTCCAATATTACTTATTTCGTAGGAACAGGAGAGATGTTGAAATCTGATCAGTTTAATGTTGTTTTAATAAAACAAAGAAGGGACAGGAGCGCAAAATGAGAGGTCAGGGACATGTGAGAGGGCAGGAGAAATATCATTAGAAAGATGTACTGAAACACAAGACAAAGGGAACGACAAGGAAATTCTGAAGTTTAATAATTTGTTCTAGACCAGGTGCCGATAGCACATGAGCCAGAGTAACGAATTAGCAGGAAATGGCAGAACAAACGCGCTAGCTCTGTCTGAAAGCAACACCAACAACAACAATAAAAAAGCAAGTTACAGACTTGCACGTGTGTAGAATTAAATCAGAAAAAATGAACAAAATTCATTGCCTGAAGATGTTAAATTCAATGCTCAGTCCAACAGGCTTTCAGCTGCCTAACTGCAACTGAAGGTGTTGTCCTTCCAGCCTGCATTGGCCTTCATTAAAACATTCCCAGAAACTGAGGATGGAAGTTTGAGCATGAGAGCAAAGCTGGTGAAGTGACATAGCAAGCGTCAGGAAGGTAAGGTTCATGTCTGACATAGAACATTGATTAATTTTCGCAAAGAGTACACTCACTCTGATTTCGGCCTTCCCAATGTAGACACAGCGTTGTGTGCAGTGAATATAGTAGACTACATTGAAGGAAGTACAAGTAAATCACGGCTTCACATGGAGGGATTGCTTGAGGCTTTAATGGTAAAGAGGTAAGACGTAAAGTTGTAGGTATTACACCTCCAGCTATTGCAAGTGAGAGTGCGGTTGAACGGCAATGATGGTTTAGCGGTGTTTGCGGGTTGGTCCAAGTGGTCATAGACAGAAATGTTCCTTTGGAATGATGCCAAAATAGAGAAGGGATGATAAGTTTGCTCCTGACCTCAAGTTACATTTCGTGTAATTGACGCAGGCTGCTAACGTGGAGAAGGAGGGCGAGGGGAACCACATCCTGGCTTCAGGAAGGGAGGGGAAATAATGAATGCAGAAGTTCTGGATATGCATCGGACACGGTCGAGGGGCCAAAAGGTGGGAGCCTGCTTGGCTGGAGAAGAAGGAAGTTATTTTGGGATTTTAAATGTGAAAACTAATATCATGACATATGTTAGAGGCAGGAATGTTGGATATTGGAATATAGTCCTTACGGAAAGCATGATGTGAGGATGTACAGCCGAGGTAGCTATGGAAATCGGTGGGTTTGTATATAATATTAGTACACAGCCGATCGCCAGCAATTGAGACAGAGAAGTCACGAAAGGGAAGAATCGGAGTTGGATCATGTAAAGGTGAGAAAGCTCCGCGATTGGAAGCACATTTGATTGTTTTTATTTTAACCATGGGAAAGCATTAAGTCGCAGCAAAACGGTTATCAATGTTCCGGAAAAAAGAATCAAGCCTGGGATTGGGACTGATTAGAACTTTATTTAGAAACGTCTAACATGACCCCCCCGCCCCCCCTCCCCCCGACCCCCGCCAACGAAAAAGTCAGCTGTAATTCTGGTCCATGATGCCACCTATACCCCCACCTATGTGAGTCCAAATGTGAGTTGAGAAAAAAAGCTTTTTCAAATAGTGAAAAGTTAGGGTTTTGAATGCACTGCTTGGAAGTTTTGTGTAGGAAGCTTCCGTTGAGGCGTTCAAGACGTTATTGGATGTTTATTTCAATTGAAACCGCAAAGAACAAAAAGCAAAGAAAAGCGCCACAGAGAACAGGCCCTTCGTCCTTCCAACCTTGTGTCCATCATATCGCCTGTCAAACTAAAACATTTAGCATTTCTGGTTTCTGTATCCCTCTATTTCCATCCTATTCGAGTATTTTCCAAGCTGCCTCTTAAACACCACTTGCGTACCTGCTTCCACCACCTGCTCTGGCAGTGCATTCCAGACATTCACTACCCTCTGCGTAAAAGAAGCTTGCCTCGCACGTATCCTCTATAGTATCCTCCTCTCAGCCTAAACCCATGTGCCCTAGTAATTGAATCTTTCACCCTGGGAAAAAGCTTCTGACTATCTGCTCTGTCCATGCCACTCAGAGTTGTATAAACTTCCATCAAGTCGCCCCTCAATCTCCGTCGCTCTAGTGAGAACAATCCGAATTTCTACAACCTCACCTCATAGTTTATAAACCCCAGGCCAGCATCATCCTGGCAAACCTACTATGCAGCTTCTCCAACGCCTCCATATCTTTCTGGTAATGTGGCGACCAGAATTGTGCGCATTATGCCAAGAGTGGCCTAACCAAGGTTCTATACATCTGCAGCATGACTTCCCAGCCTTAATACTCAATACCCCTGCCAATGAAGGTAAGAATGGCATATGCCTTCCTGACTAACTTGTGGACAAGCGTTGCCTCTTTCAGTGACCTGTGGACCAGTAAAACTGATCCCTATGCCCGTCGATGCACACAAGGTTTCTGCCATTTGCTTTATAATTCCTAGCTGTATCAGTCCTTCCAAAATGCATCACCTCACAATTGCACGGACTAAACTCCATCTGCCTTTTCTCCGCCCATGTCTCCAACGGGTCTATATCCTGCAGAATCCTTTGACAAACCTCTTCACTATCTGCAATTCCTCCAAACTTAGTGTCGCCGCAACCTTACTAATTAGCCCAGTTACAGTTTCCTTCAAATCATTTACGGAAACTGCAAAAAGCAAAAGTCCCATAAACAATTCCTGCGGAACACCACTAGTCACCGTTCTCCATTCATATAAGCACCCTTACACTGCCACAGTCTGCCTTCTATGACCGACCCAATTCTGTATCCATCTTGCCAGCTGAAGTCTGATCCTGTGCGACGTTACCTTCACTACCGGTCTTCCCTGAGGGACCTTCTCAAACGTGAAGGTTTACGGGAAATAGACAGCAGGTTTACGCTAAATTAAAATGCCCAGAGTGCCGAAGCAGTCAAGATGGGCCGAATGTTCTTCAATGCAATGTTTCAGCTGTGTGACTCTGTGATTCTTATTTGACGAAAGGAAAGTAAAAACAATTTAACGTTTGTTTTCTCAATGAGAGATCAACTTCAGCCAGGCTGTGATGGACGTGGGTGGATGTGGACTGATCTGGCCTCTGGTTATTGAAGAAATTGAGAGCCTTCAAAGCGCCAGTGTGGCGGATGGAGGTCTTGAGAGATAGGATGTACATTGTGAAGTGTGACGGTTAGGGCCAACTGGAAATTAATGACGAGATTGAGGGCGACAGAGTTATCACGAAGCTGGGTAGGAGGCTTCTACACCATGGGGAGAAAGATCTAGACAAATATGAAGAAATAATTTCACCGGGAGAGGCAAAGGTGGAGTTAGTGGGTATAACAGGACAGTCCGTTTTGAGAGGATTATATTAAGAAGCGAAATGTGGGCTGTACAGAGTGGGGGCACCATAACTTTGGAGGCTGTAGGGGGAAGGTCTTCTTTGGATTTGAGTTCGGTGGCAGGCCTGGAATCTACGACTTGATTGTACCTCTTGATGTGGTTATGGTCCAGATGGGGTGTATAAGAAATGTCTGAGAGTTGGTGCTCAGATTCTGCAAGGTTGATGCCTATGCCAGACAACGTACGCCATATTGAGTGCGTCAACTTTGTCTTTTTATGGATAATGTGTTATTGTAAATGACTGAACACAAAAAAAACTACAAGTTGATTTAGTTTGTGATTATAATCCAAGCTCATAGAAAAGCCAAAACTCAATTAACTGACGGTTTGACTATACAGTAACACTCGGCCATAAGCTGGCATCATGATGTATAAAGTAACATTGTGATTAGAAAGTAACCGGACACTTGGCAAATAAGTAATCAATTCCTAAAGTGATCAGAAAACCTTCAAACCTGCGCAATACTAACGTTTTGGCCATGTTTTTGCAAAGCAAACAAAAACCAAAAGATTATCCACGTCCCAAGATGATTGAAGAGCCAGAAATGGTCGGACTGCTGATGCGCTGCCCCATTTTAGGAACATAATCGACTGCATTTAAACTTTTCGATCACCTCCAAACTAACACAGAGACATTAGCTACCCGACTGCCATTGAACTAATCCGCTGACAATTAATTGCCTCACTCCGCCAATAGGGAAAATTCCTCACAAACGAGCCCTCTTTAAACCAATAAAACAACGTTAATTTCGAGCAATCTAAAAAGTGTAAATGTCGTTCTTCCAGCACAAAATAATCCATAAAGGCACATTCTTATCTGTTGAAATAAAAAAAATTAAGCACTACTATTAAAATCAAGCTGCACTGGCCCAACTCAAATATTGTGAACCTGCAATATGTCCCAGTGACGTTACGGAACACCCGTAAACTGACACTGTTCCCGGTAACTTGTTAGCGCCTTAAGCCTATGAACAATGGCAAACTGACCCAAAAACAACAAAGTGGCTCAAGAATATCAACCCGACCCGCTGCCAATGTACTTAATCTTGTACTCATTTAAAAATGAAATTTAAAAAATCCTGCTGAGTGATGTGATCAATTAACTGAACTATTCCAATATAGCGAATAATCACTTAGTACAAACTTAGGGTCCATTATATGACTCATTGAGCTGAAAAAAATAATAAAGACCCTCTAAAATATCCGGTAACATTGAGTACTCAAATAGCACTCAGATCTATGTATCAGTAATATAATAAATCAATCCATGGGTTTGATATGAACCCAGTAACTGAATAGGCTCTCTCATTAATCTTACTCATTTTCTACAGACTGACTCACACCAATGAGACGGACGTATGAATGCTCTGCGTCAGCATTTTGAATCATCAACCGCCAATTCAAAAAACAAGCTAAAACTGTGTCAACAAAGGCAAGGTTGTTGCATAGCCTTCGAAGGAAAGCCGGGGATAATTGTGGACCAATTAGAAAACGGTATGCACATCAGGCAAAGTCATTGCGTGCCTTCAACCGAAAGTTCGGGACTATTGAGGAGTAAGGAGAAAGTGGTTTGAACATTAGTCACATTCATTTAATGGCCTTTGAAGTGTGGTTCAAGATGTTTCGGGACGAACAAAGAGACATTCCATTGTCGGCAGAGGGCATCATTGTTGTACTAAACTAGTACTTTGCATGTGTCTCTATTGAGGAACAGATGTTTGCTAAAGTGGGATTAAATGAGTAGCAATTGGCGACATTGAATATGAAACAACATTGATAAATTGGGTCTCTAAACGCCACATAGTCCTCAAAGTAGCAATATCACCTGATCTAAAATCCGCCAGGTGTACAGAAGGCAGGGAGCGATAATGATTGGTCGTTGATTTTTAGTGGAAGCAGCAATACATTACTACTCCGAATGTGTGTTTGATTGGGGAACTTTCTCATATTTCGGAATTACAGCCGTCATCAAGTGAAACATTAACTCCTTCAGCATTATGTAGGAACACTGATCAAGCAAAACAAAAAATAGCAAATGTAATCTTGCTTGGGGGTATTCTATGTGATACATTTTGATGCTATATTCATAGGTGCCAAACAGAAAGATACACCAACCGGGATATGCAAATAACATATAATAACAATGAATCATTGCTGAATCAACATACATAAAATGACTCGATGCACACACGACTGGTACAATAACCTGCAGATAAGATATTAATAAAACCTCACACGCCACAAAAATTCAGCTCAGTATCCAAATCTTCAATTTTCTGAGCACCCAGGAACTGATTTAGAATTCATCACTTAACAAAGTGACCAGGTCCCATCAACTCACCCCTCACTAATATATGAATACAATGTAGATAAAGCTAACCTAGTGCTCTGAAACTGACCTAACATCTCAGAAATACCCCAGTTTTTTTCACTTGTCATCATATCTAGCCATCTATTAGAATTAAAACTGACAGAACACATATACGCTGACCCACAATCATTAAAAATATCCAGCATCAAAACAAAATAGACATGCTCATTATCCGAGGTGTTGTTAGCCCGGATCCAAATACTCTTTGTAAAGGGATGCACAGGACTGCTCTGTGGAGTCTGCCTTTACTGGAAAATTTCTGTATTTCAACAGAATCCTAAACGGTCAGTGGTTCGAGGGCGGTGGGGCGTGGAGGCTGGTGTGAGGGGTTTGGTGAGGGGGTTGGTGGAGTTGGAAACTTCCCATGTTATGGTTGTAGATTTCCACATCCTCAGAAAATACAATAGTTTGTTAAACCCACCAAGGTAGACGTGATGTGTGTTTCACACGTCGGATTCTCTCGACAGATTACCGACATTTTGGTCCCTGACCAACTATTTATGATACTGGTTACGATTATTTGCTGGCGACATTCTGTTATGTTGGTTTTTTTCGCGTGAATTAATGATGTTACCCAGATGTACTGGCCCGATTCAATGGCTTGGACATGTTCAATGCCCAATAGCATTAAGTCAACATTAGAAGCGAGCAGCTACTAAGATGCTTGTGCAGGCATAACCAGAACGACAGGTGTGTCCTGTCTGCTCAGCAGAACAGCAAAACAAACAGCGAGCGCTCTGTGATTCTACAGGCTGCGAGCTGCTTTGGGTTTGCACACAGCCATCTTCAATACTAATTGCTCATCTTTAAGAAACACATATTTTTACAACAAACATTTCTGTGGGTTCGACTTCTCTCCAAGAATCGGGCTGAATGATGGCAACATTATTCAATTCAAATGATTGGCAATGTTTACTCAAAAAGTTGCAAGTGCATTTCTGCTGTATTTAGGGAATGATTCCTGAGCGGCCTTTTTCCGAGATGCACGTTCGGGGAAAATTGCACAAGTAATAATGGTGGTCTGTGATATTGGTGATAATGGTAATCAAGCAACTGAATCTTAAATTAAGCATTTGACAAAGTGTGACAATAATGAACCCCAATAAATTTAGCCAATGAAGATTCACAATATGCTTAGATTTAGGGTTATTTCAATATCAATAGTTTGCTTTATCCCTCAGTTCAGCTGTTTGAATCTTAAATGTTTCCAAAATTTCCTTACGTAGAGTCATCTTCAAATTCCCCTCGACATCGTTGACAAATTATTCTGGTTTTGGGACTACAGACACTGCAATAATTCATATGCTATGTAGCCACAAAAAAAAAGAGTACAAACACACAGCGCCAAAAATGCACGCAGAGTTATTTACCTGAGAACCTTTTAAACTGGGTCCTTCTGCCTTGCACCTTGGAAAGAGAACTTGGAAATATATGTTTGAGTGGATTGTGCCTATCGCTTTCCCCAGTTGACAAGGCCTCTAGAGAAAATGTACCGGTGTGACAAGTATTTTTTTATTGTTCCATGTGTTTATTAAATTGTTGAACTTACGGCAACAAGGTCCTGCACGCTCTTCTCGCTCAAACAAAGATTAAAGTGAGATTGCAGAGAGTACATCACACTAAGTTTAAAATATAAAACCTTACAACAATCAAACAAAACCGAATATCAATCATGAGAATAATGAGCTTCCCACCTTGATTCTGATATTCAGAATGATGAGGAAAATTTACCCCGTTTAATTCATGGAGTTCATTCTTTCCATGTATTATTGCCTGCAGGCATTTTCTTCTCCATTTTAAAACCCACTTCCAGCTTGTTACGATAATCCTCTTTGTCTTACAATGTCTGTTAATTTTCAAGCGAATTTTCTTTATCATCCGAAAGCCCTCATTAACCAATTTGTTAACGTTTGAGGTCGCAGTGACCTGACATGTGTCCCAGAACTGATTTTGGTGAAAGGTCATGTCGACATGAAACGTGACTCGCTTCCTGCCAAAGATGATGAAATGATTGCAAGTTATTCTGGATTTTTTATTTCACATCTCCAGCCTCATATTTTTTGTTTATTTTCATCTACTGCATGAGAAAGTCCTGAAAACAAGCAAATAGTTGGAGAGAACGTCGGAGAGAAATACAGACAATGAATCACAGAGAGTAAGCCAGGAGCAAGGCAGGCTGAGCGAAACACAGAAAAACATGCATCAACACACACACGCAGAGAAAGAGGTTGGTGGAAATCGTTTATATTCTTGAACTTTATAGATGGGCGAGTAGGAATAAGTATTCCAACTGGCTGTGTGTCATTAGCTAGATGGTATGAACATAAAATAATTGTCAACATGGTTGCTGAGCAGAAAGCTCTTCAAACAGCAACTTTTTTAAGATCTGGAATGCACTATTAGAAATAAGGGTGTAATCATATTTTTAAAAGTTTTGGAAGGCAATTGGGCACGTACTACAAGACGGCTCATTTTCAGACTTATGGAGGAAAAACAACAGTTGTGACGCAGCAGGTGTAAGAGCCCATTGCTTTTGTAAGTTTCTGCTGTAAGTGTCAATGATTCAATGATGCCGTACAGTTTGGTGACTCATTTCCTTTCCTTCCTCACAGGAAAAAAGCGTAGGAATGGCACATGGATAGATTGTATCCATTAATGGGCCGTTTCAATCGCATTACTGTGTGTTGCCAGGCGGCATTTTAGAGCTCTTCCATTAACATCTATCGGTTAATTGGAAGAAAGAAGTCACCTCTGTACAAACTGTTTTCAAAGAATTAACAGCCGCCTCAGCCGAGTTTTCGGAAGGTGTTGGAAGGAGAGCCAAGCATCAGTGCACCGCATTCGGTTAATGCTCAAGTCCCATCGCCGGAACGCACTGCCGGGAGGCTGCTGCGGTCCTTCCTGACTCAGTGCACTGCAGCTTCTGCACGTTGAGCGATTACCAATGATCAGTATTATGTTCTCTGTTAAGGCTTCCAATAATATTAAACAATTAACCATGTCAAGACAGGGATTGGTATTTACTACTTAAAATATTGGGATGTTATCGAAGGCAGTTGTGGACTTGTTTTCAATATTCGCTCTTCTACCTGGTGTCTCATGGAATATTGATGGATAATAAAATAGAGTGAGAAGATGGGAACTCAGCACATTTATAACATGTTCAGTTGCGCATTGAAAGTGCAGCAGCTCACAAGGCAAGGAGTTAAAACTGGAAAGTGGGATTAGGCGGAAGCTATTTTTCGACCCTCGCAGGCTCGTTTGATCAGAGGCCCTCATTCTGTGCTGTAAATTGCGATGGCTTCGCCCGTGAACTAAGGTCCATATTCTCTATCGGCAGCGACCTGATATTCCTGTGCCGGCTGGTTCGACAGGAGTTGAAAGTCATCCCGGCTGAGGAAACGACGTTCAGAGGGCTTCCCCGCCAGATAGTATTGGAGTCGGGGCGTTATTTATTGAGAACGGGAGTTATACATTTAGTTACGTCCTTTATTCATATCGTATGAATTGAAGATTGAACTGGCAAGTTTACTTAGCTGAAATCTTGTTTTATGACTCTATTAGGCAGTTCAATATCTATCGAAATCGATCATTTTGAATTATATATAGAACATATTACATCTTATTATGATAGTTTCAATGTCCACTTGATATTTACATCAGAGACATTAAAATCCGAAATAGGACATAATTCCCACAGCAGATGAATTTATTGAGAACCCTGCTTCTCTTTCTCAAGCACAGTTTCGTCGAACTTCCGTCTGAATTTCATCTAATATAGAGACAGGCACGAAAGCATTAATAACATCTTGCTCTGCCTCAGTGTTTTGCAAGTTCGTAAAATTGTGTACATTAACATTAAGAATAAAGAACACAATTAATATTATAATGTTTTGTTATGATTAAGTGCATTCTCCAAATATATTGGTATTGCAATTTATTTAATCTTTGGGGAATTTTCTTTGTCAATGTTATTCCATAATTTGCGTACATATTGCACTAAATTATTTGCTTTTGAAGAATCATGTCATCAGTAAGTTGGCTGAAATTTATTCCATATTCTAACTTCTTTCACGCTCCAATGAGGTGGTAATTGAGATATCGAAACTTATTCCTGCATTTCCTTGCAGCTGCCCAATATTATTTGCTGAGTTTCATGTCGATGCCTTGGTTCAGCTTTTTTGCTGCTTCCAGCATGTGTTTTTCCATTGCTGTGTGAATATCTAATTTGCAATCACATATGTTGGTTTACTGACTGGAAAAACGTCGCTGCAAAGTTGCCAGGTACAAGGTAAAGTGCTTATGGTTCCATCAATCTGTTTATTTTTTAAAAAGTAATGAATGCATAGTAATCGCCTGGTATTGCCGCTGATATAAGGAAAATGTCTTGTAAATCAAAGAACTGCTGGAGGCACATAATGTAAATTGTTCCACAAATTATTATCAGAAATCCAGGAGTAAACATAATGCTTTTGCGGAAAACTGGAATTTTCTTTCCATAAATTTGCTACTAATTGGGATTGCGTGAAGTGCGTTTTGAAATAGTTAATTTAATTGTGTGGAATTCTGAGTTAGCAGATGCTTTGCACATTTGTTTAATTTTAAATTCATCAAGTACAAACCGCTAAATTTTCTCCAGTGATTTCGTTGTCCGTAAGCTGGGATTTATTTATTTTTTACAGCTGTTTAATTTATTTCCAATTGCAACTGAGACGTGGTGACGTAAACTCGAAAGTGAGCACACTCCCAGCAGTTTTTTTTTTATCTTGACCTCTGCGCCTCTTGTCCATGAACAGAAGGGTGAACATTGCATTCTAAACTGGTTAATTAAATTCAGCAAATAAGGAGCCGAGCCCCTCGCTGTTATAATGGAGAGTATCAGATCTGGGGGGTAATTAACTCACGGAGTACAGAATATCAGTCAGAGCTGTACCAACTGCAGAATGAACCAATGCAGATGTTTCTATCAGTCAGATGTCTCAATGGAAATGTTGTCAAACATCCTGGTGATACAGCGAAACAATTAAATAATTTATTCTGCATTAGAGGGCGGGCTAGAATTTTGGAATATAGTATGATAAAATATTAAGCATTCTCAGCATCAATATGGTTTGAAATAATATTTATCATCAGTAAAATTACTGACTGCAATCCCAAAATATTAACATAGGTAAATTAGTTATTTTTGTTTCTATTTATTTGCTCTGAGTTTGGATTAGCTTCAATTTTCTTCATAACTAGGACAATTTGATATGAAGTTGGTGCTTTGACTTCATTGATTTTACATGTACAGATCCAAGGAAATTATCATGATTTCTCCTCCTCCTTCCACATTGCCGATAACTTTTACACAGAGTCGTGTGGTGTTAAGGGGATCAAGGGGATTATGATTTTTTTCGATCTCCTTGCAGCGGGACGTGCAATTTTTTTTTGCTGCGTTCTAGTTCGAAGATTCAAAAATCAATTTTGTTTCATTGACAGGGAATACGTTCCAGCTCTGTTATCAGATAACTATTTTATTTACCGGAAATCATTTACATTGGCTATTTACTCTAATGAGAAAAGGTAGAGAGAAAAAATTGTCTAAATTCGGAAACCCTGATTGTATCGGTAATTTAATGACCATTTTCTGCACAGGGTAGAAAGGAGACTGATGTTAGCCAGACGAATTTTCACAGACCCAACGCAGATCAAGTTCAAATTACACAAGCAGGCCTGTCCTGTTCAAATTTGGAACAGATTGTCTCAGGTGGAGCGAAATTTGAAAGGGCTTATTTAAATTCTAGACATTTCATTGAAGACATATTATGGTCTGTTTTATTTTCGGTTCATTTGGCTTTTAACAGAACAATTATTTTATCCAATTCGATTTACAATTGTGACGTGTATTGTGCAGCTTCCATCTGCTGAACAAAAAGTTTGACATCGCGACAATATTCATATCAAATTTAAATTTCATCCAGAATCCAACTCAAGTAACGAGAGGGTTAGTTTAATTTCACCCCTGCGGCTCTTGTAGACAGAGCAGAGTGTAATTGCAAATCTTGTTAAAGCCAATCTGCTCGAAGCAGAGCGCCGTCACTCTTAGAATAGCATGTATCACATTCTGGGATGGAAGTTCACTCACTGACTGTAGAAACCCAGTAAAACCTGCAGTTGCTGCCGACTGAAATAACGCACACATTTTTCAAAACTATATTCGTCAGCGGTAGTGCTGTGTGACTGATGTGAGTTGTAATGAGCGGAAAGATTTTAAATCGTGTTTTCAGCTTTGGACTTCTGGGAATTCCTTTAAATTTTGCAAATAGTAAACTTAAATCGAGATAGATCAATATTGGCTTTGAGAGTATAATTATGGTTATAATAAGTATCAGCTGCACGCTGAAAAATGAGGAGAGTAAAAGATCTCACATCTTCCCGGGAATTAACCGATGAAAGTTATTTGATTATTTTTTTTACGGAGATTCTGAAATTAAAATCAAGTTTCCTTAGACACGCAATTAATGCATGTTATGTACGTGAACATGAATATTTGTCAGCCTCTTCCTTATACCCAACATTTTTTACATAGGATCATCTTGTATTTAATGAGCTATCAGTTCTCAAGTCTCAATCTCGTTACGCTCCATGTCACTTTGTATCAGGATTTTCAACTAATTTGTATCTAGGACGCAGGACGTTCTATCCGAGGGAAACGTTATTCAGTTTTGAAAGTATTGGATACATGGTTAGTAGTTTTCTAAGTTTAGTAACTATTAATCCAACACTAATTCATTGGGTAGGAAATATTTTTTTTTAAATTTGCAATAGTAGATTGCGAGCCTCATCAGTCCTGAGCTTAATGGAGAACTTAACACGAATAATGTTTTTTTTTTAAAATTCATTTTGCTCGCAACTCTACCGTGTGGGGTGTCTGGGTGGGTGGGGTTTGCCTGTGGGGATTTGGGGGATTGGGGGTGTCTGGGTGGGTGGGAGCTGCTTGTGGGGATTTGGGGGATTGGGGGTGTCTGTGTGGGTGGGTGTTGCCTGTGGGGATTTGGGGGATTGGAGGTGTCTGGGTGGGTGTGTGTTGCCTGTGGGGATTTGGGGGTTTGTAGGTGTCTGGGTGGGTGGGAGTTGCCTGTGGGATTTGGGGGACTGGGGGTGTCTGGGTGGGTGGGAGTTGCTTGTGGGGATTTGGTGGTTTGTAGGTGTCTGGGTGGGTCGGGGTTCCCAGTGGGGATTTGGGGAATTGGGTGTGTCTGTGTGGGTGGGGGTTGCCTGAGGGGATTTGGGGAATTGGGGGTGTCTGGGTAGGTGGGGGTGCCTGTGGGGACTCGGGGGATTGGGGTGTCTGGAGGTTGAGGGGGCGGGGTTGACTGTGTCCGAAGTGAGGTTGGGGATTTGGGGTCTCCGTGGGAGGCTGGGTGTTGGGGTTGTCCGGAATCTGGGGGTGGGGTTCAGACGTGTCTGGGGTTGGGGGTTCAGGGTATCTGGGGGTGGTTGGGGTTGAGGTCGTCTGGAGGTCGGGTGTAGGAGTTGAGTCATGGGGGTGCCTGGTGTGGGTTTTGGTGGTGTCTGAGGGTGGTTTGAGGGTGTCTGAGGGGGGTGCAGGTAGGCAGTGCCCGGTTGTAGTAGGGTTTTGGATTGTCCAGGAGGTGGGGGCCGGGGGTACGCAGAGGTCGGGGAGTGGTGGTGAGGTTTCAGGATGCCGGGGGTGGGGGTGCATGTGGGGGGGAGTGCGGTGGGTGGAGGTTTCCGGTGTTGGTGGGGTGGGGAGCTTTGGGGTTCGGGGTGTCTGACGTCGTGGGGGCTGTGGCTGGGGGGGGTTTTGGACGTCTGAGCGGTCTTAGTTTTGGGGGAGGGGCCAGAGTCGTGAGGCTGGATGGCGTCCGAAGGCTGGTTCTGGGTCTTGGGAGGCCAGGGAGGGTTTTGGAGGTTGGAAGGGATTCCGGGTGTTGGTCGGTCGGAGTTGTGATACGGAGGGGGGTGGGGGAGGAGCGGGAAAGGGAGTGGGGGAGGGGGGACGGTGTTCCATAGGTTGGGATGGGTGGGGGTGTCTGAAGTTCAGGGGGAGGGGATTGACATTTGTGGCATGCAGAGATCTGGGGGTGAATTCCGAGGTTCGGGGCGGGAGGGGGGGTCCAAAGGTCGAGGTGGGTCCTGAGGTCGTGGTGGGTCCTGAGGTCGAGGTGGGTCCTGAGGTGGAGGTGGGTCCTGAGTTCGAGGTGGGTCCGGGGCGGTGGGTGGGTCCTCAGGTCGAGGTGGGTCCTCAGGTCGAGGCGGGTCCTGAGATCAAGGTGGGTCCGGGGCAGTGGGGATGAGGGGGGGTCCAGAAGTCGAGGTGGGTCCTGCGGTCGAGGTGGGTCCTGAGGTCGAGTTGGGTCTGGGGCTGTGGGGGGAATGGGGGGGCGGTTCTGAGGTCGAGGTGGGTCCTGAGGTCGAGGTGGGTCCTGAGGTCGAGGTGAGTCCTCTATTCCATTATTTCTAGGGCCACTTCCTTAAGTACTCTGGGATGTTGAGTATCAGGCCCTGGGGATTTATCGGCCTTCAATCCCAACAATTTCTCCAACACCATTTCCCTACTCACACTGATTTATTTCAGTTCCACCCTCTCACTAAACCCTGTGTTCCCCAACATTTCTGGTATGTTATTTGTGTCCTCCTTTGTGAAGACAGCCAAAGTATGTATTTAGTTGGTCAGCCATTTCTTTGTTCCCTATTCTAAATTCTGCTGTTTTTGACTGTCGGGGACCTACATTTGTCTTCACCAATCTTTTTCTCTTCACATACCTATAGAAAGTTTTACAGTCAGTTTTTATGTTCCCCGCAAGTTTACTCTCGTACTCCATTTTTCTCTTCTTAATCAATCCTTTGGTCCTCCTTTGCTGAATTCTAAACTGCTCCCAAACCTGAGGTCTGTTGTTTTTTCTGGCCAATTTGTAAGCCTGTTCCTTGGATCTAATACTATCTCTAATTTCCCTTGTAAACCATGGATTGGCCAACTTCACTATTTTACATTTGCGCCAGACAGGAAAAGCCAATTGTTGAAGTTCACCCATGCGCTCTTTGAACGTTTGCCATTGCCTATCCACCGTCCTCCCTTTAAGTAAAGTTTCCCAATCCATCATAGCCAACTCGAGTCTCATACCATCGTAGTTTCCTTTATTAAGATTCAGGACCCTAGTTTCAGAATCAACTACGTCGCTCTCAATCTTGATGAAGAATTCTATCATATTATGGTCGCTCGTCCCCAAGGGGCCTCGCACAATTACTCTGCCAATTATTCCTTTCTCATTACACAATACCCAGTCTAGGATGGCCTGTTCTCTAAAATTGGCATAGGACAAATAATATTAAAGAAACTAATGTGTAGTCCAAAGACTGGTGTGGGAGAATTGGTGATTGTGGGGCACTGACACCAGTATTTGGGAAAATAGGAACAGTACCGTTGGGGATGTCTACACCTGAACTGTGCCGGGGCAGGTGTCCTTGTGAGGTGCCTAACTAAGGAAGTAGAGAGGATTTAAAACTGAATAGTAGAGGCAAGGGATCAAATTTCAGAAGATGTGGTCAACTAAAGAGTAGAGACAAGACAAGAGAGACTGCTATTAATATGGGAAATAATAAACAGGCTGAAACAGGAAGGGACAGAGAGTCCAATTCTCAGGAGTAAATCGGCAGAAAAGGCTATATTCGTTCACGGGATGTGTGCATTGCTGGCTAGGCCAACATTTATTGCCCATCCCTAATTGCCCTTGAGAATGTGGTGGTGAGCTGCTTTCCTGAATCACTGCAGTCCATGTGTTATCGGTCTGTGGTGATCTGTCTTACTCTCTGTCTCCCACTTGTGCATGTGGTGCTGTCTCCTCGTCAGCCTCCCACACTGTCTGCATCTCTCTTTCTCTTCCTGTATCTCACCCCACGTTATCCTCACTTGCAGCTCATACCCTATATCACCCAATCTGTCTACACCTGTGTGTCCATGATCTGATTTATTATCTTTCTTTGTCCCATCTTTCCCACTCTATCAGTTTGCACCATTAACCACTTTCTCCAGCTGCTCACGTCTGCCTCTCTCTCTCTTTTTCTGTCTGCCGTGCCCGTCACTTTCGCTCAGTCCCCTCATCTCTCTCTTCACATCTGTATCTCTCCATCTACGCTTTTATTCTCTTGCTGTCTTTTTTCCGCCTGGTGCCCCATCTCTCTGTCTCTCTCCAAACCAGCCCTTTGGTTCGCTGTCTCCCCAATTCACCTCTCTGTCCGTCTACCTCATCTGTCTCTCTCTCTGTCTCCCATATCCATGTCTGTCTTACCTCAGCCATGTCTCTCTCCCCCATCTGTCCCTATCACTGTCTCATCCTTTATCTATCTCCCATGTCTGTGCCTTACCCTCCCTACATCTGGCTCCCTATTTCTCTGCCTCTCCCTGTACTTCTGCATTCTCTCTGCCCTTTGCTCATCTGTATATCCCTCTTTCACTCCCATGCACCTCTCTCTTTATCTTTTCCTTGTCTGTCTCTCCATCTTTCAACCATCTTCCCTGGCCTTGTATATCCTCCATCTGTCTCCCCATCATATGGCCCCCAAATACTTACCTCTCCACTCATGCTTCTCTTTCTCTTTGACTCCACCCATCCCTCTCACTCACTCTGCCCCCATTCCCCCAGTATGTCTCACATCTCTCTCTCCATGTCCCCCCATTCAGCTCCTCCATCTGCTTTCGCTTCCAGTCTGCCTCTCCCCAGTTGACTCCCAGTCTGCTTCTCTCTTTCTCCCCCATCTATCTTCCCACAATCTGTATCCACAGGTCTCTCTTTCTATCCCTCTGGCTGTCTCCTATGTATTTCTAGCCAGTTTGTCTACACATTTCTGTCTCTCTTTCCCACCTATCTGATTAAATCTTATTTAATAGTTGCTGCTTGACTAATCAAATTGATTCTTTTTGATGGCATAGCAGAGAGGATTGATGAAGGGAATGCAGTGGATGTTGCCTATATGGATTTTAAGAAAGCCTTTGACAATGTAGCACATAAAAGGCTGGTTAAATATTGATGATCATGGAGTAGGAGGGTCATTGTAAGCTTGGATAAAAAATTGGTTTAAGGATAGTAAACAAAACAGGTCTTGGTAAATGGTTGTTTTTCAGAATGGAGGATGGTAGTGTTGTTCACCAAGGATCAGTGCGAGGACTGCTGCTTTTTAGATATATATATATATATATATATATATATCTTGGGAACTTGGGTATATATATAAATAACTTGGGTATTGGAATATAGGGTAAAATTACAAAAAATGTGCAAATATTACCAAACTTTGAGGATGTGGCAAACATTGAGGATGATACCAATTGACTGCAACAGGATATAGATAGGTTGGCAGAATGGGCAGGCAAGAGGCATTTGGAATTTAATACAGAGAAGTGTGAGGTGATGCATTTTTCCAGAAGGGAAAGGGAGAGGAAGTATGGACTAAATGTCACAGTTCAAAAGAATGTTCAGGGACAGAGGGGCCTAGGGGTTTACTAGCAGAGATCTTCAAAGCTGGAAGGATATATTGGGAGAGCAGTAAGCAAAGCATATGGGATCTTTGCCTTCATCATCATGGTATTGAGTAAAAAAGCAGGGATGTATTGCTGAACTGGTTAGGTCACAATGAGTGTATTGTGTTCCAGTTCTGGTCACCACACTTTAGGAAGGATGTAAAGGTCCTTGGGAGGATGCGGTGGAGATTTACCAGAATGGTTCCAGGGATTTAGGTTAGGTTAGAGAATCTGTTTTTTTTTCCCTTGGACCAAAGGAGGCGGAGGGGAGATCTGGTAGAGGTGTGCAAGATTGTGACATACATAGATAAGGTAGACAAAGAAAAACTGTTACCCTTAATTGATGGCACAAGGACTTCGAGATACAGGTTTAAGGTTTTGGGCAAGAGATGCAAGGGAATGTGAGGAAAAAGATTCTTTATGCAGCCTATGGTAATAACCAAATTTAGCCAAAATTAGATGACAGAGCAAGTGACTCTGGAAGGCATAGAAATTGTAGGCCAGTTAAGGCACAAGGGAGTTTGGCAAGGTTGGATGGTGTTTATTTTAATGGAACGAGTCTGACGAATAAGGCTGATGAGTTGAGGGCACAAATTAACACATGGAAGTATGATGTCATTGCTGTCACAGAAACATGGTTGAGAGAGGGGCAGGATTGGCAGCTCAATATTCTAGGATATAGGGTCTTCAGGCAAGACAGGGAAGGAGGTAAAAGAGGAAAGGGTATCACAATATTGATCAAGGGATCAATTACAGCAGTAAGGAGGGATGACATCTTAGAAGGCTCCTCAAATGGAGGAATATGGTTAGAACAGAAAATCAGAAAAGGAGCAATCACCTTGTTGGGAGTGTACTATAGGCCCCCAAACAGTCAGAGAGAAATAGAAGAGAAGATATGTAGGCAAATTTCAGAGAAATGTAAAAATAATAGAGTAGTAATGGTGTGGGATATCAACTTCCCCAACATGAACTGGGTTAGTCAGGCTGTGATAGGTTTAGAGGAAGTGAATTTTTAAAAATGCATCCAGGAGAGCTTTTTAAGCCAGTACGTAGAAGGTCCTAATGAGAGGGGGTGGTCCTGGACTTAATTTTAGGGAATTAAGCCGGGCAAGTGGTAGAGGTATCAGTGGGGGGAGCATTTTGCAGATAGTGATTGCAGTTAGATTCAAGGTTGTTATGGAAAAGGACAGAGATGGGCCAGAAATCAGAGTTCTAAATTGGGGGAAGGCCGATTTTAATAAGATCAGATATGATTTGGCCAGAATGGAATGGGAGCAGCTACTTTTAGGTAAATCTGCGTCAGAGCAGTGGGACTCATTCAAGATGGAAATGGGGAGAGTACAGTGCCAACATATTCCAATAAAGATAAAGAGTGGGACCAAGAAATTCAGGGAATCCTGGGTGACAAGGAATATACAGGATCAGATAAAGCGAAAAAGGAAGGCTTAAGGCAGATACCGAGGGTGCAAAACTGCAGAAGCCCTAGAGGAGTATAGAATGTGTAGAGGGGAACTTGAAAAGGAAACTAGGAGAGCAAAAAGGCGGCATGAAAAAAACATTGGCAGGTAAAATAAAGGAAAATCCAAAGTTTTTTTTACAAGTACATTACGAATAAGAGGATAACTGGGGAAAGAGTAGGGCCAATTAAGTACCATAGTGGTAATTTGTGTGTGGAACCGGAAGACATAGATAGGGTTCTAACTGAATACTTTGTGCCGGTAGTCACAAGTGAGAGGGTCGACGTAGGTATGGAAATCAGGCAGAAGGACTGGGATATAATTAAAGAAATTAGCATAGAAAGGGGGGAGGTTCTAAGTGGTCTGGCAGGCTTAAAAGTAGATAAGTCTCTAAGCCTGGATGAAATGTATCCCAGGCTGTTGAATGAGGCATCTGTCTGCCTCTGTCTGTCTCCACATGTCTGCCTGTCCCCTTCCCTCAGGATTTCCCTCCACCAGTTGCTGTCCCCACCATCTGCCTCTTGTACTGAATCTGTCAGATTGTTAGTCTGGAAATGGAGGAAATGGCTCAGCAAAAATAACTTAAAATGGAAATAACAAAAGCAGCATCACGTGTGCAGAGCTCAGTAAGAGGGAGGTTAACCCTGAACATCCAGACAGGTTTTTTTTATTTAACAATGAAGTTGTGATGCCAGTAATGGGATCCCTCCACAGACACAGCTGGACGAGCTTTGTTTTTGCAGTAGTTCCTATGTTTATTATAAACAAACCGCTCACTGGAAATCCCCCAATTGATGGCAGGAAGCAGCAACACGAGTGCGCGGGAGACAGATACACGCCCCACGCATGCGCATCAATGTTGCTGCACCGCCCCCATTTCAGTGAATATTGATTGGCTACCAGCGCCGGGCATGCGCAGTCAGTTCTGTTGCTCCTTCCTCAGCTGCACATTGAATATCATACTCACCAAAACAGCAGAGAGAGAAACAGAGTGAATCCCACATTGACACAGATTAGAGAGTCTGACAGTAACAGAGATGGACAGACATTGAAATGTTCCAGTTCACAGGCAGCACCAGACACTGAAAGATTCAATCATATAAAAGCAAAATATTACAGGTGCTGGAAATGTGAAATTGTAACAGAAAATCCTGAAAGACTCAGCAGGTCTGGCAGCATCTGTGGAGAGAGAAACAGTTAACGTTTCGAGTCCGTGTGACTCAGAATGAATTTCACACTTGGACATAGTGCAGAGATTGACAATTCACTCTAAATCGGAGTCATGTACCATATACCAGACAATCTCTACAAACATCGTTTCACGACCATTGAAATATTAATGTCTGAGACACTCAGTTTTTGTTGTACAAAACTGGTAAAATATAAGAGGAAAATACTGTAAAGTGCATAGAAAAGTTTAAATGATATTACAACTGTTTGATCTGACAAAATGCACTTAGATTTCATCTACATCCCCATAATTCCCAATTTTCCCCAGTCCTATTAAATGTGAACAATTATTGTATGTTGTGTCCTACTTGGATCAGTTCTTCAGTCACAGTTTGTAGGTTGCTTGTTGTTTTTGAAGCTGCACAGAGACACTAAACAGAAAAAAAAACATCCTAAATGAATTGTGAATAGCGATGCCTCTGCACAATGTTTGGGACTTCAAAATTAACAGTTATTGATATAGAGTATATAGATGTTACTTTCCAGCTACCAGCTGCTCTTTAACACTCAATAAACCAACAGTCATCAAATCAGAATTGTTAATCTTTCACTAAGAGTGCCGATATCCAAAATCACACCATTCCCAGAAATCTAACCTGTAAAGTTCATTGTTCTGAAGTGTGGGGACATGTACTGGCATGAACTGAGGTGCAAGGGTAGGGGAAAATGGTTTTTAAAAAGGGGGTTAAAAAAGGTAAAAACAATGAATGAATGAAAATCAAAATAAGTAAATAAAATACTTTTTTTAAAAAAAAAGATTTAAAAAGGGGTGAAGTTTGAGGAGAGGGTTCATGGCCTGATGTTGTGGAAGTCAATATTAAGTTCAGAGGCTGTAAAGTGCCTGTTCGGAAGATCAGATGCTGTTTTTACAGTTTATGTTGGGCTTCACTGGAATATTGCAGCAGGCCAAGGATGGACATGTGGGCATGAGAGCAGGATGGCATGTTGAAATGGCAATTGACAGGAAAGTCAGGATGATGCTTGCGGACAGACCAATGGTGTTCCGCAAAGCAGTCACCCAGCCTGCGTTTGGTTCAGTGTAGAGGAGACTGCATTGGGAGCAGCAAAAACAGTAGACCAAATTGAAGAAGGTGCAAGTGATGCATTGCTCCAGCTGAAAGGAGTATTTATGCCCTTGGATGGTGAGGAAGGAGGAGGTAAAGGAGCAGGTGTTGCATCTCCTACGATTGCATGGGAAGGTGTTGTGGGAAGGGGGTGAGGTGTTAGGGAATAGTGATGGAAGAGTGGACCAGGGTCTCATGGAGGGAATGGTCCCTTCAGAATGCTGACTAGGTGGTTGACAGGAAGATGTTTTTGGTGTTGGCATTGTTGTGGTCACTTTGACAAACGGACCACAGGAGTCTCAGGTACAGGTCGTGATCATTTTTCGAGCAATTGCAAGGAGAGAGCCATCTCAATGCAGCTTGAGACAGTACTCTGCTAAATTACAAGTGTTCAACATATATATACATTATTGGTGACATAGAAGTACAGTTTCCGGATTCCAATCTAGTCAACATATAGGTTTACATTTATCACACATCTCTGGTACATGCATCGTCTGTCCATATTTTCACCCACGCAGAGACCTTCCCTCCCATCTAAGATGAGACCATCTGTCATTCCCCTATCTGTTGAAGAGCACACTTCATCTTGGTTGTTTTCCAACCTACGTCTTCAGTCTAACTCCCAGGACCTTGCTGGTGATTGCAAACCCAGAGGGTGCACAAAGTTTGAGGGTGCATAAGGTTCATATGTTTTAACTGTTTAATTGTTGATTTACTGATTTGCGCTGGCCTGCCTATAGATTCGAATTTAAGAAATTCATTCCCTTATAATGAATTCTCCCTTACCATAAATTCTCATTTACTCTCTTCCCCCTAACGGTCCCCTCTTTTGGCCCTTGGCCTAGCCCAAGGTAGCCAACGGCAGTGGTACAGTCTGTCCCTTTACACACCGCCGGCCATTGATGGTAGCCAGCCATTCAGCTTTGGGTTGTAAAAGGTATCGTCAGACCATCTGTATCATCTGGCCCTTCAATTCAGGCCTCTGGCTTCTAAAACTCCCCCAGCACCAACTCTTTTGCCACCTTTGGGTACAATGAATCAAGCATGTTAAATAGATAACTAGTATCAGCTGAATCACAACCAGGGTATAGGATATCATTTGAATCCACGGGTGTATTTGTACATTTGAGCCTCAGTTCCACCACCACCACGTGGAGGAAATTATTTGCTCGATATCCTCTTTTATGGCTCTAACCTGTTGCTCAAGTGCATAGTAAGTTCAGTATATCTGCTGAGCCTGTCTCCGAATCGTGATAAGGTGCTTAGGTAATAAGGGAATTTTATAGGATAACTGGTTCAAATACTGGGTCAGGTTATCCTTAAGACTTTCCTTGACCTAAACAGTAGTCGTTCCTCTCCTGGATAACTCGACCAGTTCCACTTTCCTTGCCGTCACTTGTGGGTGTAGGCACACTGAATGATTGTGGATTGGGCACATGCGGTTGCTCCCGTACTGGACCTTTTCCTGCCACGTGGTAATACAATATCTCCCATTCCCCGTATATGCAACATGGGTCGGTTCTTGGCAGCCCATATACTTTCCATTGTATAACTTGTTGCTGCTTTAAACTGGCACTTAGCTCATTCTGTCTCATATATTGGGTGCGCCTACTACTGCGGTGGTCTCTATCCTACACTCTTCTAATGTGGTACGAACTATATTTCCTTCTATGTCTACTGCGTATTGTGGAATGTCAAGATACCTAATATAATAATGCTCCCTTATAACCCCAATATTTTCTACTGTATATAATGTCCTGCCGGTTGTTGACATAGGTATGACAGGTGTTACTAATACAATGCCTATCAGCATATTACTATTGACTATACGTTCAACATTCATTCTATATATGCGTGCTAAACCTCAGTGCTGGCAACCGGTCAAGTCATGATCCTTATGTCGTGAAAAATTAAATACATGCACATTAGTAACCCATAAAGGAACTACCCCTTCATTAATCTGTCTTAAATTCTCTCAGCCTTGTTGCATTGCCCAGGATCCGGATGTGTTGCAAACATCATTTCTGCTTGCTTTGTCTGAAATATTTTCCCCTATGTTAATCAGTTTATTGATAGTCCCTGCATGACTTTCGAGCATGGCAGCCAGGTTTTGGATTAACCATGTCATGTCCTGGTCTTTGTTTAATTGGGTGTTATGAATTCTCTGTCCCCGCTCTAAAATTTCCTTAAGCTTAAAGCTCAAGGTCCGGACCTTCTGATCAACAGTTGCCAGGTTCTGAATTAACCACTGATGTCCGTGTATTAAATATCGTAGCGGCAACATTTATCAGGCTGTGCTTAACGCAGTTCCATCCCAAGCCTGATCGCATCCCGCTGTTGAACTGAGATGCTTCAGTCATCAGCTGGCCCATCAGAGCAGTATATAGTTTTCGAATATGAGTTGAGCACCACTGGGGCGTGGCAATTCCGGATATGTTCAAGACCACGGGTATCAGCTCGAGGTGTACATTGTCCATACAAACCTTCTGATTAACCAGTACCGAACCATTCGTCGGTCCTGGATGCATAGTTGGACAAGGTGGATCAGTCAGTGTGGTGTAAGAAGTTTTAATTATCTCTACTCGGACTGTGGAAGTAGAGGTGGGAGGTGGCTAGATAGTGGCTCTTTTGGGCGGACCTCCCACGCCCGATCTAAAGCAAACGCTTACTACAATTCGAAAGCATTTGTTCTCCTACTGTTACATTTATTATTCCCCGTTGCGTGTCACATTCGGCACTGTCCGTGCTGTACCAAAGTTCCTCCTGCGATGCGGGATGAGCAGTGATGATCCCCGACCTTGTTGCCAGTACTGATACGCCCACGACCAGGATTGTAGCTCTTTGGAGACATTAACATCGGCTCCCGTTCTCCGGGTTACCGCTTGGTCAATTGTCATGTATCTTTAACTGTGTGTAATGCCTTCATTTACTTCCGATTCTCATATCTACAAGTGCGCATGTATCACCTGTCATAATTTCCTCGAATGGTCCATGCCTGTTCGCTCCGGGCTCACCTTGACGATCAGCTTATCCTCCACTTGGTCCATTGTTGCTCTTTAGATTTACCTGTTTCCATATCACCTGTCGGTCTCTGACTTCCTTCCTTAACTCATGCAATTGCTTACTTATTTCCCTCACATAGTCTCGCATCCTTCCTTTTAGTGGTCCAACATCTCCCATTCCTACTATGATTCCCTTGGGTAACTGCATTGCTCTCCTTGTCATTATTTCAAATGGGGTGAACCTGGTGGTCCTGCTTGGGGTAGCCCTAAGGCACGTTAGAATATTGGGCTATTCCCTGTCTCTTGAATTGCTTTTACTATTGATGTTTTTTTTAAGTAAGGTTCATCCTTTCCAACATCCCCGAGCTTTGTGGCTGGTAGGGAATGTGGAATTTCTGTTTAAATTTAAATTTATACATTTGTTTAATGACTCTTCCTGTGAGATGAGTTCCCTGATCTGAACCCATCTGGATAGGCACCCACACTCCTTCCAATCTAATGTCTCCTGCTGCAGTCCCACGTTGGACATCAATTCCTTAAACTGCCAACAAAACTCTACAATTCACATTCTTATCCTATCTTTCAATGGCTCAGTATCTTCACTTGCAGTGATGGTTCCCTCTGGGAGCCGCTTAACTCTGTCATCATAGTGTTAAACCTGTGATCTTACTTTTTGCAGCTCACAGGCACATTAATACAGTCAGTGATACATCTATTGAGTCTTTTTCCAGCTTTCCCTTTACCTATCTTGTGGTAAATTGTTGTTAAGTATTATTTCCCCTTACATTTCAATTCCTGAACTACAGATTCCACATAGTTACAACTCTAAGTTTTTTTCCCCTGACCATGATCATCCTAAGATTCTCTTGGTGTCAGTTTCTCTATTGCCTTGATCGTTTATAATGTTTCCTTGCTCTTTAGGCCATATAAACTATTCTATGTCAATGAGCTCTGTCTCTAGATCCTTGCTTATCTCCCCCTGTGCGTTTCCAATGTGTCAGTTGATGGCCAGATTATCAAATTCACTTCCCTTGAAACAGTTTGTATATTGTGACCCCTTGCCCTAACTCTTTCTCCTATTTGCCTCATAAGATTTTACACATGCAACAGCTACCATCTTATCTTGTTCAGGTTGCCTGGAGAGACTTTAAAATAAATAAAATATTCTCATAACAGTTTTAAAAACAGAAATCAGGCATTGACATGCTCCTTATCTTCTTCTCAAACAACATTTTATTGTCTCAAAGGTAACCCACTAAATTGTGTCTGACCCATTTCTTTTAGAATTATCCCAGATTCATTAACTCGGCCAAAAATTGGATTTCTGCCAAACTTTGTTAAGGTCTTGAGCTTAGCTTCATATTTTGGGAACAGACTTACAAATACAAAAGCTTGTAGCATTTGAATTAATGCCAATTGTTGTGAAAAACCGTTTAATATGTAAAATTCCTTTTGAGAACTTTATCACGAACCAAACCTCAAAATTGTAAACTTTGAAAGAAATGTAATTTACGCTATCAAAATTAAAACTACCTCTTTCTTATGTGTATTGATTTGTAACCAAGTTATAATTCCCATATGTTTATCGACACATTCTCTATCGTTGGATAACATCCTCGTTATTCAAAGTAATCTTCTAAACTACACTGCACTTTACACCTCAAGCCTTGTCCCAACTTCAAATAACAGTGCTGTTGAAGGGTCATGAGGACTCAAAACGTCCACTCTTTTCTTCTCCGTCGATATTGCCAGACCTGCTGAGTTTTTCCAGGTAATTCTGTTTTTGTTTTGGATTTCCAGCATCTGCAGTAGTTTTTTGTTTTTATATTCAAATAACAGTGCTGTTGGGATGCTGATTTCCTTTCATATTTAATTCATCTCTTCAAAAGAAACCCCTTTTTATCCATTGGAAACACCTAGGCTGTGTGTTTATGCCTTTTGGTTTTCCTAGAATCCCTTGAGCTTCAGGTAATTTTTCCCCTCAGAAATTTAGAAAACTAACTCGTCTGAGTTAATGTAACTCGTATGTATCAATCCCAATCCGTTGGAAGCTGGTAATACTAGTCTGCAAGGGGGTGGTACAAAGGTTGGTTCATCTAACCCTGTTTAGCTTTATGATACCTTCAAATTGCGATTTTTTTACGCCAGAAATCTCTACTCAAACCTTGTACTCAAAACTTTGGAATGTTTCAGTATACTTTTCCTTTAATCTAACATGGGGCTTTGAACCCTAAAGTGCTGAATTACACACATAACTAACAAGTTACCTAAGAAAACACGTTAAAACTCACATACAAATGCTTCCTTGCACACAAAGAAACTTATATTTAGAGGTACGTATTTATATTCCTGTATCCTTAACTTAATGACTTAAAATTCTCATATTCTAAACGAAACTTCAAATAGCAGTGGGGGAAATAAAGAGATCTTGAAGGCTCCACCTATAGGGACCATCAAACTGACGAAAGCTCACATTTCCCTGCTCCTGCCTGTCAGTGTTTATTAACTCCCTTTTCTCTTTCTCTCTGCTCAGCTCAAGCTCTTGTAACTTAGTTCACTTATACAAGGTAATAGCATCCATCACCCCTTTCTTTTCCTTATCCTTTTAGTTCTTAGTTCTACCCACCACTGTTTTAGTTCTCCGAGGGTACCCTGTGGATTCCACCCCTCCTTCTGCATTTTTGTGATTAGTCTTGACTGTTTATCCGCTATGAACCTCGTAATGGAGTCCGTGGGTCCCCAGTCGAGTTCCATAGCATGATTCTGTTTCCCTGACCGCCCTCTGTTCTTATTCCTGTCTATTTCTGCGCGGTACGTTCACACAGCCCTAACAACTTAGTTACTTGCGGTATGTGCGGTTTCACTTATTTCACTGGGGTCTGGCCTTCCTGCGCGGCTTCGGTTATGGTTATATTTCAAACCGTAACCCCCCAGCACGGCTCCCCCTCCTCTTAACTCGGCTCTGGCCTTCCTGCTAGGCTTCGGTTATGGTTATATTTCAAACCGTAACCCGCCAGCACGGCTCCCCCTCCTCTTAACTGGGGTCTGGCCTTCCTGCTCGGCTTCGGTTATAGTTACATTTCAAACCGCAACTCGCCAGCACGGCTCCGCCTCCTATTTTGGGTAGTGCTCTTGTCTCCCTGCGCTGCTTTGGCCCTGCTAGCCGCCTGCGTGTCTCCCCCTCCTCTCAGCGCCTCCTATCTCTGTCCTGTCCCGAGTCCTCCCCCTGATTATTTGATACTCGGCCGGACTATACTCGGGTAGGCTTAATGCATTAACTACAGGTGGTAAATGAAATACACTCACCTACTTCGCAGAGACGTCCTCAGAGTCCAATCCGAGTATCTTGCCGACTACGCCAAACTGATTTGGTCACTTTGACAAATGGATAACAGGAGTCTCAGGTACAGGTCACGATCGTTTATTCAAGCAATTGCAAGGAGAGAGCCATCTCAATGCAGCTTGAGATAGCACTCTGCTAAATTACAAGTGTTCAGTATATTTATACATTATTGATCACGTACAAGAACAGTTTCCAGATTCTGATCACGTCAACATACAGGTTTACATTAAACAGACATCTCTGGGACATGCATGTTCCTATTTTCACCCAGGCAGAGACCTTCCCTCCCATCTAAGCTGGGACCATCTGTCCTTCCCCAATCTGTTGAAGAGCAAATTTAATCTTGGTTGTTTTCCAACCGAAGTCTCCAGTCTAACTCCCAGGACCTTGCTAGTGATTGCAAACCCTGAGGGTGTACAAAGTATGAGGGTGTATAAAGTTCATCTGGTTTAACTGTTTAATTGTTGATTTAGTGATTTGCGCTGGTTTGCGCTGTCCTGACTATAGATTCTAATTTAAGCAATTTATTCCCTTATAATGAATTCTCCCTTACCATAAATTCTTATTTACTTTCTTTCCCCTAACAGCATCATGCTGCAATTGGCGGAAATGGTGGAGGATGATCATTTGAATCCGGAGGATGGTGGAGAGAAAAGTGAGGACAAGGAGGACCCTATCATGGTTCTGGGAGAGAGGGGAATGTGTGAAGGCAGAAGCGCGGGAGATGGGTCGGACACGGTTGAGAACCCTGTCAACACAGTGAGGGGTAAAGCTCAGATAAGCAAGAAGGGAGACATGTCAGGAGCCCCATTTTGGAAGGTGGAATCACCAGAACAGATGCGACGGAGGTGAAGGAACTGAGACAATGGGATGGAATCCTTACAGGAAGCGGGGTGTGAGGAGCTGTAGTCGATGTAGCTGTGGGAGTCAGTGGGCTTGGAAAGGATATTGGTGGACAGTCTATCACCACAGCAGCTTTCAGCTTCCTTGGAGCTGAAAGTTTCATCTGATCTTCCTCTCCACTGACATATTTGCATTTTCCCCCTTTATTTTTGTAAATTTCTCATTGGATTTCAGAGTTGCAGATTTTGTGTTGAAAGCTCACTGGGAACCCACAGCAGCTCCTTTGATTGACAGCTCACTCTCTCTCTCTCTCTCTCTCTCTCTCTCTCTCTCTCCCCCACGTGACCCGCCGCAGCGTCACACCCCCTTTCCGAGCTGAGACGCCGCGCCTGCGCCCTGCCGCCACTCAGCCGCGTTCCCTTAGCAACAGGCCGGGCCCAACTGATGAGCCGCCTTGTTTTCAGTGTCGGGGGATCCGGGAGCTCCGTTACTGAGAGTGTCCGCGCTCGGGGGAGGGGGAACCAGCAACACGGTCCGGGGCTGAGTCTCTGTGAACCTGGGCATTGTTCCTGACCCTAAAATAAAAATAACAGACATAAAGGTAACCGACATCAGACAAGGGGTAAAGTATCTGAAAGGTGGGCTGTCCCGGATCAAAGCGGCAAAATGGCCACCCCCAGCTCCAGGACCCGGCAATGTCCCCCCCGCCCGCCGGCTCGGCCCGGCCCCGGGCCCGGAGGTAAAGCGGGCTCTGAGCTCTGGCAGCGGGAACAGGAGGAGCCATTCAGCCCCTCCAGCCTGAGCCGCCCATTCACTCAGATCATGACTGATCCGGGAGACAAACTCCATCCGGCCGCCTGGGCTTCATATCCACAGCCTCGGGCAGCAACAATATCCCCATCTCAGGCTGAACATGATTCACTCAGCTAATGTCTGCTGCTTTATGTGGGAGAGACTTCCCCACTTCCACCAGCCTTTGTGTGAGGAAGCGGTTCCTAACTTTCTCTCCTCAATATCCTGACTCTGATACGAAGATATTTGTCCCCTTGTCCTGGGCTCCCCCACCAGTGAGTAAAGTTTCTGTCTCCTGACCAATCCCTTTAAACACATTAAAACCCTCTGTCAGAGCTGGCAGTTGGAGAGGGGACAGGATGGGGAGTTACTTGAGCGCTCACTCCTTCAGATAATTCCTTCCAGATCATCATAACTCAATGATTAAAATAAAAACTCACCTCCTTCTCCTTTTACAACAATTACTGAATACCATAAACCTGTCGTCCTCTGCCTCCCATCCATGTCATTCGAAACACTTATGTCAGTGGAAATCCTTTCGCCCTCATTATCAAAACATTGTTCATTTTGAACTTCTCTGTTCAATCTCCCTTCTATGCTCTAAGGAGAACAGCACTAGTTTCCCCAGTGTCTTCACATAACTGAAGTTCTTTCTCTTTTATGAGATGTGACTGGCAAGGTCAGCATTTGTTGCCCATCCCTAATTTCCCTTGAGAAGGTGGTGCTGAACCAGCTTCTTGAACCGCTGCAGTTCATTTGGTAATGTTCCTGCTTCCTGGTACTGTTGTGGGAATCCGGTCCAGGGACCCAGAATTGGACGCGGCTGAGGCGGAACCGATGACTGATAACATAACTTTTAACATAACTTCCTCGTGTTTGTAATTTATAGATTTGTTTATGGAGCTGAAGATTCCAAGCTTTTAAAACAATTGTCTCAACTTGTCGTGTTATCTTTAAACATCTGTGTTTGTTATCCCCCAGGTGTCGCTGTTCCTGCAATACCATTAACATTGTACCTCAAATTATCATTATTTTTAATTTGAAGGGTTCAGTTGCATATCTGGAATCTCTAATTGAATAAGTAGAAAGCAGTGGCAGGATATGTTTGCAGATTGATTTTGGGAAATGGAGAAGGTGGTGATTGTAAATTCAGACAAGGGAGGGAGATGGTCTTTGAGACTGTTCGCGCTCCATTATAAGATCCTTCTCTCTCTCTGTCTTGTTCCAGCTGTTCCCATTTGCACCTGTAATCTGACTGACCCAGTGTGCGAACTCAATTACTGCTGTGACACTGACTGCTCCTCCACAGACATCAATGCCTTCCCTTTCTGTTTGCCAGGCAGAGAATTTGTAAATGTCTATTAGAGTGTTACTATATTGGCTCTGAATCCGGAGATGCCTGGATTTTAACTTAAGAATGTAAAAACTATGAGCAGGAGTCGACTGTATGGCCCCTTGAGTCTGCTCTGCCATTCAATATGATCAGGGCTGCTCCTTTGTCTCAACTCCACTTTCCTGCCCGATCCTCATTTCGCTTATTTTCCTGAGAGATCAAACATCTCAATCTCAGTCTTGAAAATACTCAACAATGGAGCGTCCACCGTCTCTCGGGTAGAGAATTCCAAGGATTCACTATATTTGAGTCTCCTTATCTGAGTCTTACAAGCCTTCCGACTCTGACAGCTACCTCAACTACAGCTCCTCACACCCTGATCAATATAAGAACTCCATCCCATTCTCTCAGTTCCTTCGCCTCTGTCGCATGTGTTCTGATGATGCCACTTTCAAAAACAGTTCCTCTGACATGTCTTCCTTCTTCCCTAACCAAGGTTTTCCATCCACTGTGGTTGACAGGGCCCTCAACCATGTCCAGCCCATCTCCTGTGCATCTGCCCTCACACATTCCTCTCCCTCCCAAAACCATGATTGGGTTCCCCTTGTCCTCGCTTATCAACCTACCAGCCTCCGCAATCAAAGGATCATCCTCCACCATTTCCGCCAACTCCAGCATGATGCAACCACCAATCAGATCTTCCCTCTACCCTGCCGGCGGCATTCCGCAGGGATGATTCCCTTCGGTTCAATCTGGTCCACTCCTCTATCACACCCTACACCTCAACCCCCTCCCACGGCACCTTCCCATGCAATCACAGAAGATTCAACACCTGCCCCTTTACTTCCCCACTCCTCACTATCCAAGGGCCCAAACACTCCTTTCAAGTGAAGCAGCACTTCCCTCAATTTAGTCTACTGCATTCGCTGCTTCGAATGAGGTTGTCTCTAGATTGGAGAGACCAAGCGCAGACTGGGTTACTGCTTTGCAGAACACCTTCGGTCTGTCTGCAAGCATGACCCAGATCTTCCTGTCGCTTGCCATTTCAACACTCCACCCTGCTCTCATGCCCACATGACTGTCCTTGGCCTGCTGCAATGTTCCATTGAAGCTCAACACAAACTGGAGGAACAGCACCTCATCTTCCAACTAGGCACTTTGCAGCATTCCGGACTTAACATTGAGTTCAACAACTTCAGATCATGAACTCTCTCATCCATCCCCACTCCCTTTCCAATCCCCCTTTTTCAAATAGTTTAAATATATTTTTCTTTTCCCACCTGTTTCCGTTATTTTTAAATGTATTTCCATCTCTTGTTTAATCTCCACCTTTTAGCCTATTTTGATCCCTTCCCCACACCCCACCCCCACTAGGGCTATCTGTACCTTGCTCGTCCTGCTTTCTACCCTTAGTGTCAGCATTAGCACATTCCTTAGATAATATCACCACTGTCAACACCTTCTTGTCTTTTTGTCTATGACAACTTTTGGATATCTCCACCTATCACTTGCCCTCTATCCAGCTCTACCTACCCCTCCCCCCTCCGCCCCACCTTAAACCAGCTTATATTTCACCTCATTTCAATATTCACTCAGTTCTGATGAAGAGTCATTCGGACTGAAAACATTAACTGTGTTCCTCTCCGCAGATGCTGTCAGACCTGCTGAGTTTTTCCAGGTATTTTTGTTTTTGTTTCAAATTTCCAGCATCTGCAGTATTTTGCTTTTATTTTATTATAAACATTTTATTATAAATATTATGGGTGCTGGAAATGTGAAATTGAAACAGAAAATACTGAAAGACTCAGCAGGTCTAGCAGCATCTGTGGAGAGAGAAACAGTTAAAGTTTCGAGTCCGTATGACAATGAAGACACAGAATGAATTTCACACTTGGACAAAGTGCAGAGACTGACAATTTACACTAAATCAGAGTCATGTACCATATACAAGACAATCTCTACAAACATCATTCCATGACCATTGAAATATTAATGTCTGAGACACTCAGTTTTTGTTGTGCAAAACCGGTAAAATATGAGAGGAAAATATTGTAAAATAGATGGAAAAGTTTAAATAATATTATAACTGTTTAATCTAACAAAATGCACTTAGATCTCATCTCCACAACCATAATTCTCAATTTTCCCCAGTCCTATTAAATGTGAACAATTATTGTATGTTGTGTCCTTGTTGGATCAGTTCTTCAGTCACAGTTTGTAGGTTGCTTGTTTTTTTTGAAGCTGCACAGAGACACTAAGCAGGGAAAAACCCATCCTAAATGAATTGTGAATAGCGATGTCTCTGCACAATGTTTGGGACTTCAAAATTAGCAGTTATTGATATGGAGTATATAGATGTTACTTTCCAGCTACCAGCTGCTGTTTGACACTCAATAAACTCAAATCAGAATTGTTAATCTTTCACTAAGAGCGCTGATACCCAAAATCACACCATTCCCAGAAATCTAACCTGTCAACTTCATTGTTCCGACGTGTGGGGACATGTACTGGCAGGAAATGAGGTGTGAGGGGAGGGGGAAAAGGATTTTAAAAAGGGGGTTAAAAAAGGTTAAAACAAGAATGAAAATGAAAATAAGTAAATAAAAGATTTTTTTTAAAAAAGGGATTTACAAAGGGGTGAAGATAGAGGAGAGAGTTCATGGTCTGAAGTTGTGGGAGACAATGTTAAGTTCAGAGGCTGTGAAGTACCTGATTGGAAGATCCAGTGCTGTTCTTCCAGTTTGCGTTGGGCTTCACTGGAACATTGCAGCATGCCAAGGATGGACATGTGAGCATGAGAGCAGGATGGCATGTTGAAATGGCAAGTGACAGGAAAGTCAGGATCATGCTTGCGGAGAGACTGAAGGTGTTCTGCAAAACAGTCACCCAGTCTGCGTTTGGTTTCGCCAGTGTAGAGGAGACTGCATTGGGAGCAGCAAATACAGTAGACCAAATTGAATAAGGTGCAAGTGAAGCATTGCTTCACCTGAAAGGATTATTTAGGCACTTGGATGGTGAGGAAGGAGGAGCTAAAGGGGCAGGTGTTGCACCGTCTGCGATTGCATGGGAAGGTGTTGTGGGAAGGGGGTGAGGTGTTAGGCGTGATGGAAGAGTGGACCAGGGTCTCATGGAGGGAATGGTCCATACAGAATGCTGACAGGGAGGGTGAGGGGAAAATGTTTTAGGTGTTGGCATCGTGCTGCAATTGCTGGAAAAAGTGGAGGATGATCATTGAATGCAGAGGCTGGTGGGAAGAAAAGCGAGGACAAGGGGGCCCTATCACGGTTCTGGGAGAGAGGGGAAGGTGTGAAGGCAGAGGCGTGGGAGATGGGTCGGACAAGGTTGAGGGCCCTGTCAACAAAGTGAGTGGTAAACCTCAGTTAAGCAAGAGGGAGACATGTCAGGAGCCCCATTTTGGAAGGTGGCATCATCAGAACAGATGCGACGGAGGTGAAGGAACTGAGAGAATGGGATGGAGTCCTTACAGGAAGCGGGGTGTGAGGAGCTGTAGTCGATGTAGCTGTGGGAGTCAGTGGGCTTGGAATGGATATTGGTGGACAGTCTATCACCAGAGCAGCTTTCAGCTTCCTTGGAGCTGAAAGTTTCATCTGATCTTCCTCTCCACTGACATTTGAATTTTCCCCCTTTATTTTTGTAAATTTCTCATTGGATTTCAGAGTTGCAGATTTTGTGTTGAAAGCTCACTGGGGACCCACAGCAGCTCCTTTGATTGACAGCTCTCTCTCTCTCTCTCTCTCTCTCTCTCTCCCCCACGTGACCCGCCGCAGCGTCACACCCCCTTTCCGAGCTGAGACGCCGCGCCTGCGCCCTGCCGCCACTCAGCCGCGTTCCCTTAGCAACGGGCCGGGCCCGGCTGATGAGCCGCTTTGTTTTCAGTGTCGAGGGAGCCGGGAGCCCCGTTACTGAGAGTGTCCGCGCTCGGGGGAGGGGGAACCAGCAACACGGTCCGGGGCTGAGTCTCTGTGAACCTGGGCATTGTTCCTGACCCTAAAATAAAAATAACAGACATAAAGGTAACCGACATCAGACAAGGGGTAAAGTATCTGAAATGTGGGCTGTCCCGCAACAAAGCGGCCGAATGGCCACCCCCAGCTCCAGGACCCGGCAATGTCCCCCCCGCCCGCCGGCCCGGCCCGGCCCCGGGCCCGGAGGTAAAGCGGGCTCTGAGCTCTGGCAGCGGGAACAGGAGGAGCCATTCAGCCCCTCCAGCCTGAGCCGCCCATTCACTCAGATCATGACTGATCCGGGAGACAAACTCCATCCGGCCGCCTGGGCTTCATATCCACAGCCTCGGGCAGCAACAATATCCCCATCTCAGGCTGAACATGATTCACTCAGCTAATGTCTGCTGCTTTATCTAGAGAGACTTCCCCACTTCCACCAGCCTTTGTGTGAGGAAGCGTTTCCTAACTTTCTCTCCTCAATATGCTGACTCTGATATGAAGATATTTGTCCCCTTGTCCTGGGCTCCCCCACCAGTGAGTAAAGTTTCTGTCTCCTGACTAATCCCTTTAAACACACTAAAATCCTCTGTCAGAGCTGGCAGTTGGAGAGGGGACAAGATGGGGAGTTACTTGTGCCCTCACTCCTTCAGATAATTCCTTCCAGATCATCATTACTTAATGTTTAAAATAAAAACTCTCCTCCCTCTGCTTCTTTTACCACAATTACAGAATACCATAAACCTGTCGTCCTCTGCCTCCCACCCTCTGTCATTCGAAACACTTATGTCAGTGGAAATCCTTTCTCCCTCACTATCAAAACATTGTTCATTTTAAACTTCTCTGTTCAATCTCCCTTCTATGCGCTGAGGAGAACAGCACTAGTTTCCCGAGGGTCTTCACATAACTGAAGTTTTTTTTCTCTTTTATGAGATGTGACTGGCAAGGTCAGCATTTGTTGCCCATCCCTAATTTCCCTTGAGAAGGTGGTGCTGAACCAGCTTCTTGAACCGCTGCAGTTCATTTGGTAATGTTCCTGATTCCTGGTACTGTTTTGGAAATCCGGTCCAGGGACCCAGAATTGGACGCAGCTGAGGCGGAACCGATGAATGATAACATAACTTTTAACATAACTTCCTCGTGTTTGTAATTTATAGATTTGTTTATGAAGCTGAAGATTCCTAGCTTTTAAAACACGTCTCAACTTGTCGTGTTATCTTTAAACATCTGTGTTTGTTATCCCGCAGGTGTCGCTGTTCCTGCAATACCATTAACATTGTACCTCAAATTAACATTATTTTTAATTTGAAGGGTTCAGTTGCATATCTGGAATCTCTAATTGAATAAGTAGAAAGCAGTGGCAGGATAAGTTTGCAGATTGATTTTGGGAAATGGAGAAGGTGGTGATTGTAAATTCAGACAAGGAAGGGAGGTGGTTTTTGAGACTTTTCGCGCTCCATTATAAGATCTTTCTCTCCCTCTCTCTCTCTCTCTGTCTTGTTCCAGCTGTTCCCATTTACACCTGTAATCTGACTGACCCAGTGTGCGAACTCAATTACTGCTGTGACACTGACTGCTCCTCCACAGACATCAATGCCTTCCCTTTCTGTTTGCCAGGCAGAGAATTGTAAGTGTCTATTAGAGTGTTACTGTATTGGCTCTGAATCAGGAGATGCCTCGATTTTAACTTAAGAATGTAAAAAATTGGAGCAGGAGTCGATTATATGGCCCCTTGAGTCTGCTCTGCCATTCAATATGATCAGGGCTATTCTGTTGTCTCAACTCCACTTTCCTGCCCGATCCTCATTTCGCTTGATTTCATGAGAGATCAAACAACTCAATCTCAGTCTTGAATATACTCAACAATTCAGCATCCACCACCCCTCGGGTAGAGAATTCCAAGGATTCACAACATTTGTGTCTCCTTATCTCATTGTTAAAAGATCCACTCCTTGTTTTGACACTGTGCCCCCATGTTGTAGATTCCCAAACTAGGGGAAAGACCCTCTCAGTGTCTACACTGTAAAGCCCCTTCAGACTCTTGTATCTTTCAATGAGATCACCTCTCATTGTTCAGAACTAAGAATAGGCCCAACTTACTCAACCTGCCATCATAGGACAACCCTCTCATCATCCTGTTGACATTCCTACAAAGCCCCTCTTTTCCCTATCCCTGTAACCTCTTCCAGCCTGACAATTCTCATCCTCCTAATCGCGTAACTCCATGGCAATCACATCTGCAGTAAATGTTTGCGGCTCGAACAACTTTAGCTCAGAGTCATTGAGCTGCAGGCCGCACTGCAGACAGTGTAACACATTAGGGAGGGGGAGAGTTACCTGGATACTTTGTACCTGGAGGCAGTCACATCTCTTAGGACAGGGTCTTCTGATTTGGGCAGTGGTCAGGGACAGGAGAGTGTGACTGCGAATGAGGAAGGTAAGGGAACCCTGAACGCAGGGGCTCAGCCTTTGCAATTGTCCAGCAGCTTTGAGGTTCCCTCAGCTTGTTTGGATGAGAGTGGGGGCTGCAGGGTTGATGCCCTGACTGAGCATGGCACCTATATACCAAATTAAGAAGCAGAATCTCAAAGGTAATAATCTCTGGATTATAACCTGCACCACATGAAAATTGGCATAGGGCAAATAAGATTAGAAAAATCAATATGTGGCTCAAAGACTGGTCCTGGTTCGTGAGGCACTAGCACCAGTATTGGGGAAAGTAGGATCTGTACCGTTGGGACGGTCTAGACCTGAACCATGCTGTCAAGCCATTGTTTCCAGGACTGTTACTGACCTCATCTCCTCTGGAGATCTTCCTTCCACAGCTTCCAACCTAATAGTCTCCCAACCTCGGACGGCCCGCTTCTACCACCTACCCAAAATCCACAAACAGGACTGTCCTGGCAGACCGATCGTGTCAGCCTGTTCCTGCCCCACGGAACTCATATCTTGCTATCTTGACTCCATTCTCTCTCCCCTTGTCCAGTCCCTTCCCACCTACATCCATGATTCCTTTGACACCCTACATAATATCAACAATTTCCAGTTCCCTGGCCCCAACCGCCTCTTCTTCACCATGGACCTCCAATCCCTTTACACCTCCATCCCCCACTGGGATGGTCTGATGGCTCTCCGCTTCTTCCTCGAAAAGAGGCCCAAACAATCCCCATCCACCACTACTCTCCTCCGTCTGGCTGAACTTGTTCTCACACTGAACAATTTCTCCTTAAACTCCTCTCACTTCCTCCAAATAAAAGGTGTGGCTATGGGTACCCGCATGGGCCCCAGTTATGCCTGTCTCTTTATGGGGTATGTGAAACATTCCTTGTTCCAGTCCTACTCCGGCCCCCTCCCACAACTCTTTCTCCGGTACATCGATGATTAATTCGGTGCTGCTTCATTCTCTCGTCTGGACCTGGAAAAATGTATTAATTTTGCTTCCAATGTCCACCCCATTTTCACATGGTCCATCTCTGAAACTTCCCTTCCCTTCCTTGACCTCTCTGTCTCAATTTCTGGTGATAGACTGTCCACCAATATCCATTACAAGCCAACCGACTCCCACAGCTACCTCGACTACAGCTCCTCACACCCCGCTTCCTGTAACGACTCCATCCCATTCCCTCAGTTCCTGTTCCTCCGTCGCATCTGTTCTGATGATGCCACTTTCAAAAACAGTTCCTCTAACTATGCTTCAGTTCTGCCGAAGGGCCATGAAGGCTCGAAACGTTAACTGATTTCTTCTCCGCCAATGCTGCCAGACCTGCTGAGTTTTTCCAGGTAATTCTGTTTTTGTTCCTCTGACATGTCTTCCTTCTTCCTTAACCGAGGTATTCCACCCACGGTGGTTGACAGGGCCCTCAACCATATCCGGCCCATCTCCCGCGCATCTGCCCTCTCACTTTCCTTTCCCTCCCAGAAACATGATAGGGTCCTCCTTGTCCTTACTTATCACCCCACCAGCCTTCGCATTCAAAGGATCATCCTCCGCCATTTCCGCCAACTCCAGCATGATGCCACCACCAAACGCATCTTCCCTTCACCCCCCTGGCGGCATTCCACAAGGATCGTTCCCTCTGGGACACCCTGGTCCACTCCTCCATCACCCCCTACACCTCAACCCCCTCCCACGGCACATTCCCATGCAACTGCGCCATTTCCTCCATTTCCAGAGTAACAATCTGACAGATTCAGTACAAGAGGCAGATGGCGGGGACATCAACTGGTGGAGGGAAATCCTGAGGGAAGGGGACAGGCAAACTTGTGGAGACAGACAGAGGCAGATGGATGTGGGAGGCACCAAGTGATTGGTCAGGGGCAAACTGATGGGGTGAAGCAGAGAAGAGGAAATAGAGAGAGAGAGAGAGAGAGACAGTGAGGTAGTCAGGCAAGGGACATAGAAAGAGACCAATGGGGGGAGGCATCCGGGATGGGGGGTGGGTGTTTGAGAGATGAGAGGCAGGCATAGAGGCAATTCAATCAAAATGGTCAGACATGACCTCCCCTTAACAAAACCCTGCTGACTGTCCTTGATTAATCCCTGCCTCTCCAAGTGTAGATTAATTCTGTCCCTCAGGATGGCTTCCAATAGTTTCCCCACCACTGAGGTTAGACTGACTGACTGGCCTGTTTTAACCCTTCCTCCCTTCTTGAATAATGGTACCACATTAGCTGTCCTGCAGTCCTCTGGCACCTCTCCTATGGCCAGACAGGTATTGAAAATTATTGCCAGCACCCCTGCTATTTCCTTCCTTGCCTCATTCAACAGCCTGGGATACATTTCATCCAGGCTTAGAGACTTATCTACTTTTAAGCCTGCCAGACCACTTAGAACCTCCTCCCTTTCTATGCTAATTTCTTTAATTATATCCCAGTTCTTCTGCCTGATTTCCATACCTACGTCGACCCTCTCACTTGTGAACACCGACACAAAGTATTCAGTTAGAAACCTACCTATGTCATCCGGTTCCACACACAAATTACCACTATGGTCCTTAATTGGCCCTACTCTTTCCCCAGTTATCCTCTTATTCTTAATGTACTTGTAAAATAACTTTGGATTTTCCTTTATTTTACCTGCCAATGTTTTTTCATGCCCCCTTTTTGCTCTCCTAGTTTCCTTTTCAAGTTCCCCTCTACACATTCTATACTCCTCAAGGGCTTCCGCAGTTTTGCGCCCTTGGTATCTGCCATAAGCCTTTCTTTTTCTCTTTATCCAATCCTGTATATCCCTTGACATCCAGGGTTCCCTGAATTTGTTGGTCCCACCCTTTATCTTTATTGGAATATGTTGGCCCCGTACTCTCCCCATTTCCTTCTTGAATGAGTCCCACTGCTCTGACGCAGATTTACCTAAAAGTAGCTGCTCCAAGTCCACTCTGGCCAAATTAAATCTGAACTTATTAAAATCGGCCTTCCCCCAATTTAGAGCTCTGAATTCTGGCCCATCTGTGTCCTTTTCCGTAACAACCTTGAATCTAATGGAGTTTTGATCACTATCTGCAAAATGCTCCCCCACTGATACCTCTACAACTTGCCCGGCTTCATTCCCTAAAATTAAGTCCAGGAGCATTAGGACCTTCTACGTACTGGCTTAAAAGCTCTCCTGGATGCATTTAAAAAATTTCACTTCCTCTAAACCTATCACAGTCTGACTAATCAAGTTCATGTTGGGGAAGTTGATATCCCACACTATTACTACTCTATTATTTTTACATTTCTCTGAAATTTGCCTACATATCTGCTCTTCTATTTCTCTCTGACTGTTTGGGAACCTATAGTACACTCCCAGCAATGTGATTGCAACTTTTTTGATTTTCCGTTCTACCCATTTGGCTCCATTTGAGGAGCCTTCTAAGATGTCATCCCTCCTTACTGCTGTAATTGATTCCTTAATCAATATTGTAATACCTTTCCTCTTTTACCTCCTTCCCTGTCTTGCCTGAAGACCCTATATCCTAGAATATTGAGCTGCCAATCCTGCCCCTCTCTCAACCATGTTTCTGTGACAGCAATGACATCATACTTCCATGTGTTAATTTGTGCCCTCAACTCAACAGCCTTATTCGTCAGACTCCTTGCATTAAAATAAACACCATCCAACCTTGCCAAACTCCCTTGTGCCTTAACTGGCCTACAATTTCTATGCCTTCCAGACTCACTTGCTCTGTAATCTAATTTTAGCTAAATTTGGTTATTACCATAGGCTGCATAAAGAATCTTTTTCCTCACATTCCCTTGCATCTCTTGCCCAAAACCTTAAACCTGTATCTCGAAGTCCTTGTGCCATCAGTTAAGGGTAACAGCTTTTCTTTGTCTAGCTTATTTAAGTCTGTCACAAACTTGCACACCTCTACCAGATCTCCCCTCAGCCTCCTTTGGTACAAGGAAGAAACCCCAGATTCTCTAACCTAACCTAAATCCCTGGAACCATTCTGGTAAATCTCCACCGCATCCTCCCAAGGACCTTTACATCCTTCCTAAAGTGTGGTGACCAGAACTGGAACACAATACACTCATTGTGACCTAACCAGTTCAGCAATACATCCCTGCTTTTTTACTCAATACCTTGATGATGAAGGCAAAGATCCCATATGCTTTGCTAACTGCTCTCCCAATATATCCTTCCAGCTTTGAAGATCTCTGCTGGTGAACCCCTAGGTCCCTCAGTCCCTGAACACTCTTTTGAACTGTGACATTTAGTCTATACTTCCTCTCCCTTTCCCTTCTGGAAAAATGCATCACCTCACACTTCTCTGTATTAAATTCCAAATGCCTCTTGCCTGCCCATTCTGCTAACCTTTCTATATCCTGTTGCAGTCAATTGGTATCATCCTCACTGTTTGCCACATCCTCAACGTTTGGTAACATTTGAAAATTTTTGAAATTTTACCCTATATTCCAATACCCAAGTTATTTATATATATATATATATATATATGTATATATATATACATATATATATTCTATATCTAAAAAGCAGTAGTCCTCGCACTAATCCTTGGGGAACAACACTACCCTCCTCCATTCTGAAAAACAACCATTTAGCATGAACTTTTTTTTTACTATCCTTAAACCAATATTTTATCCAAGCTTACAATGACCCTCCTACTCCATGAGCCTCAATTTGTAACCATTCATTTATATGGTACATTGTCAAAGGCTTTCTTAAAATCCATATAGGCAACATCCACTGCATTCCCTTTGTCAACCTTCTCTGCTATGCCATCAAAAATAATCAATTTGATTAGTCAAGCAGTAACTATTAAATAAGATTTAATCAGACAGGAGGGAAAGAGAGACAGAAACGTGAAGACAACCTGGCTAGACATACATAAGAAACAGCCAGAGGGATAGAAAGAGAGACCTGTGGATACAGATTGTGGGAGGATAGATGGGGGAGAAAGAGAGAAGCAGACTGGAAGTCAACTGGGGAGAGGCAGACTGGAAGCGAAACCAGATGGAGGAGCTGGATGGGGGCTCATGGAGAGAGAGATGTGAGATATACTGGGGGTATGGGGGCAGAGTGAGTGAGAGGGATGGGTGGAGTCAAAGAGAAAGATAAGCATGAGTGGAGAGATAAGTATTTGGGGGCCATATGATGGGGAGACAGATGGAGGATATACAGAGCCAGGGAAGATGGTTGAAAGATGGAGAGACAGACAAGGAAAGGATAGAGAGAGAGGTGCATGGGAGTGAAAGAGGGATATACAGATGAGCAAAGGGCAGAGAGAGGTGCAGAGGTACAAGGAGAGGCAGAGAAATAGGGAGGCAGATGTGGGGAGGGTAAGGCACAGACATGGGAGATAGACAAAGGATGAGACGGTGATAGAGACAGATGGGGGAGATAGACATGGCTGAGGTAAGACAGACATGGATATGGGAGACAGTGAGAGAGACAGATGAGGTAGACGGACAGAGAGGCGAATTGGGGAGACAGACAAACAAGGAGACAAAAACGAAAAACTACTGCGGATGCTGGAAATCCAAAACAAAAACAGAATTACCTGGAAAAACTCAGCAGGTCTGGCAGCATCGGTGGAGAAGAAAATAGTTCATGTTTCGAGTCCTCATGACCCTTCAGCAGAACTGAGTAAAGTTAGGAGAGGGGTGAAATATAAGCTGGTTTGACGTGGGGGGTTGGGGTGGTGGGGGGTGGTGGGGGAGATAAATTGGTGGGGGGGGTGGTTGTAGGGACAAGCAAGCAGTGATAGGAGCAGATAATCAAAAGATGTCACAGACGAAGGAACAAAGAGGTGTTAAAGTTGGTGATATTATCTCAGAGAATGTGCTAATTAAGAATGGATGGCAGGACACTCAAGGTACAGCTCTTGTGGGGAGGGGGTAGAAAGACTGACAGGGCATTACAGGTATAGATTTAAAAATAATGGAAATAGGTGGGAAAAGAAAAATCTATATAAATTATTGGAAGAAACAAACGGGAGGGGGAAGAAACGGAAAGGGGGTGGGGATGGAGGAGGGAGTTCAAGATCTAAAGTTGTTGAATTCAATATTCAGTCCGGAAGGCTGTAAAGTGCCTAGTCGGAAGATGAGGTGCTGTTCCTCGAGTTTGCGTTCGGCTTCACTGGAACAATGAATGCAGCAAGCCACGGACAGACATGTGGGCAAGAGAGCAGGGTGGAGTGTTAAAATGGCAAGCGACAGGGAGGTTTGGGTCTTTCTTGCGGACACTAGAGCTGCGCCTTGAGTGTCCTGCCATCCATTCTTAATTTGCACATTCTCTTAGAGAATATCACCACCTTTAACACCTCTTTGTTCTTTTGTCTGTGACATATTTTGATTATCTGCTCCTATCACTGCTTGCTTGTCCCTACAACCACCCACCCCCCTCAACTTCTCTCCCCCACCTTAAAGCAGCTTATATTTCACGCCTCTCCTAACTTTACTCAGTTCTGAAGGGTCATGAGGACTCGAGACGTCAACTCTTTTCATCTCCACCGATGCTGCCAGACCTGCTGAGTTTTTCCAGGTAATTCTGTTTTTGACAGAGAAACAAGGGGCAGGTTTAGGGAGAGACAGAGAGATGGGGCACCAGGCGGAAGAAAGACAGCAAGAGAATAAAAGGGCAGATGGAGAGATACAGATGTGAGGAGATATATAAGGGGACTGAGCGAAAGTGACGGGCAGGGGAGACAGAAAAAGAGAGAGGTTGACGTGGGCAGCTGGAGAAAGTGGTTAATGGTGCAAACTGATAGAGTGGGAAAGATGGGACAAAGGAAGATAGTAAATCAGATCGTGGACACAAAGGTGTAGAAAGATTGGGTGATATAGGGTATGAGCTGCAAGTGGGGATAACGTGGGGTGAGATACAGGAAGAGAGAGAGAGAGAGATGCAGACAGTGGGGGAGGCTGATGAGGAGACAGTACCACATGCACATGTGGGAGACAGAGAGTAAGACAGATCACCACAGACCGATACCACATGGACTGCAGTGATTCAGGAAAGCAGCTCACCACCACATTCTCAAGGGCGATTAGGGATGGGCAATACATGTTGGCCTAGCCAGCAATGCCCACATCGCGTGAACAAATATAAAAAAAAGATCAGAGGTTGACAGATGTAGGAGGTGGCGGAGAGGCCAGTGGCGGGACAGTAATCAAAACATTTTCACCCAAATTCTAGCTATTTGCTGTAAGCCCAGGAGGACAGGCCAGGGATCTGGGGAAAGTGACATTCTACTTCACATTGTCAATTGTCATCACATTTTATATCCTGTAATAATTAGATCTCCCAATGAATGATGGAGTGAAGGACACAGCTGGAAGTAAACAGGGATTGTAGACTGAGGAGCAATAGGTGAACCAGCACAGGATTGAGAGAGAACCAACTGGAGAGAACCTTTCCAATTCAAAGAGTTGTCATAGACTGACTTGGGGAGAAAGGTGAGAGGAAGCCCTATTTACTCTGATAAACATTGTAGACAGTATACAAAGATTACAAGGTAAGGCAGGAATTGGCGAGAATGAGACTGAGAGAGTCTGGCCACCCAGCACAATTATCCAGCATGAGGCGGTACAATGGAACCTGAACTGAGATCATTTTCTGTCACAAAACACAGTCACAAGTAAATTTTAGACACCCCACTGACCCAGCCCACACCCCACTGACCCAGCCCACACCTGTGCCACCCTGACACAGCCCACACCCCACTGACCCAGCCCACACCTGTGCCCCACTGACCCAGCCCACACCTGTGCCCCCCTGACCAGCCCACACCCCACTGACCCAGCCCACACCTGTGCCCCCCTGACCCAGCCCACACCCCACTGACCCAGCCCACACCCCACTGACCCAGCCCACACCCCACTGACCCAGCCCACACCTGTACCCCACTGACCTGGCCACTTGAAATTTCACGAAATCTGCTTCCATTACTCCTTCATGTTGTGCACCCAGATTTTAGACAACCCACTGATTTTTTTTCAATTCTCCTCCCGTTCTTTTGCCAATTACTTTAAATCGTTGCCTACACTTGCCATTCACTTGATTCTTCTCTTCTTCCATTAAAACCCCTGCACTTTGAATCTCTCTGCCCTGCCTGCTCTTCACCTTCCCTGTTCTAAAGAGAACAATCCAAGTTTCTCCAATCTCTCCATGTAAAAGATGCCCCTCATTTCTGGCATCATCCTGGTAAATTTCCTCTGAATCCAATCCAAGGCCTTGATATTGTTCCTGAAATGTGGTTCTGAGAATTGTAGTGTTACTGACAGGAGGGGATTGAATTTAAGCAGCCCTGATTTCTCCTCTCACCACCCGTCCATGAACAGAAAGCTGTTTTGATTTTGATTTTTTCCTTTATAAGCAGTGGTATATTTCCCAACCCTTCAGCATTGGTGTGATGCAGTTTCTATTAATAACCCCAGAGGAAGGGTGAACTCAGAGCATTAGTTTATTTACACGCACTCAAAAGGCTTGAGGGGGGTGTCGCTATGTAGCTCCCTGTGCATTCATACAATAAATGAGGGATAGAGAAAGATTGATTTACAGGGCAAAGACCACAGAGCAAAGTATTGTTTCACATGAGTCCAGAATCAAAAGCTCAGTGATGAATTCCTTCACAGAGGTCGGCAGGCTGAGCTGATCCTGGATAATTCATGTTTCCAGTAGAGTTGACTTCTACAATGAGACAGGTTTGCAGATGAATTAGCCTTGTCGGCGATGGTATTGAAGTCCGGAAGTTCCACTAGAAACAGTGTCGATGGGGGCAGGCATTCAAACCTGGACAGATGAAAGGAAAATAACAGATGTAAAGAAATGAAATGAGGACAAAAAATAAGAAATATGTAAGAACAGAAGTGCCGGTTAGTGTGTAGAAATCACAGAGTATAAAGTACAAATTCAATTAGTTGCAGGTGCATATTTAACTTGGAGGTTATGGCACACTACCCATTATGGAGACATGGCCGCAAGATGGTCAGGACTGGGAATTAAATATACCCAGTTTTAAGGTTTACAGGAAAGATAGAGTAAATGAAAGGTAAACAGGAGATGCCACACCTGCCCTCTTACCTCCTTATTTCTCACTGTCCAGGATCCTAAACAATTCCTCCCAGGTGATAAAGTGATGTCCTTGTACTTCTTTCAGTTTAGCAACTGTATTTGCTACTTTCACCACTGTCTCCTTTACATTGGAGGAGAGAAAATGCAGATTGGATGCCCACTTTGCAAACTCCTCCAATTCAGTTTGTGGGCATGACCCTGAGCTCCCAATCTCCTGTCATTTTAATTCTGGTCTCCACTCCATCTGTGTCCTGGGCCTCCTGTGCTGACCCACTGAAGCTCAGCGTAATATCAGGGAGCAACAGATCATCTTTCAATGGGGGAGGTGGTGGCATAGTGGTATTGTCACTGGCTAGTATTCCAGTGAGACCCAGGATAATTCTCTGAGGGACCCAGGTTCAAATCCCACCATGGAAAATGGTGAAATTTAAATTGAAAAAAAACCTGGAATTAAAAGTCTGATGATGACCACAAAGCTATTGCCAATTGTTGTAAAAACCCATTGGGTTCGCCAATATCTTATGTTCCATTCTATAGGGACAGAAATCTGCTGCCCTTACCTGGCCAACACATGACTCCAGACGCACAGCAATGCAGTTGACTCTTAAATGCCTTCCTTAAATCTTAGTACAGGACATCCACCTGTGCCTTTTATCAACAGCACATATGATTCCTTCAAAAAACTCCAATAAGTTGGTTAAACATGATTTGCATTTTACAAAACCATGTTGACTCTGTCTGATTGCCTTGATTTTTTCTAAGTGCCCTGCTATGACATCTTTAATAATAGCGTATAACATTTTCCCTATGACAGATGTTAGGCTGACTGGCTTATAGTTTCCTGCTTTCTGTCTCCCTCTCTTTTTGAATAAAGGAGATATATTTGCTATTTTCAAATATAATGGAACCTTCCCTGAACTTAGGGAACTTTGGAAAATTAAAATTAGTGCATCAACTATCTCACTAGCCACTTCTTTCAAGACCTTAGGGTGAAGTCCATTTGGACCTGGGGATTTGTCAGCCCGCAGCCCCAACAATTTGCTCAATACCACTTCCTTTGTGATTATAATTTTCCCGAGTTCCTCCCTCCCTTCCACTTCCTGATTTACAGCTACTTCCAGGATGTTACTTGTGTCCTTTATAGTGAAGACCGAAGCAAAATACCTGTTTAATTTGTCCGCCATCTCCCTCCTTTCCACTATCAATTCCCCAGACCCACTTTGTATAGGACCAATGCTCACTTTATTACTTTATAACTCTTTTCCTATTTAAATATCTATAGAAACTCTTACTATCCATCTTTATATTACTAAATAGCTTTCTCTCATACTCTAATATTTCTCTACTTATAAACCTCTGTCATCATTTGCTGTTCTGTGTATTCTTTCCAATCTTCTGACCTACCGCCCATCTTTGCATAACTATATGGTTTTTCTTTAAGTTTGAAACTGTCTTTAACTTTTTTTACTTAACCTCAGATGGTGGGCCCTCCCTTTGGAATTTTCCTTTCCCATTGTAATGTATATATTCTGAAATATCCCTTTAAATGTCTGCCACTGAACTTCTATTGACCTATTCCTTAACCTCATTTTCCAGTTTACTTTAGCCAGCTCTGCTTTTGTGCCCTCATAGTTGCCCTTATTTACGTTTAAAATACTAGTCTTGGATGCACTCATTTCTCCCTCAAAATGAATGTAAAATTCAATCAAACTATGATCGCTGCTAGCTAGGGGTACCTTCACTAGGAGGTTATCAATTTATCCTATCTCATTGCTCAATACCAGGTCTAGTATAACCTGCTCTCTGGCTGGCACCAGAATGTGCTGTTCTAAGAAACTATCCTGAAAACATTCTATGAACTCCTCATCTACGCTACCTTTGCCCATGATTTTTCCAGTCCATATGTAGATAAAAATCCCCCGTGAGTATTGTTGTACCTTTCTGGCAAACTCCTATTATCTCCTTTTTTATACTCTGTCCTACAGTGTAGTTACAATTAGAGGGCATGTGCGCCATTAGCACAAGTGACTTCCTGCCTTTATCATTCCTCATCTCAACCCAAACCATTTCAAATCCTGGGCTTCTGAACTTAGGTCATCCCTCTCTAATGTGCTGATACCATCATTAATTAGCAGAACCACTCCTCAACCTTTTCCCAATTTTCTGTCCTCCCTCTATGTCACATACACTTCAATATTCAGGTGCCAATCTATGTCATCCTGTAGCATGTCTTTGTAATTTCTATCAGATCATACTTATTTATTTCTATTTGCACTGTCAGTTCATCTGTTTTGTTTCGAATGCTACGCGTGTTTAGAGAAGGAGCCTTTAGTTTTGATTATTTTTGCAGCATCTAGCTTTTTCTGCCGATTTACTCCTGAGAATTGTACTCTGTGTCCCTTCCTGTTTCAGCCTGTGTATTATTTTGCATATTAATAGCTGTCTCACTTGCCTTGTCTCTACTCTTTAGTTTACCACATTTCCCCAAATTTGATCCCTTGCCTCTACTATTCAGTTTAAAATCCTTTCTACTTCCTTAGTTAGGTAGCTCACAAGGACACCTGCCCCAGCACAGTTCAGGTGTAGACCACCCCAACGGTACTGTTCCTGCTTTCCCAAATACTGGTGCCAGTGCCCCACAAACCCCACTTCTCCCACACCAGTCTTTGAAACACGCATTAGATTCTTTAATCTTATTTGCCCTATGGCTATTTTAGAGAACAGGCCACCCTAGACTGGGTATTGAGTAATGAGAAAGGAATAATTGGCAGTGTAATTATGCGAGGCCCCTTGGGGATGAGCGACCGTAACATGATAGAATTCTTCATCAAGATGGAGAGTGACGTAGTTGATTCTGAGACTAGGGTCCTAATCTTAATAAAGGAAACTACGATGGTATGAGACGCGAGTTGGTTATGATGGATTGGGAAACGTTACTTAAAGGGAGGACGGTGGATAGGCAATGGCAAACGTTCAAAGAGCACATGGGTGAACTTCAACAATTGATTTTTCCTGTCTGGCGCAAACAAAAAATAGGAAAGGTGGAAAATCCATGGCTTACAAGGGATATTAGAGATAGTATTAGATCCAAGGAACAGGCATGCAGATTGGCCAGAAAAAAAACAACAGACCTCTGGTTTGGGAGCTGTTTAGAATTCAGCAAAGGAGGACCAAGGGATTGATTAAGAAGAGAAAAATAAGAGTACGAGAGTAAGCTTGCGGGGAACATAAAAACTGACTGTACAACTTTCTATCGGTATGTGAAGAGAAAAAGATTGGTGAAGACAAATGTAGGTCCCCAACAGTCAAAAACAGCGGAATTTAGAATGGGGAAGAAAGAAATGGCTGACCAACTAAATACATACTTTGGCTGTCTTCACAAAGGAGGACACTAATAACATACCAGAAATGTTGGGGAACACAGGGTTTAGTGAGAGGGAGGAATTGAAATAAATTAGTATTAGTAGGGAAATGGCGATGGAGAAATTGATGGGATTGAAGGCCGATAAATCCCTAGGGCTGATAATCTAAATCCCAGAGTACTTAAGGGGGTGGCCCTAGAAATAGTGGATGCATCGGATTGAATCTTCCGAGATTCTATAGACTCTGGAACAGTTCCTACAGATTGGAGGGTAGCTAATGTAACCCCACTATTTAAAAAGGGAGGTAGAGAGAAAACAGGGAATTATAGACCAGTCAGCCTGACGTCGGTAGTGGGGAAAATTCTAGAGTACATTTTATAAGATTTAATAGCTGAGCACTTGGAAAACAGTGGCAGAATCGGACAGAATCAGCATGGATTTACGAAAGGGAAATCATGCTTGACAAATCTACTGGAATTTTTCGAGAATGTAACTAGTAGAGTTGATGAGGAGGAGCCAGTGGATGTGGTTTATTTGGACTTCCAGAAGGCTTTCCACAAAGTCCCACATAAGAAATTAGCGTGTAAAATGAAAGCACATGGGATTGGTGGTAGTGTATTGAGATGGATAGAAAACTGTTTGACAGACAGGAAACAAAGAGTAGGAATAAACAGGTATTTTTTTCGAATGGCATGCAGTGACAAGTGGGGTACCGCAAGGATCGGTGCTGGGAAACCAGCTACTCGCAATATATATTACTGATTTAGATGTGGGAGCTAAATATAATATCTCCAAATTTGCAGATGACACAAAGCTGGGTGGGAGGGTGAGCTGTGAGGAGGATGCAGAGCTGCTTCAGTGTGATTTGGAGAAGCTGAGTGAGTGGGCAAATGCATGGCAGATGCAATATAATGTGGATAAATATGAGGTTATCCACTTTGGTAGCAAAAACAGGAAGGCAAATTATTATCTGAATGGCTATAAATTGAGAGAGGGGACTGTGCAATGAGATCTAGGTGTTCTCGTACACCAGTCACAGAAGGTAAGCATCCAGGTGCAGCAGGCGTTAAAGAAGTTATAAGCTAAAAGCAAATAACTGTGGATACTGGAAATCTAAAATAAAAACAAAAATAAAAATACCTGGAAAAGCTCAGCAGGTCTGACAGCATCTGCGGAGAGGAACAGAGCTAACATTTCAACTCAGTGTGACTCTTCAACAGAACTAAGGAAAATAGAAAAGAGGTGAAATATAAGCTGGTTTAAGGGGGGTGGGGGTGGGACAAGTAGAGCTGGATAGAAGACCAGTGATAAGTGGAGTTTGCCAAAAGATGTCATAGACAAAAGGACAAAGAGATGTTGACCGTGCTGATATTATCTAAAAAATGTGCTAATAGGTGACATTAAGGGTAGAAAGCAGGAGGAGCAAGGTACAGATAGACCTAGTGGGGGTGGGCTGGGGGGAAGGGATCCAAATAGGCTAAAAGGTAGAGATAAAACAATGGATGGAAATACATCTAAAAATAATGGAAATAGGTGGGAAAAGAAAAATCTATATAACTTATTGGAAAAAAGGGGGATCGGAAAGGGGGTGGGGATGGAGCAGAGAGTTCATGATCTAAAATAGTTGAACTCAATATTCAGTCCAGAAGGCTGTAAAGTGCATAGTCAGAAGATGAGCTGCTGTTCCTCCAGTTTGCGTTGAGCTTCATTGGAACATTGCAGCAGGCCAAGGAGAGACATGTGGGCATGAGAGCAGGGTGGAGTGTTGAAATGGCAAGCGACAGGAAGGTCTGGGTCATGCTTGTTGACAGACCGAAGGTGTTCTGCAAAACGGTCACCCAGTCTGCGTTTGATCTCTCCAATGCAGGGGAAACTGCATTGGGAGCAGCGAATGCAGTAGAATAAATTGAGGGAAGTGCAAGTGAAATGCTGCTTCACTTGAAAGGAATGTTTGGGCCCTTGGACGGTGAGGAGAGGGGAAGTGAAGGGACAGGTGTTGCACCTTCTGCGGTTGCATGGGAAGGTGCCGTGGGAGGAGGTTGAGGTGTAGGGGGTGATGGATGAGTGGACCAGGGTGTCACGGAGAGAACGATCCCTGCGGAATGCCGCCGGGGGTGTGAAGGGAAGATGTGTTTGGTGGTGGCATCATGCTGGAGTTGGCGGAAATGGCGGAGGATGATCCTTTGAATGTGGAGGCTGGTGGGGTGATAAGTGATCAGAGGAACTGTTTTTGAAAGTGGCAACAATCATTGGCATCACTGTTCACCAATATCCATTACAAGCCCACCAACTCCCACAGCTACCTCGACTACAGCTCCTCACACCCTGCTTCCTGTAAGGACTCCATCCCATTTTCTCAGTTCCTTCGCCTCTGTCGCATCTGTTCTGATGATGCTACCTTCAAAAACAGTTCGTCTGACATGTCCTCCTTCTTCCTTAACCGAGGTTTTCCACCCACGGTGGTTGACAGGGCCCTCAACCGTGTCCGGCCCATCTCCCACGCATCAGCCCTCACACCTTCCTCTCCCTCCCAGAAACATGATAGGGTCCCCCTTGTCCTCACTTATCACCCCACCAGCCTCCGCATTCATAGGATCATCCTCCGCCATTTCCGACAACTCCAGCATGATGTCCACCTCGACCTCAGGACCCACCTCGACCTCAGGACCCACCTCGACCTCAGGACTCCCACCACAGCCCCGGACCCACCTTGACCTCAGGATCCCCCCACCGCCCCAGACCCACCTCGCCCTCAGAACCCTCCCGCCGTCCTGGTCCCAGCTCGACCTCAGGACACCCCCAGCGCCCTGGACCCACCTTGACCTCAGGAGCCCGCCAGCGCCCTGGAACCACCTCTTCCTCAGGACCCCCTCACTACCCCGGACACACCTTGAGCTCAGGACCCCCCCACCACCTCTGAGCCAACTCGTCCTCAGGAGCCCCCCACAGCCCCGGACCCACATTGACCTCAGGACCCCCCACCGCCCCGAACACACCTTGACCTCAGGACCCTCCCACTGCTCTGCCTCCTTTGATCTCCGTACCTCCCTAACACCCGGGTTCACCCTCGGATCTTTGGACAACCCTGAAACTTGGACCTCACCCCCTGATCTCCGAATGCCCCAAACATCAACCCCCGCCCCCTGATCTCCAGGCATCCTCACCCATCCTGACCAACGGAACACCGCCCCACCTCCCCACCTCTCCCTCCGTATCACAACAGCGACCTGCTGACCACTGGAATCCCCTCCAACCTCCGAAACCCCCCCTGACCTCCCAAGACCCGGAACCAGCCTTCGAATGCCCTCCAGCCTCCATGACTCTGCGACCTCCCCCAAACTCAGGCCCCTCAGACGTCCAGAACCACCCCCCCCACCCAACTACAACCCCGCGACGTCGGACACCCCGAATCCCAAAGCTCCCCACCCCCGTAACAACGGACACCTCCACCCACAGCACTCCCTCTAGCCCTAACCCCATCCCCGGCATCCTCAAACCTCACCATCACTCCCCGAACACTGGGTACCCCCAGCAGCCCCACCCCCCCCACCCCGGAGAACCCCAAAACGTACTACACCCAGACACTGCCAACCTGCACCCCCCTTAGACACCACCAAAACCCACACCAGGCACCCCCATGACGCAGCACTACACCCGACCTCCGGTCAACGCCAACCACCCCCAGATACCCTCAACCCCCAGAATCTGGACACCCCCAACACCCAGCCTCCCATGCAGACCCCAAATCCCCAACGTCACCACGGACACATTCAACCCTGACCCCTCAACCTCAACACACCCCAATCCCCCAAATTCCCACAGTCAACCCTCACCCACACAGACACCCCCAATCCCCCAAATCACTTCAGGCATCCCCACCCATAGAGACACACCCAATCCCACAAATCCCCTCAGGCAACACCCACCCACACAGACACCCCCAATCCCGCAAATCCCCACAGGCAACCCCCACACACCTAGACAACCCCAATCCCCACCCTTGGGCACACCCAACTCCCAGCCCCAGACACGCCAAGCCCAGAAAAAAAACCCCACGCATAAACACACAGTCCCAAACACCCTCTCCCGGGTCCCAACCCTCACCCCTCCAGGCACTGCCAACCCCCAATCCCCCAGACACCCCCAATACCCCCCAGACACCTTCACCTCCAATTCCCACCCGGACACCGCCAACCCCCTCCACCCAGACACCACCAACCCAGACAACGATCACCACATGGAAACAGCACCCCCGGGGCCCAACCCTCATCCCTTGAGACACCCAATCCCAGCCACCTTCCCCGCCCAGACGCCCCTGACACCCACCCCCCGACAGACCCCCAACCACCGCAGCCCCTCCAGACACCACCGACTCACACGCAAACAACCCAACCCCCACAGCAACCGAGACGCCCCCCAACACCTCCTACCTCCCGAGACACC